>NW_022630997.1:17229746-17744062 GCF_010015895.1 Lontra canadensis
GGCAGCCAGGGTTGGAACAACTGCCCGGGAGGTAAAAGGTGTGTGTATTTAGAAAGAGAGGAGGGAGCTGCCCAGGAAGCTCCCTTGGAGGGGATGATGCAACCCGGTCAAGATCCCTCCAAGATTCCTAGCAAAAGAATACATCTGCAGCGGGCCCGAGATCGCTGACAGGTAGGGATTCTGACGTGGAGGGGATGGAGAGAGGCTTAATGACTGCTGGGCACAGGCTGTGTCCCTGCAGCTGGGAAGGCCCTCGGTTCACTCAACAGGCCATTTCTACTCAGCTTCGGCCACAGAGCCACTCTTAGCAGAGTTCAGTAAACGTTTCCTGAACTGTGCGAGGCAGGTGCAAGAGGCAGGGCGGATAGCTTCTTAAGCCGCGAAAAAACCCAGGCTTGGGACCTAAGGAGGGAGAGGCCTCGCGCGATTCCTCGAAAACCTCGCGGATTTACGGGCAGGAAGTCAAGGGGCGGGCGCCGAGGTGCTCTTGGGCTTCGAAACTGGAAAGGAGGGAGGCGATTTGGCGGATTTAAGGGTCCGGGACCGAGGTCACCCGGAAAGCGGATCTGAGCTCCTCGCTCAGACCGGGAAGATGAATCGCATTTCGGGCCAGCGACGATTAAAGCCGTTGCCTGGGAAACGGAAAGGAGGTGGAGCCGAGCCTGACTTTGACAGGGGCCAGAGCAGGGGCGGGACTCTGCGCCAGACTGGCTTTGCCTCGGGGGGCGTGGCCTACCTATGACTGACAGGCACCCACCCACCCCCAGGGCGGGGCTGGCTTGAGACCTACGCCGGACTGTGGAAACAGGGCTTTGGCTGTGATTGGTCGGGCACCGCGAGGGGACAGGGGACTAGCCTAGTCTGGCTGGCATGCGCCCACAGCGCCGGAGCTGAAACTGGCCCTCACCACTGCCCCTAAGATGCCGGCCTCAGTGACCCTAGAAAAGAGTAGGGGACCCCAGAACAGAGCAGGATATACTGACTTGGCCCCCTCCCTCTGGCCCGGCTAAGCCAGAGGGGAGCCCTTTTCCTCCTTAGAGGATGGGCTGGGAGAGAGGGAGGGTTGTGGTCTTCATAATGGGCAAGGTGGGGGCTCTGGAGCAGATGAGGCCAGGCCAGGGGAAGAAGGCTGGGAGGAAGACCAAGGACGCAGATGTAGGCTCCCAAAGAAGGGTCCCAGAGTCTGAGCAGGAGGAGGAGAAAGGGAGGCCCAAGAATGGGGGAGATCGCTTTCCAGTGAGAAAAGGGCTGCCTCTGCCCAAATGCTGACTTCTGAGGAAAAAGTCCAAGAGTCTGGAAGCAGTTTGGAAAAGGTACCTGGCTAGGCTTTGCCCCTAGAGAGCCAGCCGGTGAAGTGAGCTGAAAGCAAACTTTTGCTCTGAGAAGCAGGTGTGGAACTAGGAAGGAAAGATGGCAAGAGAGCCTTCCTTCCTAACTGTTCCCCCCAGTGCCTTGGCTGGTCGTCTCTCTGATATGGCTTGGTGTTATCTGCAGAGCGAAATAAGTACATTATAAAATGTTCTTAGTGATTTTAACAGAGATTCCTGCACCTCACTCCCCAAGTAGGTTTATTTTACATGGATTTTCCAATAAAAGTTCAAGGCCCCTTTTCAAGGGGGTTACCAAAGGCCAAAGCTGTACCTTCAAACAGAGGCTTGAAGAGTTGACCCAGGGCCCCATGGGCTTGGTGGGAGGCAGCACTCAAGACAGGCAGAACAGGATGGAATTGAAACGTGTCTTCTAAATGTCACCCCATATTAAAAAAAATTTTTTTAAAGTAAGCTCTGGGTCCAAGGTGGGGCTTGAATTCATGACCCCCAGACCAGGAGTCGCATGCTGGACTGACTGAGCCAGGTAGGGGCCCACTCCAAATGTTGCCGCAAATTCAATCAAGAAAAAGATGGGTTGGGGCGCCTGGGTGGCTCAGTGGGTTAAAGCCTCTGCCTTTGACTCAGGTCATGATCCCAGGGTCTTGCAATTGAGCCCCGCATCGGGCTCTCTGCTTGGCGGGGAGCCTGCTTCCCTCTCTCCCTCTCTGCCTACTTGTGATCTCTGTCTGTCAAATAAATAAATAAAATCTTTAAAAAAAAAAAAAAAAGAATAAGATGGGTCACCCAGTGGGGCTCAGTCAGTTAAGCAGCCTCTGCCTTCTGCTCAGGTCATGATCTCAGGGTCCTGGGATCCAGCCCTGCTTGGGGCTTCCTGCTCAGTGGGGAGTGTACTTCTCCCTCTCCCTCCTCCCTGTTTGTGCTCTCTCTTTTATTCTCTCAAATAAATTAAATATTAAAGAACAGGAATCTTTGCTCATGCTCCTTCAGCTATAAACCCCTCAACTCTTCTGTGGCTTTAGTAAAAGGTCTGAGTATACTGTGGGCCTCAGTTTTGCTGGACTGTAACCAAACTGGGCCCAGGGAGGAGATGCCCTGAAATGTCAAAGGGACCAGGAGAACTATTTCAAGTTTGGCTGGGGACTGGCAGGTCAGGAAGAAGCTTAGCGTCACGGCTTCAGAGTCACACGGCTCGGCTTGAATCCTGGTTCTACCACTCCCTAGTTGTGTAGCTGCCGGCAACTTTTTACATGTCTTTAAGCCTGTGTTTTTTCTAAGAGTGGATATAACATGTCTGGCCCCACAGTGGGTTGTGAAGATCATAAGAGATAATGGGCTTAAAGCACTGGGCTTTATTAAGCCTGGCACCACACATAGAGTTCAATGAGCAGTGGCTGCTGTCACCTCCACTGCCCATACAAGTGAATTTCTACGGCCCAAGACGCGTAAGCGAGCCCAGGCCTAGGTACCAGGTTCACTTCTGGCTGCTGTGGGAACATGTGGCCCTAAAGATTTTTCCCTAATCACCTACTGCAAGAGGTTTGAGCTTACAAAGGGAAATAAGGGCTATGCCCTGCTTGGAGTAGACAATGGATTTTACTGTAGATTCATTCATGTTTATTCTTTTGCATCTTCCAAAGCCAAGACTTAGGGTAAGAGATGCAGCTATAAACTGTTTAATAATAGCTCTCATCATCTGTTCATAGACGTGAAATTTTGGTCTCAGTTTTCCCAGGAAAAAAAAGGTGGGGGGGTTGCATAAGGAGGGATGGAGGGCCCTGGGATGGGGGTAGGGGGTATTAACCAGCAAATGGTCTGTGCCAGGCTTATTCCTGTGTTGTACTGATGGGGTGTGGAGAGGTATGGAGGGTGTGCTGGTGCCCTAACTTCTCTCTGATGGAGCTGGTCAGTCCTTAGCCGTCTAGCCTTCCTCTCTCCAGAGGCTGCCCCAGGAACCAGAAGCTACCAACCCATGCCAAATGCCTGAAGGGAACCAAGAAGCCCAGAGCCTGGGTTGGCCTGTAGGTGTGTGATCAGCCTTCTTAGCAAAGAAGGAAACGGAAGGCATCTACATCCCTTCTAGGGTAGTTAGTACTCAGGGTGCGAATGGAGGACTGATTTTCTAATCTCACCGCGCCCTCTGCTGGGAGCTGAAGTTCCTTACAGAAGGGGAAGGAAGAGACTAAGACCTTCATTTTGTGGGGAGGGAAGGCAAGGCCACAGGCAGGAAGTCGGCTCTCCCTGGACCCGCAGGACATGGAATCAAGTGAAGATCAAGAAGTAGACAGGGTTTCACTTTATTGAGTAACAATGGCATCCTAGTTTTAGTTGCTGGTGGCAGATAGCTGGGAGAGAAGGGAAGTGCTCTTAGAGGACGTCGGCCAGAAGGCCCAGCTCACTCTACTCACTGTATCACCCATAGCTTATGGGAGTTGGAGTCAAGGTCCAGCCCTGTACCCTATGAATGTATCACCATATATTCCATTCCCAAGCCTACCTCTCCTTTGGACCCCCTGTGGATGCCCCGGCCCTTCTTCCTCTTGGGAGATGAGGGCAGGAGTAGGGGTAGGAGCAGGACTAAGCCTCAAAAAAGAGGAGCTAAGGTCGGACTTCTGCCGAATGTCTAACAAGAGCCAACAGAACACAAGGTGTCCTGTCTTGAGATTGTACACTCAGGGCCTAGTTGCCCTTGGGGGTGTCCTTGTCACATCCATCCACTCAGATACCTGAGCAGGGTAAGCACCATTCCCACAGCTGTGTCCCTCTGTAAGAGGGGGCAGTGGGAGCTCTTAAGGGGGAATGTTTGCTCTGCCTTCATGGCTTTTTGGTGTGAGGAAGGAGTTGGGACCGTAGCGTAGAGTCTATGATGTCAGAGCAGACCAAGAACTCTGAAGGTTGTCCCTAAGGATGCCCACACTATGGTGTGGGGGAGATGGGAAGATGGCAGGGGTGCTACAGGATACTGACACTCCTTTGTTCTCAGAAAGGAGAGAGGATGAAGGTAATCTATTTCAGGATGTGGGGGATGCCTAAACTGCCTATCTCCCTTATCCTGTCATGTCTTCCTCTGCCAGCCCAGTTCCCAGGTCAACTTTGGGAGCTAGGAACCAGAATTCTGAAGAAGTCGGCCCAGTTTGGCTGGCTAGTGTCCCTCAGTCTCTGCGCTGAGATCCCACGGCTCCTCCTGCATCTAGAAGGGGCGAGGTGCTGCTAGAAATGACTTGGCCAGTGGAACTGTTGAGGCAGGAAAGTCGTGTAGCCTGGCTGGCTGACAGGTGGCGAGATGCCAAGAGAAGCCAGATAGCGGGATACCCTAGGACAGCATATCTGTTCCTAGTTTCCAGAACAGCACGTACACACACACACACACACACACACTCTTACGCACATGTATCGTGTACGTGCACACGTAGACAGAGAAGCCCAGCAGAAAGGGACTGTGTGGCCCTGCTCTTTGAAACCAGAAAGGAGAGAAAAAGGCTGGATGGAGGCACCTCTCTCAGCGTAATGGACTGCTGGACTCCCCGGCGGCTCCCCCACCCAGACCCCACCCAGTACCAGGCAGATGGGCAAGGGAAGGGGAGGGAGAGTGAGGCTCCAGGAAAGCAGCAGCCCGAGGAGGTGAGGGAAGGGGCCAGGGACTGACCCTCCCTCAAAGCCCCTTGTTGTAGTAAACCACTTCGATGTCAGGGTTTTGCTCACGGATCCGAGCTCTCAGCTCTGGCTCCAGCCTGCTCACAGGTAAGGAGCTGCAACAGAACAGCAGAGGTGGGCTGAGTATCCCCGGAACCCAGCCTGCATCAGGCCAAGCGATCACCGCCCTTCCTCCTCCCGGACTGAGGAATCTCCTTCGGCGGCCAGAAGGCCCAGCTCACTATCATTTCCCGGCCCCAGAATAAGTTTAGTGCCAGGCAGGCCAGCCCTCCTCCTGGAACACACTGAAGGCCTCTAAGGGCAGTTGCTTCCACAGATATGGAGACCCACCCAGAGCCCCCAGTCCAGCCGGGGGGCAGCGCTTACCTTCTCTGGGGGAACAGGGCACAGCACAAGGGGGTGGCAAATACCAGGCTGGGGAGAAAAGTGTTGGAAAGGTTTGTGAAGTTTTGACCTAAGGCTGTTCCCTCCCTGCACCCCATGCCTTCTCTGGAGACAGCCCCTAGGGGTGGAGACTGATTAAAGCCAATGGTGACATTAGGTTCTGGCCGAGGGACGAGCCTCAGGGCAGCGACAGTGAGGGCCAGAACCAGCAGTTAAATGTGCATGAAACTCCTGGATGATACCAAAAGGTATATTTCCCTGCTTTCCTCTCACAAACGAAGACTAGAAATATCTCTTTGAGGGGCACCTGGGTGGCTCAGCGGGTTAAGCCTCTGCCCTCAACTCAGGTCATGATCTCCAGGTCCTGGGATCGAGCCCCGCATTGGGCTCGTTCTCTGCTCAGAGGAGAGCCTGGTTCCCCCTCTCTCTCTCTGCCTGCCTCTCTGCCTACTTGTGATCTCTGTCTGTCAAATAAATGAATAAAATCTTAAAAAAAAAGAGAGAAGTATCTCTTCGACTAGACTCTTGGCCTTCAAGGATGGAGATCACCCACAGCACACCCTACAAATGTCCCAAGACCCCCTACAAGCCAGATGTATGAATGAATGAAGTACATGAACATCTTAAAGTCAATAAATATCCACCACGCCCACCGTGGGAAGGACACTCTCACACACCCTAGCTGAGTCTCTGCACACTTACCAGAAGCCCACCAGTCCCACCTGCAGGGGCGCCCCCAGCCAGAGGCGACGCTGTGGGGAGACAGAGACAGTGGAATGGTTTGCATCCCCTCCTCCCCTCCCCTCCCCTCCGCCAGGCCTGCTTGCTGACAGCCTCCTTAGCGTCCCATCACCCATTCTCCCCTCTCCGAATGGGTTCCACACTTCCTCGAATCCCCCACTCACTTCCTCCGGGCCTAGTGGCCTCCATGAACCTGTCCCTTCTCGATTCACTCCAGCCACAGGGACCACCATTCTGTTCCCCCCAACGGACCCAGTTGGTGCTCAATACTTGTGAATAAAAGATTCAGTGAATGAGCTTATATTCCTGTGTCCTGCTTCTCTGTTCTGTTCGTGCATGTGTGAGCCTGTGTGTCTTACTGTTGTCAGTAGTGACAGCATGAATATGCTGTCAGGTGTGATTGTTATAATCCATCCGCGAGTCAGAGGCCTCAGGAGTGACCCTGATTCTCTTCAGGACAGAAACCATTTCCTTCCTTCCCTTATCTTCTCCTCCTGTCCCCTCAGGGTTCCTTCACCCCAGCCCAATCCCCTCTTGCTGAAGGAATGAAGGGGGAGGAGGCAGCACAGGGGTGGGGCAAACAGGTGACAAGTCTCGGACTCAGGCCAAGCTGGAAACAGGCTCGGGGGCAGGTCACTTCTGCTTCCAGCCACCACCACTTCCAGGATGGGAAAGGTGAGAGTGACCTACCTTTAGGAAGTCTTTCTTCTCCAGAGTGTCCATGATCACGGGGGGAATGGCTGCAGAGAGAGGAGGGCGGCAAAGGAGGGAGTTAGCGATGTGAACGTCGGGATGCCCGGGAGAGACACATCACCCTTCACAGCTCCTCCCACTCCCCCCAGCGTCACAGCCCCCAGAGTGCTCAAAGCCCCTGGAGAAGACCCCACGCCCCACCCAGGCGCCTGTGCCTCACCCATGGCAGGAATGGCCATGCAGATTCTCGATATCACCACCTGGAAGATTCCTTGTTTGGCCGCAGCCACTGAGTGGCCAAGTCTCTGGTTTTCCTCATCGGTCACTGGGATGCCCACCTGCAGTTCCCTGAAAAAGAAAGGGGGTGGGGGGGGGTCACACCACAGGCCCTAAATCTTACCAGCAATGCCCTCTTGGGCAGCTGTTCCCTGGGGTCCCCTCAGGTGTCAGAGAGTCAAAGGCTATTGTTCCCAGCCCAGGATCCCAGAGTCAGACTGAGACTGTGCCCAGAAACTTCTGTTTGGGGAGGGAGAGGGCTGGGCTCACCTGTGTGGCGGGACGGTATGCCCACACGCATGGTGGGCGCGCGTGCCCAGAGCGGGAGCCACTCACCTCTGCCTCATCAGGGGGATGTTGATGCAGTTGGCAGCCGCCACTGCTGCGAAGGGCACAAATCTGCCAACCAAGGGGGGCAGGTGCTGGGGGAGGGAAGATATCACTTAGTGGCCCTAAGGGCCATGGGGTAGGAGGAACTCTGGGGGGAGATGTGGGGAGCCTGTGGATTGGTGTGGACGAGGGATGAGGAAAAGGGAGATGAATAAAGGGCACGTGGAGGGCATTTACCTTGGTGAGGGATTTGAGCCCCAGGGCTGTGGCCACGGCACCCGTGGTGGCACTCACGTAAGCCGTCCCCAGCTGCCTGTGGTGACAAGAGTCAGGACACAGTGTGGGAGGTGAGCAGTCTGATCTGCAGTTCTTTCTCTCAGGGAAAGGCCAAATCCTCCATACATGAGGCATGGGAGGCAGAGAAATTCCTCCCCTGCCACAGTGTAGGCTTGTCTGGAAGCTCCGCTCCCTCCCTTTCAAGAGGAGAGGCCCCCACAGCACACACAAGGGGATGCCATGCCCTCAGGCCAGAAAAGTGGGGAGAGGCGCAGGCCTCCAGGAGGGCTTTGAGGCATCAGCCGAACAAGCACAAGCACTGGGGGAACAGTAGCAAACAAGAGGGAACAACAGGAGGCCGGGGCGGAGTCGCTGGGTACAAGCTCTCACCTCACAGTGATGGGAGCATCACCACTGCGGTTGGAGTAGTTAACAACAGCATTGAAGGACTGATTCACCCACTGCCAGAACACCACAGTCGGGGTCTTCCTGAGGGAAAAAAGATGCTTACTTCTGCCCCCTCCATGGTGTCCCTCATCCTCAAATTCCTGATAATGCAACCCCAGAGGTTATTCCCAAACCGGCAGGAGGGGCCCAGCTGAGGACCCTAGGACTTGCTCTGGTGACCCCCGCACGACCCTCCCCACCTGCCCCACTTACACAACCACAAACCCTGTCTCTGGGGTGGGGAGTGGGTGCCTGGGGCTGAGTTCCGCATGGTGTCTGGGGTTCTAACACGAGTTCTCACCCACCCACTATTTTCGGCCCACCCGGCCTCACCTCGTCATCAAGCTACACTCTGGCGTGCCTAAAGTACTCAGGGAGAGGACCCATGGGACAGGACCTGCCTGTAGAAGGTGAGCATGCAGCCAGTGATGGTCATGTTCATGGGCACCTGCGCCGACATACGGCCAATCAGGACCACCTTCTCCCCAGTGTCCGGATGGAAGGCCGAGTCATACACATACTTGGCCCTCCACAGCTGGTCCTCGGTGAGCCCAGGTGTCACCACACCAGCCCTGCAGAGAATGGCAGGGAGGAGACAGGTAACTGTAGGTGGCAGATCTGTCCCTGTAAGGCCTGACCACTCAGCTCAGGGGACATCTGGGCAGAGGAGAAGGAACTTTGACCCCCGATCTCAGAATAAAGGAGCTCCTTGTCTCAGTGGGAGAACCACATCTTCCCAGAAGAGTAGGCAGGTTCCTATTTCTGTTTTCCTTGTAGCCACACAGAGAGGGGTCCCCTTCTCTTTCTGCCTCAGTGCTTGGTCGTGGGTGATGGTGGTTCCCAGTGGAGTGAAATGGCTAGGGGCATCACAGGGGCTTTTTCTCCTGGAAACAAGGGGGATGCTCTCCTTCTCCCTGGGCTCCACTTTGAGACCCTCTGTTCTTGTAGAGGGTGGCCTAGCAGTGGGACACGCCCCTTTAGAGGGTTTATGAAATAGACAGTAGTCCCCTGCCCACCAATATCCATGCCACCTCTTCAACCCAAACACCCTCAGACTCTCTGGATTAAAGCTCTGTGCCATAACTGTGAGTCCAACACATAAGGCCAGGGAAGAAGAGGGTTGAGGAGTGGGGCAGGGTCACTCTCAAGCTTGGGGAGATAGATGCAAAAGGTACTGTAGTCATGGCAGGGAATGAGGCTCTGGGCTACAGGGTCAGACGGGGTAGTGGTCTACCTATAGTTCTGCACGATGTTCCGGGAAGCTTCCAGCTGTGCTCCAGACAGCAGCAGATTTCGGGGGTCGGTGACAGTGAAGAAGTGCCGGGCTCTGCCCAGGAAAGTGCTTTGGTCCCAGCGAGGTTCCTGGATATTGATATCCAAGGGCAACTCACCCATTTTCTGCAGGGCAAACACCAGCGTTGGGAGGACTCCAAGGAGGGAGTCCAAGACCTCTGCCTGTGGGTACCTCTGGTGGGCCCTGCCCTAGTCCCTGCGCCGCTCACCAATCCCTTCCAGAGCTCAAGGTGACTCCAGATAGGTTAGCAGGGTTGGGGGGAGGAGCTGTTTTCCAGGCAATGTTCTGCCTCGGAGACTTGCAGCCACGGGAGGAGGGGGCAGGGGAAAATAGAACCAGAAAAACAGATCTCCTTTGCACTCTGGCCTGGTGCAGATTTTCACCAGAGAGGGCTGACACGTGTATGGTTGACGCAAGAGCAGCAGCTAATCCTGTGTAGTTACTCTCGTGCTCTCTACGCACAAAAATACATATATATCCATGTTCATGTCAGCTTTAGGGCCCGGCTGCCTGGAGACCTAGGTGCAAACTTCCAAGGCTGTTGGGGAAGATGGCATAAGCCATCCAAAACCCCAGCCCCTGATTGGAGGAGAGCAAGGGCTCAATGGCCACCCCAGGGGCTTATCTATTCCAGATCTCAAGTCAAGGACGCTGATGCCGGTCACGCATGCGTGCTAGTGGGCACGCCCCAGTCTCCTCTCCAGGGGCATCTTCCTCAACCCACACTGAATGGCCCCAGGCCCTCCTTGTTCCCCAGCTGGGCGGGGCTGGCCCAGACACCCATCCACCTCTCCCCAACACACCTACGGCCCAAAAGGATTCAGTAAGTGCCCTCTCCACCCAGGAAAACCTGAAGCAACATCTGGCCGTGTTAGGCAAAATCCTACAATATGACTAATCCTCTCCAACCACACTTCCTCCCTCCCTGGAAGACACACCCTCCCCTCTCCCGCGCACTCACACGAACATACCCACACACATACATACATGCCCTACACAGACACACGGAGGACACGCCCTGCATACCCTAGCTCACAAAGACCGTTACCTGCACGCTCACACATGCACGCACAACCCATGGCCATCAGCGGCAGACACCTGAATGTACAGCCCCATGAGGCCCCACCCTGACATTCCTCCCCGCAAGCAGCCTCCCCTCGCGCCCCAAGGACTCCTAGAGTCAAAGATACTGAGTCCGGAGAGGACAGGGAGCACACTTCAAGGCAGGCTTCCGTCCCTCTTAGCCCCCCATCTCCTACTCCCCTGACCGCCGAACCCCGCCCGGGACAGCAGACACTCACGCTTTCTTGAGCTCCGGGGTTTCTGGCCTCTGCAGCTCGCAGACCCGCCTTCCTCTAGGCGCCGCGCCCCTGCTCCTGCCCTCCCACCCATCACACGTAACGTCACGCGTGACGCTAACCGGCAGGAGGGGCAGGGGCTCCCCGCCTCCGCGCGTTCCCCGAACGTGCCCAGGGATTGGCAGAGCCTGGGGGCGGTGGGTGCCATTTGGGGAGACGCCCCCAGCCCGGGCTCCCGGGACCTGGCCCAGCGCCGCCTCCCAGAGCCAATCAGGGCTCGGGAATCAGTTCTGGCCAGTCCCCAGCCAGAGAGAGGTGGGGAGGGACGGCGGGAGCGCTGCCCCTTTGCTTGCAGTCCCCTAGCTGGCCTCTGGGGGGACCCGGCCTCGGCCCCAACGTGTCTAGGCGCGGAGGGGCCATCCTCTGATGGTGCGCTCCGAGGGTCTCGGATTACCGCGCGGCTTGTTGCCAGATGGCCGCCTGGGCAGCGGCCTCTGCCTCCTTGGCCCCCAGGGCTCCTACCCCAGTCCCCACAAGCTCTTGTCGCAGCACTCCCGCATTCGCAGCCCTTCACAGTCTCCCTCCTGCCTGTGTCCTATGTCCCCACCCTTTTCTTCCTCCAGCCCCCTCCTTATCCGCCTCTTGTAACCCTTAGCTCCACTGGGTCCTCAGTTTCCTTCTGTCCCAAATCCCTACGCCTGCACCGCAGACCTTAGCCCTAGTCCCTGCCCTGGGATATGTAGGGGCAGAAGGCTCAAGGTACCTCTGTCTGCATCAAGCAAGTGGATCAGAACGATTCTTCCTCCCCCTAGTGTCGTGGAACCAGTGGCTCCACCCTGTGCCCTTTCCAGAACTGAGTGGCCGGAGAGACACTTAGCGACACAGAAGGAGGATGCATGTGAAAGAAGGCAGTACACACACACACACACACACACTTCACAACTCACCTAGTCACCTCAGAGAGCACGCCTGCCCCGTACCCAGGCGCCAGCCCACGCTCCTGCCCACCGAATGCTTACACCCCCTCTGCCCAGGTGCCATTCCCTCACTGATGCCTTGGGGGTGACGCGGAGGGGTGGCAATTCCAAGAGCCCTAGTGTCTGGCTTGGCCTGGAGAAGAAGCGGTTCTGGGCTCCCCTGCACTGAACCCGTAGCGGGAGGGGACGAGGCGTGACCCAAACCCTAAGTTCGTGGGGCGGGGGAAGGCATCAGATCTCGAACTGCAGCGGGCAGAACCCAGCGGCCTCAGCCCAGGTGACAAACTGCAGACCTGAGCGCCCAAGGGAGGGGACGGAGGCAGTGACTGGCGGCTGTCGCAGCCAATGGGTACCCGCACCTACGCAGGCCCGCCTTATTCCCGTAGCCTGGGCGGAGCGCGGGCGAGGTTTCCCCCCCGTTGCTGCGCACGCGGGCGCCCACGGGCGGGGGAGGCCGCCGGCGGCCGCACCAGCGAGCAGGTGAGGGGAGCCAAGCTGGAGAGGTGGGGGCCGAGAGGACCGACCCGAGGGTGGGATGCTGCGTTCTGAGTCCCAGAGCTGTTCTGGGGGACTTGGCTACGGGTTTTGTGCGCGTTGTTGTGGGGCTCTAGCCTGCAGGTCCTCCGCCAAAGCCTGGGAGAGGTTCAGGACACCTCTTTAGAGGAGAGAGGAGGGGGACGGAGGGGACAACAGCATGGGACCAAGGAAGCTATGGTGGTTGGGGAATCTCTGGGACCCTCGGCTGCAGCTGTCCTAGGTCCTGAAGCCCTGCCCTAGAGACCCGAGCCCCTTACCCACAAACACAAGGAAAGGTGTGCAGGGAATTGTCCTGGCCCCAATTTCCTTCACACCATCTGAAGCCCTAGGACCTGCAAGAATCCATCTCAACTCTACCCAGGACTGGGCACTGGGGTAGATGACTCAGCTGAGAGCCAGAATGAAGAGTGAATGAGAGGCTCCCACTGGCCTTGTAGAAATGGCTCCAAAAGTCTGCGATGGTGCCTGGACTGGGCCAGGGGCGGGAGAGGAGAGGGCCCTAAGGCATGGGACGACAGTATGCTCAAATCAGGGCCAGGGTGGAAGTTCTGGGGGCAGCGAGGGCAGTGATTACACCATTGTCCCCATCCCTGCTCTCCATCCGCAGGCCTGGAGCGCACACTCCCAAGAAGCAGCTCAGGTGGGATGCTCCCAGTACTGAGACCCCTGCCCCGCACAGAAGGCTCATGGAGCCGAGGAGTACGCAGGGCCCTTTTCGCAAGGGCTAGCAGGTTCCTTCTGGACTTGTAGGGCGCCACCCCAGGCTAGCCACAATGGCGCAGGGTTTTGCAGTGGGCTTTGACCCACTGGGCCTCAGAGACCTCAGCTCCGGCTCCCTGAGCTCCCTCTCCTCCCGAGGCCACCTGGGCAGCGACTCCGGCTCCGCAACGCGATACCTGCTGAAGAGGCAGCAGCGGCTGCTGAATGGGCCCCCCCGCGGAATCCGAGCCTCATCGCCCATGGGCCGCGTCATCCTCATCAACTCCCCCATCGAAGGTGCGAGCAGGGCCCACCTCGGGCCTGGCGCTGAGGGTGGGGGTAAGGGCCCCGCTGGGAGGAGCTGGAGAGATGGGAGTCTTAGAGCAGTGGGGCGTGGAGGGCCCCTGTTTAGCTGCACACTCCTCCTCATCAGCCCTTTCCTCAGGTTCAGGCCAACACTATAGGGTTGCAGGATTGTAGAGAGGTGGGAGGGGGGAGATAGGAGTGTGGAGGCAGGGACAGGTGTGTGTGATGTGCTAGCTCCCCAGCCAGCAAGGTAGGCTATGGAATGGGCAGCTCCATCCTAAGGACTCTGCCTTTCTCCTGTCCCTTGGTGGTCGACCCACGGGCTGGGGGGAGCAGGATGGAGAAGGCTCTATCCATCAACCAACCCGTTGTGTGACCAGCTCCATGCTGGGCTGTGAGGACTCAGTGACCACTGGGGAGACAGAATTAAAGATTTCAGGTGCAGGGGTGCCTGGCTGGCTCAGTCCAAAGAGCTCGTGATTCTGGATCTCAGGACATGAATTCAAGCCCCAACTGGGTGTAGAGATTATGTAAAATAAGTAAATAATTTAAAAAAAAGATTTCAGATGCAGAAGAAAAGAAAGAGGTAGGGTAGCAAATGTTCCAAAGAAAGGGGAGAGGAGGAGGGTTGAGGGTCCAGAAGGGAGCCCCAGGCCTGGGCCCCGAACCAGGGGGTTACCTGATCTGACACAGTTGCTTCAACACTGTTACATTGCACACCTGCTCTACACCAGGTCCTGTGGGGGGCCTGGAGAAAAACGAGGGTCAATCTTCACCTTTCAGAAATGTACAGTGTAGTGGGGCTTAGAGACAGAGCAATGAGAGCAGCTGGTGCTGGGATGGAGGTTTCCCAGACAGGGCTGGAAGTGGAAACCGAGAGCACAGGGCGGAGGCCCCGATGGCGGGGGGGGGGGGGGGGCAATTAGGAGACAGCCTGGCTGCAGTGACAGATGTGAGGCGACAAAGAGGCAGTGAACAAGGCAGGACCTTGAGTGTCAGCAGGGGTGGGGAGCAGAATGGGCACCCCCTGGGGCTGGGCTTTCTGTGGGACAGATGTCATAAATATCTCCAGCTTCCTTTCTGTTTCCCAGCCTGCAGAACTCCCCTGGCTGGATCCCAGAGTGGACTTTTCAGACCCATCTCCTCCCCTCTGACCCAGCTGGCATCCCTGTCCCCTTACCCCGGCTGCTGGGGTGCTCAGGGTGCAGGCTTTCCTGCACCAGTGGCCCACGCCTGCTGACTCCCATCATCTACCGTGCTGGGTCTCCCCCACCCCAATGAGCACCAAGGCACTACTCAGAGTTACCACTGTCACTCGGGTCACGGAGCAAAAGTCCACAGGGGAGCTAAGGGACATGGTAGGGGACAGGGAAGGGATTGGGGCACGAACTTTTTAGGTCCCATTGTATTAAAAGGACATATACATCCCCCTCACACAGCCCTCCAGACAATGCCCCAACTATGGTGTGACGGCTCTGTACGCTCTCCCCCTAAAGATGCTCTTGCAGAAGTTCCAGGATGGCTCCATCCAACTGCCTCGCCCTCGAGCCCTGCTCCTGCAGCTAAGGGGAGGGCTAGACAGACTTCCACCAGCCAACCCCTACCTATCTGGGCTGGGAGCCCCTGAGCTCAGAATTTTCCCTTCCGCCTGAGCACAAACATCTCCCCAGTCACTGCATCCCAGAACCTTTCCTCCTTGTTACTATTTGGACCATTCCAGAGGCCTAAAAACTGATAAGGGAGACGCAGTGGGGAGGGAGAAACCACGACCCACCTCACCCCCATAACTTCCCACCAGCTCCTCAAACTTAGCTGGTCCCAGAGAAAATTCATTCTCTGATCCAAACCAGCCCTTCCTCCCCTCTCTCCTTCATCCATTTATTCTTCTACTTACTCAAAAAATCCTTGGCAGATACTAAGTGCTGTGCAACATACTGGAGATACATTGGCAGAAAAGGATTACAAAGTCCCTACCATGAGTGAACTTATAATCTAGTGAAAGGTGACAGACAATAAATAATATGTGAGCAAGCCAGTCATGAGAAAGGATGGTAAGACCCTTGGAGGCACTAATTTGCATGGTAGGATAGAGTAGTGGCTCCCAAACTTGGGAAGACATCAGAATGGCCTGGGGGGCTTGTGAAAAGATAAGCTGCTGGGGTCCCACACCCAGAGCCTCTGATTCAGGGCACCTGCAGCGAAGCCCAAGAATACACATTTTTTAAAATATACATTTCTTTTAAAGATTTTACTTTTGAGTAATCTCTACCCCAATGTGGGGCTCAAACTCAACCCTGAAATCAAGAGTCACATGCTCTACTGACTGAGCCAGCCAGGTGCCCCAAGAATACACTTTAAAAAAATGTATTGATGGGGGTGGGGCGCCAGGGTGGCTCAGTGGGTTAAAGCCTCTGCCTTCCGCTCAGGTCATGATCCCAGGGTCCTGGGATCGAGTTCCGCATCAGGCTCTCTGCTCAGCAGGGAGTCTGCTTCCCTCTCTCTCTCTCTGCCTGCCTCTCTGCCTACTTGCGATCTCTGTCTATCAAATAAATAAATTTTTAAAAATCTTAAAAAAAAACATGTATTGGGGCACCTGGGTGGCTCAGTGGGTTAAAGCCTCTGCCTTTGGCTCGGGTCATGGTCACAGGGTCCTGGGATCAAGCCCCGCATCAGGCTCTCTGCTCAGCAGAGAGCCTGCTCCCCCGCCCCTCTCTGCCTGCCTCTCTTCCTACTTAATCTCTGTCTGTCAAATAAATAAACAAAAAAAAATTAAAAATGTATTTATTTGAGAGAGAGCAGGGGGAGGAGCAGAGGGAGAGGGAAAAGCAGACTCCACACTGAGCTCAGAGCCTGTTGCAGGGCTCGATCCCATGACCCTGAGATCATGACCTGAGCTGAAATCAAGAGTCAGTTGATTAACCAACTGAGCCACCCAGGTACCCCAAGAATACACATTTTTATTAAGTTCCTAAGTACTGCTGATGGCCTGGGGGGCACGGTTTGAGAATCACTCTAATAGAGGTCACCTGGGAGGAAGGGAAGGGACTTCAGGGAGGGTAGACCAGGAAAGCTTCTCAGAGAAAGTGCTGTGTGGGCCAGGAGGGGCTGCAGATTGGAAGCTGGCTTTATGAAGGTCTGGGCAAGAGTTTCACAAATTGAGGGAACACTGAAATGATTAGCCTGTGAGAGGAATAGGAGAGAGGTCAGTGTAGCCAAAGCTCGATGAGGTTGGGTGGCGGCCAGAGGTGAAGGGAGAGAGGTGGGGTGAGGATAGCCCACGGAGGGCCTTACTGGGCCTAGGGGACTGTGGAGTTCCTTCTAGAAGCAGGAACAGGCACTGAAGTTTTTAATAAGCAGGCATGATCTGTAAAAGCTGACTGTGGCCATTGTGTAGAGAATGGCCTAAAGGGGGCAAGACTGGGAGTGAAGACAGTGAGGAGGCTGTGAGCTCCCAGAGGGGGAGGCCAGTGGGCAGGGGTAGGCCAGTGGAGGTAGAGAAGTTTCTATCCTCAACGGCCCCAAGCTCCTATGTTCAACACGAGATTGGCAGCCCACTGGCCCAGGGCCCTAGGAAGGGCCCAGGGAGGAACTGAGAAGAAAAGGGGTTGGGGGACAGGAGAGCCACAGACTCCTGTGCTGGGTTGAGATGTGTGCAGACAGAATCAGGCAGGAAGCCTCAGGATGCCACACATATCTGTTTTGCACCATCCCCTACCCACAGGCTGCCCTTGGAGATTTCTTCCTGAGCTGCTCTGGTCATGTATTGTAACCTGATTTCTCATACATCAAGCAGAAGTGTGTGTGTGTGTGTGTGTATGTGTGTGTGTGACAGAGACAGAGACAGAGAGAGTTCTCCTTCTCAAATACCTCTAGAGTAAGCCTTGCCCAAGAAGAAATCTCACCTTCTCACCTGGGACCCAGCTTCCCTCTCCAGTCTTCTTTTCTAACCAAAGACCTTCTCAAGGACCCACCTCAAAGCCTTTATTCACTCCATCCCCTCCCTCTCAGCGCCCTCCCTTTCTGCTCCACTCATTGAAATCCCACCTATCTTGTCTTCCCAAACACCTTCCCTGGCAACTGCAACTCCTGGGAAGCCTGCTTTTCAGACGTTCCCCAGTGCTGATGGAGAGGACCACTCTGGGGGCTCTGGGCATATACTGCAGCAGAGTGGTGTTTTGGGTTTCCCTCCTCATCTAGTCAAGTAGCTCCTTGAGCTCTTACCTCCAGAATCACAGAGTCTAAGAGATAGAAGGGGCCTCAGAGATCCTTCTACAACACCCCAGACAGGGATTTATCAAGTGCCAACTTGTATGCCTCCAAAGATGGGGAATTCACTAACTCTCTTGGAAAACTCATTGCATTGTCTGACGGCTGAAGGTTTTAGAAAGTTTTTTCCTACTAAATTGGCCTCCATTGAAGTCCACTATTGAGCTTGATTCCGCCATCTGGGTTACACAGACAAAAACATCCAATGCCTTTCACAGAATAGCTCTTCAACTATTTGAAGACAGAGCTCGAATCCTCCTTTCTGCTCAAGATGAAGAGCTCAAACTTGGCTCAACTCTGCCCCATAGAATGGAATCTTTCTATCCATCTGACCCTCAGAGTGGCAGGGGTTTTAGGAATTTGTTCTATCCCAGGCCTGTGGGAGTGAGGAGCTTAGTAAGCACCAGAAACACACCCCCCCCTATATAATCAGGGAAGGAGAAGAGCATCTTCTAATATGGAGCCCTGTCCTGCTTGTTCCCATACTCTCTCCCTGATCCATACTCTCAAAGTCACCGATAGGGAGCTCAGATATTGGCTGCCCTTAGGCCTTAGGGCCTTAGGTATCTGTGCCTAACAACCCAGCCCAAACTGGGAAACCCAGGGGCCCTCTGTGCCCAGACTGGACATGGGAGTCATGCCCGTGTCCCTCCCTGCTCCCGCCACCACACAGCCAACAGTAATGAGAGCGATATCATCCGCGCTGTCCGGGTGGAGAAGAGTCCAGCAGGGAGACTGGGTTTCAGTGTGCGGGGCGGCTCTGAGCACGGCCTTGGCATCTTCGTCAGCAAGGTGGAGGAGGGGAGCAGTGCAGGTGAGCAGGGCCCCCTGAAGGGAGGTGCTGGCTGAGGGTATGAGCCCCCACCTCACTGGGGTTCTGGAGTCCTATTTTCAGGGATGACAGGAAAGGGTCCTCAGCTTTGGAGGGACTGGTCCAATGGGGAAATGGGGCCGTCTCCCCGGATGGAGTGGGCTAATGGACAAGTCCAGACCTCATCTGGGGACCCCAAATCTCATGGAAGGAAGCCTGGTTGCGGGGGAGGGGGTGGAAGGCTTAGCTTCGCCTTGGGGGATTTGTCCCAAGAGGCCCATGCCAGCTGCCTCCCTCCCCTGGTGCAGAGCGGGCTGGCCTGTGCGTGGGGGACAAGATCACAGAGGTGAATGGGCTGAGCCTGGAAAGCACCACCATGGGCAGCGCCGTGAGAATGCTCACGGGCAGCAGCCGTCTGCACCTGACAGTGAGACGCATGGGCCGAGTGCCGGGCATCAGGTTCTCCAAGGAGAAGACCACATGGTGAGAAGGCCTGGTCCCGGCCCTGACCTTGCCCCACCCTGTCCAGCCCACCCAGCCCACGGCAGGAGACAAAGGGCTCTGCGTGGGACTTGGCTATCCCTGGCTCCCGCTCTTTCTGTCCCCCTGGCGCTGGAAACACAGCGATCCCAAGGCCTGACACTGCAATGAGACAAGGCTGTGTCTGTCCCCCAGCTCTCCTCCCAGCTCTGTCCCAGATGCCAGCGGTCCTGCCCCCAATGCTGTCATCGCTCCCGGGAGCCTGGGCATAGTAACAGCTCCTCACCCTCAGGGCTCTTGTGGGGATGTGAGCGGGGCCCTGGCACAATGGGCTGTTCCACAGAGAGAGGAAATTGGGGCGGTTTCCCCACCTGATGAAGGGGACTTCCCACTGAAGGGCTCAGGACTGGGGAGTCCCCCAAGGCAACCTCCCCTTACCTGTGCAGTCGTCGGGGATGCTGGGAAGAGAGGGGGTGCCTGGTGGTGGCCTGGGGGAGCCCAGACTGATGGCTGCTTGCTGCTGTCCCAGGGTGGACGTGGTGAATCGGCGGCTGGTGGTGGAGAAGTGCAGCTCGACGCCGTCAGACAGTGGCTCGGAGGATGGCGTGCGCCGCATTGTCCACCTGTACACCACATCGGACGACTTCTGTCTGGGCTTCAACATCCGCGGGGGCAAGGAGTTTGGCCTGGGCATCTATGTGTCCAAGTGAGGGCTCGGGCAGGGCGTGCAGTGGGGATGGGTTGGCAAAGGAGGCTCAGCCAACCGCATGATCCAAGGAGGGCCTAGGTCAGGGGTGGGGCCTGTGTAGGGCTGGGGGGCTCCAGGAGGAGGGTCAAGGATTTTGGCTGGGGCGTTCCTGTATCTAAGTGAGGGAGGGCAGGCCAGGTGGCCTCTCAGACTGCCTCCTGTCTGACCCCAGAGTGGATCATGGTGGGCTGGCCGAGGAGAATGGCATCAAGGTGGGGGACCAGGTCCTGGCGGCCAACGGCGTCAGGTTCGACGACATCAGCCACAGCCAGGCCGTGGAGGTGCTGAAGGGCCAAACACACATCATGCTGACCATCAAGGTGGGCAGGACTGTGGGTGTCAGAAAGAGGCCAGACTGTAGGAAGGACTTCCCAGACCTCTCTAGTACTTAATACCTGTTGCCCTACAACTTAGGACTTTCCCATAGCCATTTGAGAGGGCCAGACATTGTGCTCATCCCTACTGCGTAGAAGAAGAAACCGAGGCTCAGAGAGGCAGAGTCATTCAGGAATCACAGTCACTTCCTCAGCTGGCCAGCAGCAGGACCTGCTTGCAGTCCTGCTCCCCAGACATGGAGGGCAGTGCCCTTTCCGCTGAGTGGTGGAGGTGCAGGTGTGGAAGGAGAAAGTGTCCTGCCCAGAGGGTGGGCACTAGCTGTGGCTTTAGGAGGGGCCTGGGCACAGGGCAAGGAGGCTGGGCTGGGCCAGAGATTGGATTTCAGGGGAGGCACCTGCATTCATGATTCATGTGGGTCTCACACTTGCCTGAGGATCATGTCATTCTCACTCTGGCTGCAGGGGAAGGGACGGCTCGCTCTCCACTGGAACCCACTCCGGCCCCACTCCGGCCCCGCTCTGCTCTCCTCCCTTCACTAGCTTTCACCCATCTTGCTCTTCAGGGCCTCCTCTGCCATTCCTCCGCCTTCTGCCACTTGATTTCCTATCCCACAACACCCACCCCCCATCCCGTTTCTCCCTTTCCTTCCTCTCACATGACCCCAAACACTCCTTCTCTCTCCTACTGTGCCCCTCGTTCATTCATTCAACATTTTTGAGTATGTACCACATGACAGCCTCTCTGCCAGGTGCTGGGGCTACAACAGTGAGCAAGACAGAAGAAGGCTCTGCTACGAGGGGGTTGGGGGTACTGGGGTGGGAGGAGCCAGGCAAACAGGATGCATGCTGACTGACAAATGCTGTAAGGAAATTAATAGAGAAATGGGAGGGGTCAATGAGGAAGGTGCTTTTAGCCTGGGGGTCAGGGCAGGTCTCTCTAGGGGCTGATACCTGAAGAGGGAGAAGGAGCTAGCCAGAAGATGAGTGGAAGGAGGAAGGAAGAGAATCCAGACCGAAGGGGCAGCAAATACAAAGCCCTGAGTTACAGAGGAATTTGGCATGTTCAGACATAAAGTGGCCCATTTGTCTCGAGCATGATGAACTTGGAGGAGAGAGATGGAGTTGGAAAGTTTACTCCTGTCCCATCACCCCCCCCTTCTCACCCACCCCCTTCTCACCTACTCCCCCATGCCCTCCTATGCCCATCACGATCTTCCCAGGAGACTGGCCGGTACCCTGCCTACAAAGAGATGGTTTCTGAGTACTGCTGGCTGGACCGATGTAAGTGGCTCAGTCCCTGGGTTGGAGGGAAAGGGCTGAGGCCTGACAGTGGGTGAGAGTCTCTGAGGACTAATTGGGCAGGAGGAGCAACCTGCGTGGGACTTCCTCACTGCCCGGAGCTATTTCTGGGCTCCTCTCTGGAAGTTGCAGGTTCAGTTCCCAGCTCCCCTGGCTCTGGAGTCCCGGGTGGGGTGGGGCTGGGGGGTTGCCGTGAATAGAGGAGAAGGGACTTGCCTAAGGTCTCTCAACAAGTCAGGGGCAGACTGCAGAGCCGCCGGTTCCCCAGAGCCCGTGCTTCCAGCCTCCACGGCTACCCAACACTCACCCACCCCCATACCCAAGGTGGTCTGCAACCCTGGCAGGGCCCTGAAGCCGCCCGGCCTTCCCCCTGAGATGCCCCTGCCTTCCCCACTGCCTGCAGTGAGCAACGGGGTGCTGCAGCAGCTGTCCCCGGCCTCTGAGAGCAGCTCCAGCGTCTCCTCCTATGCCTCCAGTGCCCCCTACAGCTCCGCTGAGGGCTCGGGCTCCCTGCCCTCCGACCGCATGGATGTCTGCCTGGGGCCCGACGAGCCGGGCAGCTGGGGCCCAGGCTGGGGGCGGGCAGACACAGCCATGCAGACAGAGCCTGATGTGGGGGGCCACGTGGAGACCTGGTGCAGCGTGAGGCCCACCGTCATCCTCAGGGACACTGCCATCCGCTCCGACGGACCCTGGCCTGCCCGCCGCCTGGATTCTGCACTCTCCGAGTCCCCGAAGACTGCTCTGCTGCTGGCCCTGAGCCGGCCGCGGCCCCCCATCACGAGGTCCCAGAGCCACCTGACCTTGTGGGGTATGTAGGGAAGGGGTGGCTGATGCTCTCTCCAGAGCTCCCAGTAAAACGCCTGCCGCACATCCAGCCCTGGGCCCTCCCTTGGCTCTAGGCCTTGACTCGGCCTCATTTCCAGCCCCAGAATGCACTCAGATGCTACTCCGGGCCCCATTTTCAACTGGTCCTGGGCCCCAAACCCACCCTCAGATCCAGTCCCAGATCCTGTCAGCTTTGGGCCCCAAACCAGCCCTAATCCATCCCTGCCACCCTACACACACACAGGCACAGACACACACACCCTGGCCTTCTCGGGGAGTCCTCACAGAGCTGGAACCATGGGTGGGGGAGAGGTGGAATGTGAAGGAGGAAGCTCACCTATGTCCATCCCCACCTCCCCATAAGGCTGGGGGTCCTGTCTGCCCCTCCTGTCCCTCCTC
This sequence comes from Lontra canadensis, assembly GCF_010015895.1. Classification (NCBI taxonomy): domain Eukaryota; kingdom Metazoa; phylum Chordata; class Mammalia; order Carnivora; family Mustelidae; genus Lontra; species Lontra canadensis. Next base: position 17,252,153 of record NW_022630997.1, read on the forward strand.
TCTGCCCCTCTTCACACCCCTGCCCCTCGGCCTTCCCTTCTGCCCACCACCCCAGCTCCCTGGGTGCTCCCTCATGTCTGCAGAGGAGAAGAAGCAGCGGAAGAAGAAATTGGGGTCCTCTGGGGAAAAGGGGGCCCTGCAGCGCTCCAAGACACTGATGAACCTCTTCTTCAAGGGAGGGCGGCAGGGGCGGCTGGCAGGTGATGGGCACAGAGAGGCCTGGACGCTGGATGGAGGGAGCCCAGCCAAGCCCCGCCCTCGCCTAGACCTGGAAAAAGGTAAGCAAGCAGGATGAGAGACAGAGAGGAAGGCGGTACAGCCCACTTTGGCATCCAGCAGCTCTGGGCTGAACTCTTGCACTGCCTTTTACCAGCTGGGAGTCGCTACCTGCCACCATAAGCCTGTTTGCTCATGAGTCGTGTGAGAGTAATGATTACCTATTTCTTCAGGAATGGTGAGGAATAAGTGAATGGTTGTATGTAAATCACTTAAGGACATTGTCTGGCATACAGAAGGTCCTCAGAAAACGCAGTGGTCATTGTTAAACTGTCTCATCTCCCCACTTTACAGAAAGGAAAACTGATAGAGCCACAGCCTAGCCAGGAAGTTGAAGGACTTGGGTCAGGTCTCTGTGCTCTTGGTGCTGAGGTGGGTAGGGCACGCCTCTCTTGGAATATTTGTCTTCACCTCCCCTGGCCGGAGCTCCACAGACCCTACCTACCCAGTTCTAGAATTATCCCTGGGCAAGGCTGTTTCTTGATCAGGGCCCAAGTGGAAGGGCCTGGGCAGGCTTCACTTAAGACAGGGGCTTCCAGTGGACCCTCAGAGAGGCCTCTTGTCTCTCAGGTGAGGCTCCAAGACTGGACCACAAGTGGATGAGTAAGGCTCTCGGGGTTGTATGGGACAGAAACCCAACTCAAATTAGGTTTAAAAGCACTTCTCAGCTCAGCTACTGATGTAAGGAGGTCTAAAGGTTTAAACAGTCTCATCAGACATCTGTCCCCTTCATATTTGGTTCCCCTTTCCCCTGGGTTGGCTTCATTATCCTGCAGGTTTTGCCCACTCAGAAGGAAGATGGCACTGCCGCTTAGCAACCCAGGGACAGAGGAGAGCTTCTTAAAGAGGGTCCCGCTGAAGTTCCAGGCTCTCATTGGCCCTGCTGGGCCACATGCCCAATGGGGCAGGCCCATGGTGCTTTCATGGGCCTTCCTCAGTCACAGACCCACTCTGGAGCCCATGGACTGAGAATGGAGGTCCCCAGATGATTGTGGAGGGAGAGTGGAGGTTGGGTAGGCAAAAACAATGACGGGATGAGGATCTGGACCCAGCCCCTACTGGGAGGCTAAGGTGAGAGTCCCACAGAAGAGACAAGCTCTTCAGATCTGGCCGGGCCAGCCCCACTTCCTCAACCCACCTCTTTTTCCACAGCCCCCCCGGGCCCTGCTCTCACCTGATGCTTCTCCTATCCCTCTGGATACCCCTCTCTCCTCCAAAGGCTCCTCTTTTTTCTCTGTCCCCTGAAGGTAGGTGCTCCCTCAAGCTTTGTTCTTGGGGTTCTTCCCTCCATGTATTTGCTTCTAAATGAATTTCCACAAACAGAACCCAGACTGCACCCTCTCTTGATCTCAAACTTTCACTGATTCCCCACGGCCTATGAATGAAGTCCCTAGGGGACCGTGGTCCCTGAAGACCTCCGTGGCCTGGCCTCTTGCCTCCCCATTCTACCTCCTTCCAGCCTGAGTTCTTCATTCCAGCCGGAGATCCAGCCACCCCTGAGCCCCCCAAGCCCTGTGTTCAGATTGGGAGCCAGGGCCCGTCACTGAGCCTTTCTTCTCCACAGCAGGGGCAGTGGGGCCCGTGCAGAAGTTTGTCACCTGGAGACTGAGACGCGGTAATTCATGCATCTCTTTTCCGAGGCCTGGTTGACATCAGAGCCGCAAATGGGGTGCATGTTGGGGGCAATTAACAGGCTTTGGGCCGAACTCAGTTGGGGTCATGCATGGGGGATTGAGTGCATACTGGAGCCAAGTAAAGAATTGGGCTAAGCTTACCAGGAGAGACAGGGCTGCAGAGAGATATTGGGGTGCATTTTTGAGAACTGGGTACTCGGAGGGGCTCCTAAAGACAGGTTTTGGGGAATGAGGGAGCCTGGGCCAGAACTCCATTGAGTACTATGACAGTGACTGTTCATAGGACACCAGCAAGGGACAGACTAGTTTAGGGGTCTGTGTTGGGGGCCCAAGGGTCTGGATTGGAGCTCCCTTGCTGGGCAGATCATTATGGGAGACCACGGTGGGGAGATCTGGGGCTAGGCTGGGATTCTGTCAGCAGTACCTAGGCCTCTCAGCTGACCTGTTCTGGGGTCTGACCCCACTGAGAGAAGCCCCTGTCTCCTCCCCTGAGGGTTCCTGGATCCATCATCATATGCCTTTGCTCCTTCCCTGCAGAGCGGGAGAGGGGCCGGGCCCTGCTCTCTGCCAGGTCAGGGAGCCCCTCCAGCCAACTGCCCAGCATGGATGAGCAGGTGCAAGCCTGGGAGAGCCGACGGCCTCTTATTCAGGACCTGGCCCGACGGCTGCTGACTGACGATGAAGTGCTGGCCATCACCCGCCACTGCTCCCGGGTGAGCTTCCGGCCTGCCCCCAGCTCCAGTCCGCGATCACCCAGCCACCCAGTCCCTCATTCATTCAGGCCACAGTCTCTGGTCAGTATCTGGGCTTGATGCCGTGAGGCCAGTCGGTAAAAGCAGAAGTCACTCCTGTTGCGCACGTGCGCACGTGCGCACACACACATACACACACACACACACACTGAGCTCACAGACAGGAAGGGGAGATACAATAATTAGAACCTAAATACCCATAGTGACAAATCACGTCAAGTGCTAGGAAAGGAAAGGAGAAAATAACCCAAGAGGTACAAATTAGGTGGTGTCGTCTAGGAGGACCTCCTTGAGCAGGTGATGTTTCAGCTAAGTAGAGAAAGAGCTGGACAGGTGATGAGTCGGAGGACATGAGTCTCTGTGGTCACTGCCTTCGAGCTCCTCAAAAGTCCAGCCTTCTTCCCGGAACCACTGCCTCCCTCTACACCTGGGTCAGCCCACAGACCCGACCTGATGCCACACCCCCTCCCCTGTTACCCAAGTAAGTAATCCTTTGTCACTCCCCCCCACACACCTCAAGCCTCCCCCAGCATCTGCACTGTTGTTCTGTTTCCTCCTACTTTAAACAGAAAGTGGGGCTCCAGGGTGGATTGCAAGTTAGATGTGAGGGAGTCCTTGTGGCCTGGATGTTGGGGAGGCTTTGGGAGGCACAGCCTCCCCCTCCAGGGGGATCAGAAGGCCCTCTGCTCTTGTCCTGTCTCAGAGTCCCCGGGTTTCCTGTCCTGGTGTCCCAGTGAGGTGCCGGCATCAGCGCACATTAAGCCCGCACGCAAGAACAAGCTCCAGGGGCTCCAGGAAGTCGCTTGTGATTCCCCCCACGCCCTCAGCCTGGTCGGAGTGGGTCTGTGTTGTTTGTCTGTGTGATGTGTACAACTGTGTGTCTGTGGGGTACCTAGGTTTGCGTGCAACTGTGTGTGTGTCTAGCTAAGGCAGGTGCGTATAACTGGAGACTGAGACGCGGTAATTCATGCATCCCTTTCCCGAGGCCTGGTTGACAGCAGAGCCATAGATGGGGTGCATGTTGGGGGGCACCTAGGGCCTTTGGGCTAAACTCTTGTCACCACCCTCAATTCAGTGCTGAGTGGGAACCCAAGCACCAACCTCCGTGAGCTTGCACCTCTGCGCTCTGGCCATTAGGTGGCGCGCTGTGTCCATTTCTTGGCTCAGCTCCTTTTCCATCAACCCTCGGTTCCTCCCACCCTCTCCAAGCCAGGATCACCTCTCACTGCACCCCCACAGCACTTGCATACCCCCCAAACCTGACCCATGCCTCACCAAAGCAATCAGACCCCTCTGGGGTGGAGCTCTGGTCGGAATGATTAGCAAATCTCCTCTAAAGACTCGAAAGTGTGGCCTCAAACCCTAGGCCTCCCTTCTCTCTCCTCTGTGCCAGCTCTCCACGGCCACCAGGCCAGACTTTAGAAACCCCATCTTGGATCCCTTGACACTCCCCAAGTCCCCTTGCAATCTCTTACCTTTGGTGGAACAGAGAAAGTTTCTCAGGCTCACATTCAAGGCCTTCCCTGCTTTGACTCCCCAGCCACGAACCTCAGCCTTCCCGTGGTCGCCACCTCACCACCTCGTCATCTTCTGTTGGCCACTGCCTAGGGTTACACATGTGATGAACCGCACAACTCTGGGCCACCACACACCCCGCAGTCCCAACCCATGCAGCCTACATGGAGGCCCTTCCTGTACCCTCGCAGTCAAGCTAAACTTCCTTCTATCCATTATTCCACCCCACCCTTAGGGCACTTTCCACTGAGTAGTCATGCTGTTCCCTGCATGTATCCTTAAGAGTAAATGTAAATGAAACAAACCTACCAAGAGGGGTCAGGGTAAAGGTCGCCGCCTCCAGGAAGCCAATCCCGGACTTCGCACGCTCCTCTGAGATTCCCTTTGCCCCACTGCCAGTGTTGTGTCGTCCACTGGGGCACTTGGCTCCTTCTGCCCCACGTTTCCCGCTAGACTGACTTCTGAAGGATTTGGAACAGGGTCTTCATCGTTGTGCCCCCGCTGCCAGCACAGGGTGTGACACTTAGTAGGAGCTGAATGCAGATTTGTGGCCTTGAAGTGTGTACCTATGTGACATATTCTGTGCAATCATAGATCTCTCTCTCCAGACATAAGGAGGTGTATTTAGACACGTGTATGTGTGAGTCCCTGTAACTTTGTGTGTGTTTAGGACCACATAGTTTATATTTTATTTCCTGAAATTTATAATGTCTCACTCTGACCACCAGGGCTTGCTGTCTGTGTTTATTCCTTTCCAGGATGAAGAGAGAGAGAGAGAGAGAGAGAGAGAGAGAGAGAGAGCGTGTGTGTCCCTGAATCAGTACTTGTCTCCATTCCACCACTAGGGGGCAGTGTGTTGTCCAAAAAGGGAGGCTCCCAGTGTTCCGTTTGCCAGTTTGTCTGCGTTGGTGGGGTGTGGCTGGTGGCATCGGGCAGTGCCAGGCAGAAGGGCTTTCACCCCCCGCCCCCTCGGGGGACTGACTGGAGAGGCTTTCTGTCGAGCCACCCCTTCCCCAAGGTCCCTATTCCAGCGCTGAACAAAGCCTAATTGGTAGGTCACTGTGCAGACACAGGCTGGGCCAGGCGGGCCCAGAGTCTAGCGTTTGGCCCCGGTTCCTTCCTTCTGCCTGGAAGGTGTGGGCGGGGAGGAGAGTCCACTGCCCGCACATCCTTTTCCCGCACCGAAGCTGGCGGGAGCCTGACTTCTCAGGTTCCAATCGCTCTTCACACTTCCTTATCTGTGTGGCCTTGGGCAAAGTCCTCTCTGAGCCTCAGTTTCCTCAGTCTGTAAAATGAGAATAATTCATGTTATCTCTCAGCGTCACTAAATGAGAGACCAGATGGAAAAGGGCCCGTCCCAAAGCCGTTGCTGCCCCACCCCCCACCCCACCAGCTATTATAAGTCTGTTAGCTCACTTGCAGGCTTCCCCCTAGTCACCAACACTGCCCTGTCCTGGGGACAGCCTGGGGATGGGGAGCAGCTTTCCTAAACATGGGGAACCCCACAGACCCACGCAGCCCCTCCCCCCAGCTCTGGATGTCCTGGCTGCTGGGTGACCTGCGGCACCTCTCTCTGCAGTACGTGCATGAGGGCGGCGTGGAGGACCTCGTGAGGCCCCTGCTGGCCATTCTGGACAGACCTGCGAAGCTGCTGCTACTGAGGGACATCAGGTGGGGTGGAGGCTGTGGGGAGGGCTTGGGGGCGGAAAGGAGACCCCGGAGAACTCCCCCTACTGTACCCCACAAGAACTGTGCCCCTGCCTACCCCTCATCTCTCGCCCTCCCCCAGGAGCGTGGTGGCCCCCACCGACCTCGGCCGCTTCGACAGCATGGTGATGCCCATGGAACTGGAGGCTTTTGAAGCCCTTAAGAGCCAGGCAGGTCAGCAGCTGGGGATAGGACGCGCAGATTCCGAGCCCCAGCTGGGGATGGCAAGAGGGCCTCCCAGGGGAGAAGAGGCACAGATGACCTTCAGCTGTGTCCATCATGGAGCCTGGCAGGGGCCCAGGCCTCTGAGGGGATCTCCTTTCCCAGCAGTGCGGCCTCCTGCCTTGAGACCAGCCCGGCAGGACACACCGCCCAAGCGTCACCTCATCACACCTGTGCCTGGTCAGTCGGAGTCCCAGCTCTGGGGGAGCGGGCACACCCCTGGGGAACCGGGGAAGGGAGAACAGGCCTTCCATCCCTGCCCCCACATAGGGTGTCATGGCTTCAGAACGCTGTCTGGTCCCCTGAAGGAAATCCCTTGTCCCCCAGAGTCACATTTATCACTGCCACTCACTACCTGTACTATTATTTACTTAATAATTGGTTTTAAACCCACTCACTTTTTAAATCTAGTCTCCTTCTACGTAATAATCTCTGAGAAATGACCAGTTTGGTGTGCGAGTCATGTTTTTTCTAAGACACAGACTGTGATAGAAAGCTTTAAAGTACTGTGTTAGCCGGGAACCTAGGCAGAGTCCCTCCCTGTGGGAACACCACCGCAGGGCCTGAGCCAACCAAGCCAGGGTCTCACGCGCCCTCCACCAGCAAAGGCAAGGACTGGAGCCTGGCAGGGTGGCCTGGGCTGGTGAGGAGGGGCAGCCTGACCTTGGCCCTCTTCCCCAGACAGTCGTGGAGGTTTCTACCTGCTGCCTGTGAATGGCTTCTCAGAGGAGGATGACAATGGGGAACTGAGGGAGCAGCTGGGGGGCCTCCAGCTCTCCCTGCGGGCCTCTGCTCCCCACCATCCTCATAAAGGGATCCCCCCTCTCCAAGATGTGCCAGTAGATGCTTTCGCCCCACACCGAAGCACCAGCACCCCCCCTCCCCAGCCACCTCCTGTCGCTCCCCGGCCCCCAAGGCCTAACTGGCTGCTGACGGAACCCCTGACCCCAGAGGACCCACGGCAGAGCCAGAGCCAGGGCCTGGCTCAGAGCCACAGCCGCAGCCGCAGCCGCAGTCGCAGCCGCAGCCGGTGCCGAGGCAAGTCCCCGGGATGCAGGCGCTCCCCATCCCCAGCACCTATCCCCACCCCGAGTGCCGCTGACGGGCGCTACCACAAGCCTCGCAAGGCCAGGCCTCCTCTTCCACGACCTGTGGATGAGCAAGCGGCCAAGGCAGGGAGCCGTCAAGGCCACTCTGAGAATGGAACTGGCAGGACAGCCATGGAGGCAGCTGAGAAGGCCCCTGGCGGGGAGCTGAGGACAGTCACGCTGTCCAAGATGAAGCAGTCCTTGGGTGAGTCCACATGGGACTGGGGCTGGCAGATGGGGCTCTTGGGTTTGGATGAGGTTCCTGGCCTTGGTTTTGGGGTACAACTTGGGGTTCTGGTATTAAGATTTGGATATGGGGGTCTATTGGGGAGGTTTGAGATTGGAGGGGGTGGGAACTGGAGGATTTTTGGAGTCAAAGACTATGTGGGAACCGAATCTGGGGATTTGGGAGAAGTTGGGGTCAAGACTTGGTGCTGGGGTGCTGGGTTTCTTCTGGGAGCTCTGGGGTGAGGGGAGTGGCCACACACTCACCCAGTGCTTCTCTCTCACTAGGCATCAGCATTTCTGGGGGCATTGAGTCCAAGGTGCAGCCCATGGTGAAGATAGAGAAGATCTTCCCTGGGGGGGCTGCCTTCCTCAGTGGGGCCCTGCAGGTGGGTGAAGAGTACCCAAGCCCACTCCCAAGGTCCAGAGCTGAATTGGGGAGTGGGGGGGGCGGAACCTGCTCATCTTCCAGCCAGGCAGGTTTAAACCAGGTCACGGGAGGAGGCTTAGGTCCGGGGCGGGGGGGGGGGGGGGGGGGGGGGCGGCGGCGGTGTCAGGCCGGCAAGATGAACAAGCCCAGGGAGAAATCTGTCCCCTCATGCCAGCCTGGGCCTGAGGGTGGCCCATCCTGTTCCACCCCTATCCCCAAGGGACAAAGGGCCATTGTCTGTGCCTTACCCTGCCCCCCACGGCCCCAGGCACAAAAGTCCCATTGTCCATCCTCTCCACCCAGATGGGGAGGAGTGTCCTAGCTGCTGGAGTTGAGAGGTTGGATGGTGGGATGACCTGAGAAAGAAGGGCTGTGATTTCCCCACCCCCATCCCAGGCTGGCTTCGAGCTCGTGGCAGTGGATGGAGAGAGCCTGGAGCAGGTGACCCACCAGCGAGCAGTAGATACCATCCGCCGGGCTTATCGAAACAAGGCTCAGGAGCCCATGGAGCTTGTGGTCAGGGTCCCTAGGACCAGCCCAATACCCTTACCCCCCTGACTTGTCAGCCCTCACTCATCAGCGCCTTCCTGTTGACCATTCCCCTGCCCACTGACCCCTTGATGGTACTCCTTCCCTCCCACTGCCTCCTAGAACCTCCCATTAATGCTCTGCTCACCAGAATCTAGATTCCTCCCACCGATACCGGGCTCCTCCTTCAGAGGGCCAGCCCAGTCCCTTCTCTAGCCCTCCAGAGACTCCTGATGCTAATCCCAGACTCCCTCCCACCTATGCCATGACTCTTCCCACTGACTTCAGATCCTCCCACTGACTCCCAGGACCCTTCTGCTATCTCCCAGACCCCACCTACTAACCTCCTTGAGACTCAGGAACCTCCCACTCTTGCTTGCTTGACTTGGCTCCTCCCAAAGCTCCCCCCACCTTCTTCCCTCTCCAGCTATCACTAAGGCTCTGCCCTTTCCAGATAACGTGGTGTCAAGGACAAGGTGCTCCTGGGTAGCCTGTGTCACTCGCTCACTGCCCACAAACTCCCAGGATGGGAAGAGATTGGGAGAAAGCCAAGGTCTGGAGCTTGGGATTCATGGGCACTTTCTCTTGATGTTCCTTTTAATGCCCCCAAGCACTGAGGAACATGGGCTCTCAGATAGGGCTTTGAAGGGTCATAGCACCCATCCCCCAGCCCCAAGTAGTGTTCTGTGCAAGGGACAGGACGGAAGGCTTTTCTAGTTTCTCAAACCCTGAGAGACCATTTCATGTCGTAGTCCACTAGGACCCCACACTTTCTACTGGATTTGTCCTCCCCTTATCACCCTTGCTCTCCCCAAGACCTCTATGAGGAGTAGGGGAATAGCCAGCAAATTGGAGGGGAAGCTGGGGAAGGGGTCAAAGAAGTTCCCATCTCTACCTAGCATACTCGTCTTTTTTAAAAACAAAAAATTTTTTTAATTTTTTTCTTTGGGTTTGTACAAGAAATTTACAGTGTGGAAAAATATACAAGTGAAAACGAGGCCATAAACCTGGGTGTGGGGAGGGGCTCCTTGGTCACAAACACAAATAAACAAGACAATTCTGAGTTCTTCCTTTGGTCTGACTACAGCCCCCTCGCCCCAGGAGAGAGGCTGCAGGGCTAGAGCATGGGGGTCAGACCCCAGTCCCAGCCCTGGCCCCCCACCCCCAACATAGGCAGAGAGGGGGCAGGCACATCTGGAGCAGCTGGTGCTGTCTGGCTCTCCCTGACTTTGGGGTAGGGGAGAGTGTGGAAAAGAGGGACCCCCCTCCTCCTCCCAGCCCCCCCACCCCCTCGTCAGGGACAAATGCGGTTGGCAGAGTGGCAATGGCAGCAGGAGGCGTGAGATGGGTCAAGTTGAGTAGGAGCCTCTATGAGACAGTGAAATGGGGACCTTCAAGGGGGCTGATCTTGCTCAACCTAGTCAGAGGGCTGCCCCCAGGGTCCTGGCAGAGGCCCAGAGACCTGGATCTCGGGGCACGAGCGGCTCTGGGGCCCTCAGACCCGGGGGACCTCCGTGGCCCCAAGGTTCCCGCCCCACTGCAGTCAAGCTCCCTGTTGCTCTGGGATGCCAAGGGCGCTAGATCTCAGTAGCTGTGATCTCCTCCAGGCAGATGCAGGGGGCCGGCTCGGCCAGGCCCAGGTCAGCGAGCTCCCGGGCCTCCAGCTCCAGGCTGAGCTGCTGCAGCTCCTGCTCCAGCTGCCGGTTACGCCGGTACATCTGGACGTAGTTGTGCTGCAGCTGCTTCTGGTAGCGGATCACCTGCTCCTTCTCCGCCTGCCAGGCCAGCCGCTCCCCCTCGAAGCTCTCCCGCTGCTCCTCCCCCCGCCGCCGCTCCCGCTGCAGCTCCGCCCGCAGCCGTTCCACCTGGGCCCGCAGGCTGCCCCCGACCCCGGCGGCCGCCCGCTGCGCCTTGGCCTCATCACTCTCTGCCAGGAGGAAAGGGTCCGTGGCGGCAGGTGGCCCGGGGGGTTCCCGGAGTCCGGCTGCCTCGGTGTCCAATTGGCCAGCTTTCTCTCGGAGTCGCTCGGCCTCCTGGCGGTGCCGCTGCAGCTCCTGGGAACAGGCCTCCAGCTCCAGCTCCCGCGCCCGGGCCGCCTCCTGCAGGCCCCGAGCGCGGCCCTCGCTGACCCGGAGAGCAGCTCGGGCCTCTCGCAGCGCCACCCGCAGGGCCACCAGCTCACTGCCCTTCTGCACCAGCTCTGCCTGGGACTCCTTCAGCTGCTGCTTCAGCAGGGAGATCTCACCTGACTTCTGGCACACCTAGGGGTGGGAGGGGGTCGTGAAGCCTGGTGAGAAGTTTTCTCCCACAGGCTCGGGCTCCGAGATCACGCGGGCTCTCCGGGGTCAGTTTGTTTGATCCTGACACCCACTACATGGACGGAGACACTGAGGCAAGCCTAGTGACATGTCCAAAGTCATATGGCTAGTAAGTGGCAGAAGTAAAACGCAGACCCAGATCTTTTTCCTTCAAAGCAGGTGACTTCCAACCATCATGACGCACTGCAGAGCCCCAGGGACTGGCTGGTGGCAGGTTGTGCAGGCGTGGGAGCCACCAAGAGGCACCCCAGCATTTTGGGGAAACGCGCAGACGCTGGAGCCACAAGGCCTGGGTTGCGATCTCAGCTCTGCCACTGACTAGCAATCATTCCGGGCTCCAAGCCTTCTCAGCTCAGAAATGGAGATGAACAGCCACTTCACAGCGCTGCTCTGAGGATCGCAAGATCTACTCTAAGTAACAGCTAGAAAGTTCTGGGCGCAGAGCAGGCTACATTCCTATTCTTATTGGTTGGGTGGCAGTGGACGGGAATGCCATTGGCTATGTGAGCACTCGACCTGGCCCGAGGACACCTACAATGGTGGCACGAGGAGACCCTCCCCCTACCCAGAAAGGGAAGCCTGAGGGGGACCTTCATCTCCCGGAGGTGAGGACGGGGAGGATCTCTGGGAGTAGCAGGCTGGAGGGGGAGTGGTATGGCTGGACCCTTTGAGCCCCGCTCCCCGTCCCTCCGGGCCTGGCCCACCTCCCACTTGGTCTCCTCGAGCCGCGGCCCGAGCTCCCGCTGTTCCCGCTCAAAGGTGGCACAGCGCCGCTCCAGCTGCTCCCGCTCCTGCAACAGCTGCGCGAAGTCGTCTTGCAGCTGCCGCTTCTCCTGCTGCAGCTGGAACACCTGCAGCTGGAGCAGCTGCTGGGCCCGCTGCGCCCGCTGGGCCTGGGTGGCACTGTCGTCCCGCAGTGTCTCGCGTTCCCGTGGCCAGTGCCGCTGCCGCTCCTCGTAGGCCTGGGGACAGAAGGCAGACCTGGGTCCCAGTGGCTCCCCTCCACATCCAGCACCCCCCGCCATGGCCCTCCACCAGTCCCAGGTCACCGACTGCTCTGGCAGCCTATGGCTGGGCTCAGGGACAGGAGACTCCACTCAGCCATGAGAAAAAGTAGGGTAACTCTAATCACGACCACTTCTAGGATTCTAGAAACGTCCAGAATAGCAAACGCTTCTGCAGGAATTCCTAGGTGCCAGGCGTCATTCTAAGCACTCCACAGCCTTTGCCTGACTTAATCCTCATAATAACCCTAGGAGGTCAGAAATCTCCCCATCTATAGCTGAGGAAAACGAGGCTCAACACCGTGAAGTGTCTCGCTCAAGTCTGAAAGACAAAAATGACGGTGCTGGCTGGGCATCCTCACCCGCCCCGCAGGTGAAGCCCAGACAGCTGGGCGGAGGACTCCCCGATGCCTCACCGGCGCCCCCCCACCCCCCACCGTGTTCCCCCAGCACACACGGAAATGCTCCTGGGACTCCCAGCTCCTATGGATGTCCTGCCACACCACCCCCGTTATTGCTGCTGGCCACACCTGGCACATGGTCACCTCACTCTCGTCCAGACTGTCCCGCAGCTGCTGCAGCTCTGCCTCACGGTCGTGGAGCTTTCCTTCCAGGACACAGTGCAGCAGGGCCTCATCCGAAGGGGGTGGTGGGGGTGGGGGTGGGGGTGGGGAACGTTCCCCACAGGAGCTGCTGTCAGGGGAGGCCCGGGTGCCGCTGCCCAAGAGCCCCCCAGCCACACGGCCTCCCAGGGAGCCTGTGCTCTTGCTGGAGGAAGATCGACCACTGTCCGAATGGGAGGGCCCAGTCGGGGCCCCTCGGGCTGGTCCGGGCATCGCCCCCCGCCCCGGGCCGTGAGAGGGCAGGTGACCACCAGGGGAGTGGCTGGCTGGCTCGGCACCCCCGGTGCTGTAGGTGGGCAGGCTGGACAGTGAGTTTCGGCCCGAGTCAGACAGTGTCCCCGATGGGCAGCCGCTGGCCCAGCCACTCAGTGCCAAGGGTTTGTCAGCAGCCGAGGAGGAGGAGGAAGAGGAGGACGAGGCAGGGCCCCCAAACAGCTGTGTTAGGCTGCCCTGGCTCCCAGACAGTCCGGCGGCCCGAGGACCCAGGAAGCTAGGTAGGGATGGTGCCCCTCGAGGTTTGGGTAGCACTGGCTTGAAGGCTGTTGGGCGGATCAGGATTTTCTCCATGTTCTGAAATGAGGTGCCACGTGACACTGGGGATGAGCTGCCCGATCTTTCAAAGCCCTTGTCATACTCCCTGCCCTCCCATCTGGGGTCCCCGATCCCCACACATTAATACTAACTGCTACCACCAGCTGAGGGCCTCCTGACATCCCTTATATCAAGCCATTTAAAAGGCTCATCTCCGATCATCCCAACAGCCATACGAGTAAAATATGATCACTACGCCCATGTTACAGATGGGCAAGTGGAGGCTCGGCAAAGTTAAAGGCCTTATTCACAGTCAGATTCATAGCTGTTGCATTCACAGGAGTCGGAGCAGCTTGCCTCTGAGCACACGTCGTGTGACAGGCACCAGACTCAACACCGACATATGTCATGTGATGGAATGCTCTCGACCATCACTGGAGAGCTGACATGGTGCGTCCATATTACAAATACAGAACCTTGGGCTCAGAAAGGTCAAGTGACTTCCCTGAGGTCATGCAGCCAGAATGAGACCGAGCTGGGATTGGAACCCAGGTCTGGTGACTCTGCAGCCCACGTCTCTCCTCTAAATCGGCCCCCAAATTCCAGCTTCTTCAGGGGGCTCCTGATTCCACCCTGGCCCCAAAGAAAAGGCTGGTCCTCACCTTCTCCAGCTTTCCAGAGACAGGGATGAGCTTGGGTGGGGGGCCGCGGAGATGGGCACTGCGTGCCCGCTGTTCTCGGGCATCCTCAATGTCACTGCTTGGGCTGGGGGGTGACTCTGCCCGGAAGTCCTCGTTGATGTAGGTGAAGCTGGTGGCAGGGACGGCCTTCCTAGGGGGCACTGCTGGGCACAGCAGCTCCTGTGCCTCATAGCCACCCCGTAGCAGGCCATCCTGCTGGCGGAAGAAGGTAGGCCCAGGGGGGCCGTGGTGGCGGGGAGGCGCTGGCCCCCCCGGGCAGGGCCGGCCTGAGATGAGGCTGCTCACGCTGCCCATGGCTGGAGCTTGTGGGGCAGTAGTGGCCTCAGGAGCGGGCTCCAGTGGCACTGGCAGAGTCTGTACAATGGCCATGGCGACAGAGGCTCAGGCCTGGCCAAGGGCCTCCAGGGGAACCTGTGAGCAGGGCAGTGGTGTCAGAGTCCTTTCACCTTGAGCCCCTCCCTATACAAGTCCCTCAGTCTCCTGACCCCTTGTCCTACATCAGACAGCTTCCTGACATCAGTCCATGATGCCCTGATCCCCCAGGGCTCCTTCTCCAAGCACTGGCAGGAAACTCAGATCTTCCTGGGATCCAGATCACCGCCCAGCTCTGGTCTGAACAGGGCTAAGGGCTGACCCTACCAAGCAAAGACGATGAGGGGAAGGGAGGACTGGTGGTTATGCAGGGCCCCAGCCCATCCCTCCCAGAGGCTGGGACGCCAAGTTTAGGAGGGAGTTCTCTACCAACACCCAGCACAGGTTCCCAGTCCCCTGGGACAGGTGGCCTCATTAGAGGGTACTTGGGGCAGAGGCAACCTCAGGGACACAGGGACTCAGATGGTAATTAGCAAATAAAGAGCCAAGGCCAGGCAGTGCCCAGCCTCCCCCAAGCTGGGCCTCAGTTTCTCCCAGACAGAGAGGCGGCAAGGGTGGAGCTGGCCAAACAAGTAACCCAGAGCTTTTAGGGAGCCCACAGGTGCCCTCTGGGGTCTCCTGCCTTCTAGAGGTGGATGCAGGCTCATGCTTGCTTCCATGCCAACTCCTAGCCTCACCACACCCAATGAGTCTGGCCTACAGGAGCCCACACAGGCTTGCCGCCAACCTCTGGTTCTGTGAAACCATCAGGCTTTAGACATTCTCTGAGAAGCCCCAAGGGGATGAGGATGGAAGCCCCACCATCACCCACCATCACAGCAGCTGTTCGAAGATCTCCCTTCCCTGGAACCCAGGGAAGAGGGCTCCACCTCCCCAGGCTCTGCTCCTTCCCGGAAGGGGACAGCAAACCTCCGCCCGGAACTCCCTCCCCAGTCCGGAGGCCGAAGACCAGGACTCCGGCATCTGCTGAAGTCATCATGCAGAGCGGGGGCCAAGAAGTGGACAGAGAATCGCGCAGGAACAGGAGTTTGTGTTTGTACTTATCTGTGTGTGTGAGACCATGCATGAGTACTTAACAATGTGTTGACGCGAAAATGTGTGAAAAGGAATTATTGTGTGTATGCGCCTGTTTGAGCAGCCGTATCAATACATTCCTATTATCCATGTGTGCAGATTAACGTGTCATATGAGTACGAGTGTGCATTGGGATCCCTCAGGAAATACGTAAAAGTAATAACTGTGTATATGATACGTGAATTTGTGGTGTATGAGCTCAACTATCTTGAATGTCTTTGGATGGATGTCCCTTCAGGTACACATGAGTTTATATGTAAAACTCCCCGTATCTTACATGAGCACATGAAGAGGAAAGTGAGGGTGCATAAGTATGTGCAGAGGAGTGTGTGTGTGCATGTGTGTACAGAGCATGTGTGAGAGTGGGTAGGAGCCTGGGTGAAAGCAGGGCCAACTGCGTGAGCAGAAGCCTGGTTCTTGTCACTCACTGGAGTGTGGGGAAAGGAGACACACATTCTCTGACTCTGGCCTCCTTCTTTCTGGCTGGTATTCCCCTAGGCCTACCCTCCACCTCCCTACCAAGTCAAAGGACCCTGAGAACCAGGAAGGTATCCAGACTGAAGGTGGAGAAGCTAGGGGTTGGGACCTGGGGAAGAGTAGAGCCTACTACCAAGGGCCAGACCTGGGCTAAGCAGATGGCACATGCCATCTCCTGCCCTCTCCCACACCACTCCAGGGCACAGAGAAAGCTGTGGGGAAGGGGATTCTTAGGGGGCAATGGAGGCCGGCACCTCTGTCCGCATTTGCCCACTTCAGTGAGCCCTGAGAAAGTGAGAAATAAGGGCAAGAGAGAGACAGACTCAGAGAAAGACAGACCCCAAAGACAAGGGACAAAGACTCAGAGAGGCCCCAGGGTCAGGCAGACAAGGAGACAAGCTGACCCAGTGAGCCTGGGTCCCTGAATCCCATCCCACAAAGCCAGCGGCCCCTAACCCAGAAGAGATATAAAAACTGGGCCCTAAGAGCCAGACACCCACGGAGCCAGGGCCAGGCCTCTGGAAAGCCAGGCCCAGCCAGCCCGGCTCCAAGAGCGGGAGCCCGAGAGAGAAGGAGGGGCAAGTGGAGGCTCCATTTTGAGAAATGCGTTGCGGCTGTGGGAGAGGGAACCCCTGGCTCCCCCCAGCACTCCCTGAGTAATCACTCTGGCCCAGCACACTCACACACACACCCTTGGGCTGGGGGCACCGAGCGCTGGGTTCAGCCAGTGCCCGAGGCAGATCTGGCTAAGCTGAACTCCCACAAACCTGTTTTGGGGGCTGAAGAGTTAGGGAAAGTCTCCCCCCACCAAACTCCAAACACCGGTCAAGCGGGATCAAGTCTGAGATCACGAGTTCCCATTCCGCGACAGGAAGCCGGAGCCCCCAACCCACCCTCTAAAGCCTCCCCCGCTTCCCCCGCTTCATTAAGTGGGGGCGGCTGGGGGCGGCTGGGGGCTGCAGCCTCCCCACCCGCCCTCCGCCGAGCAGAACTTGGGGGCGCCCCCGGGTCGCCTCCGAGCCCCGGCCCCCCCTCACCTCCGCCGCGCCGCTCCATGCTCAGTCCCGGGCCGCCCCCAGCGCTCCACAGGCGCGCCGCCCGGCTCCAACCCGCGCGCGGCCACTCGGAGCCGCCCGGCCCGGCCCGGCCCCGCCTCCGCGGCGCCCCCCGGCCCGACCGGCCCCCGTCCGGCCCGAGTGGGCGGCGCAGCGCGGGGGAGGGGTCCGAGGGGCGTCCCCGCCCCGGGCGCGGACACGCGCAGGCACCCCGCGTCACGCGAGGGTGGCGGGACGCACGCGGGGGCCGCGCCGCGGGACTCAGGATCACCGCCCCCCCTCCCAACCTCTGAAGCCCAGTCGGCTCAGGACTCGGTAGCGGCGGCGGGTAACCCTCTACCCCTACCCGGGCCCGGGGGCCAGCGGCAGCTGGTCATTGTTCGAGCACAAAGGACCAGGCGCCACGGCGGCCGCCCTTCCCCCTCCGCTCCTCCGGTCGAAGCCTGCCCCACAAGACACACTCTGCGGCTTCGGAGTCCAGAGCGGGGCGCCGAGGGTCAGCTGCCCCCCCGCCTCGGCTGCTGGAACCCTGCTCCCCAGGACCGGTCGGGGACCCTGGCTCCGGCCCTGCCTGCCCCACCCCCAGCTGTTGATGGAGGCATATTCGGACTTGCGGAGGTGGCGCCACCTGGCGACATATTTGGAAAATACACCGTCACCCCCCCAGCCTTGGGGGTCCCTACCTGGCTCCCCAGCACTGTACCCTCTCGACCCCTCGAGCCCAGGACTGCCCCGGGCGCGGCTGTCTGCTCCCTAGCCTTCCTTCAGAACCATTTGTTAAGAGAGAGGTCATTGCTGGGAGAGAGAGGCAGCCCCTGCCCCCTCCCCCCATGACTGGGGTGAGGCGGTCCAAACCTACAGTCCAAACCTACACCAGCCTCACAGCTGACAACACTCCTCTGTCTTCTCGGGTCACAGATATTCTCACCCTCTTGCAAACAACACAGTCTTCATAACACCCACACGACCTTTCCCACATTCAGTCCCACGCAGCCACAACCACAATCTCATCCATCACGTGGTTCCATGTTCCTTCTTTCCATAATCTTTCAGTCTAACTCACACACAGATATACCTGGGTGTCACACACCTTGCTGTGCACAGTCTTTCACATCGACTCAAAGCCCTTCCTACACAGACGCAATTTTAAATGGGCTCCTCTCCTAAGCCTCTTCCACACACTGGTGGTCTCCTTCAGTCAGACAACTTTACACACACACACACACACACACACACACACACACGTGGTGTTTCACAAACATTTTACCACACAGACTTTCCTCCAGGGGTCTCTGTGCCCCAGTCAGGTCAGCTGACACCCACAACCTTGGACAAGGAGCTCCTCCCACCCCCTACTTGCATCCCCACCCCCAAGGCCAAGGCCTGCCAGAGCTCCTCTGCCCCAGGAAGGAGCATCCCCCCCTTCCAGGCCACAGCCCTGGCCGGCTCTCAGCTCTATTTTTAGCTCCATGGAAAGGGTTGTTTTTCTTTCTTTTTCCCTGGAAAGGGAGACATAGCCCAACCACCCTCAGGCTCACCCCAGACCCTGATCCTTACAAGAACAGACTGAGCCCCTCTCCCCAGTAAAGACCCCCTCCTCTGGCCTTGCCCTGATCCCAGCCTCTTGGGGGACCAGGAGCCTCCTCCCCTTTCTGGCAGCCAGCCCAGAAGCTCAGGCAGCAGCTGGGCTCAGCATGTGTGGAGGGGTGGAGGGTGGGGCAGAGAAGGAGGCACAGGGCCTCTGCCCACTCCCTCATTCCCTGGGGGAGGGGGCTCATCCTCCCTTCTAGGCGAGGGACATAGGCACACTCCCGTATTTAGGGGACATTTACCCTCATGCATTCTCCGGGAATGGAGGGCTTCCACTCTTGCACGAGTGGGCTTTCTGCTCCTACAGTGAGAGGAGGAGCTCTCCGTTCTGCAAGTTGGGGTGGTGGTAGGAAGGGGACCCACCGGCGCTCAGGCAGCTGTTCCCCAGACTGGAGGTATGATGCGGGGGCTGCTGTACACTGCCGTCCAGCGATACCTTCAGGGATGAGGGCACCATGAACATGTTGGGGTGAAGGAAAGAGAGGAGCCCAGGTAACCCCACCGAGCCCTACAGTCTTTAGTCCTGTGCTACCCGGACTCCAGGGGGCGTTGTGCTCCCATTTCTGGGGGAAGGCTTAACGTTTCTCGAGGCGGAGAATGGTATACAGCCCGGCAGGAGATCTCGCAGACTCGCCCAGGACTGGGGAGGCCGGTCCTCGCCCAGCTGCGGGGGTGGGGGAGCACAGCCCACTTGTCTGCGAAGCGATCACGTGCTCAGCGCCTGTTTACGTCTTAGTCTTCACCTGTGGGCGGCCAGGAAGCAGGAACCTCCGGAGTTGTCCCACCCGGCCCGCCCCCGTCGGCGGGCGCCGGGCAGCCCTTTTCTCCCACCCCCGTCAAGTATGCGACAGCAGAGCACCCTGTCCGCTGGGGGTCCCTGTGGGCCCGTGGCGCTGCTCCAGGGACTGCAAGGGTAACCCAGGGCGCGTCCTTTCCGGAGTGCACGTGTGTTCGTGTGTCCCAAGTGCGTGGGTCTGTGTGCGCGCGTGTATGGACCCGTCGGCGAGTTTCCGTGTCGATTCCCTGTTCAGTCTCCTCGCCTGCACCCCCCACCCCCAGCCCAGAGTGAGACCCCCTCCTCACTCCCACCCCCCCGCCCGGCTTCCCTAGACCGGAAAAGTTCGCTCCGGAGCCGGGATGTGCGGGAGGCTGGAGTTCCGACACCACCACCGCCCCACCACTCACCCCGCGCCACCTGCGCCGCTGCTCCACCTCCTGCCCAGCTCCTGCTCCAGCACGGGTACTTCCTCGCCGCAGATCCGCCGGCTCGCAGCCAGCTCCGGGCTCCGGACTCCCGGCGCCCGCCTGGCCCGGCCTGGTAGAGCGGGACGGGGCGGGGCGGCTGAAGCCGCGCCCCCGACCCAGGGAGGGGAGTGGTCTGCCCCGCACACCCCCTACCCCACAACAGCCGACCTGGTACCCAGCCCCGCGGGAGCTCGGCGGTGGTGAGGCTGCCCCTCTGGCCTCCGACTTCACAGCTTTCTGGATTTGGTTTTCGACGTGGGGGAAGGGACGACCAGCACGTGACCGAGAACTACTCTACCTGGCCGCCCTAACCCGGTCCGCGATAGGGCTTTACTGCCACCTGCCTTGCCCGGTAGGGAATCAGGCCGGACCCACTCCGCGCATTCCCCAGGAGCAAGGAAAACCCCTAGGAAGCAGACAAAGACCGCTCGGGTTTCACCAAAACAGACCCCGCCCCGCCCTCTGGTCTGTCGGAACTGCCCTAGCAGAACCAGCACCTCCCCTCCCCCTGAGCAGGAGTCCGCCCAGGTGAGCCTGTTTGCCAGTCCTGGCCCCCCACAGAGCATGGCCAGGCTTCCCTTCTACTCCCGAAGTTCCACCCACAGGCACAAACAGGAAGTTGCACGGTACTGCGGGGTGGCACCTAGGGCTCCCTCCGTGGCACCCAAGGCAGCCTGTGGCAGGGTACCTACAGCTCTCTGGGCCGTACTTGCAGCCTGAGTACTTGGGCAACCAGAGTCCAGTGAATTTAGTCTCTTCTCAAACCCACCTGTAGTAAAGAAACTGGAGGACCCAAGATGCCCCCTCACAAATATGACGCTAAATCTGAGGACAGGGCTGTAGATCCAAGCTGGGCCCGTTGTGGCCAGGCCCTTCCTGATCTCTCAGGGAGATTATTAGTATCCAATCGGATATAGGCAGAGCCCAAGTAATTTGCCTAGATCCACTCTGGTTGGGCACAGGGACAGTGGCTCCCAGGGACCTTAGACAGGACCCAGGGATCCCCCACAGCTTTCTAGGCTCCAGGGACTCCTGAACACACTTTGAGCTAATCTTGATGTGAGGAATTTAGGACAGGTGTGCAGTGGAATGTGTTTGCGTATGGTCTGGGGGGTCTGGGGGATCATTAACTTCCCCTCCCTCCCATCATTCTGGTTTGTGCTGTGTGTGGGGAGTCTGCTAGGAGGGCTGGGCAAGACGAATAGGCAAGTTGTATCTACTCTTCTATCCCCAATTCACAGAGACCTCAAAAAGTTCCCCTAATGGAAATCCCTAAAGGATTTCCTGAGAGAACACACCAGGCGTTTCCAGTAAACCAGAGTCCTCAGAGGTAGGAATGACCTGGTGGTGTACATCTGGAACACATGGCTGATGTTCAATGTTACAGACCCTGGGTGAGGCAGAGACCAGCCAGCGGCTGGGAATGATTACTGCGGGATTAGGAGGACTGGCTCCAGCCAGTCTGGGAGAGACCCCCAAGAAGGGAGGCCCTGGAGGAGCTACCCCCTCCCCCCCACCGCAGGTTCTTCCCCAGAGAGCAGCTTTGTTCCAGGGTCTGTTTCGGGAGACAGTTGTAGCCACAGTTCTCACACACAACAGACCAGACACCTCAGAGCCTTCCACAGGTCCCCAGAAGCAGCCCCCTTAGGTGGACTGGGAGGACTTGATAAGGCAGCCCTGTTCAAGGGAGCAGGAAACCTCTGCCCACCCTTAACAAAAGTCTTCTCCCCAGTCCCCTCGGAACATCTTGCATTCTGACCATCCCTGCATGCAAATCTAAAGGGAAAAATGGGACTTTAGGATATCAGAGGAAGTGAGATGGGAAAGTGCCCTCATTTAAACTATTTCTGACAAGGTCTCTAACTTTACAATCTCCTTCAGTACTTGTTAAAAAAGAGGAATCCTGCACCTTTCCTCAGACCTCCAAAATTGGAAACGTCTGGGCATGCTTACTGGCTAGTAGGCCCTAGGTTCTGCATTTTTAAAGAGCCCCAGGAGTTCTGACACATATGAACATAAGAGAAACATCTGAGCGTACAAGGTCGAGGAAAATGGTCAGAGAGCCAGATAAGAAGACACTGAGTATGAATCCACATTGAGAGGTCATTGAGTGGCTCATATCACCTAGGGACAGCTGGTCAGGCGGGGCCCAGGCATGTGGCCCAGTGACCCACACCTCTGCCACAGATCACATGGATATCCTCAGGGGAGATAGGGATAAAGAGGCACCATCCTGTCATCCCTAAGCCAACAAGAGGCATAAAGGGATGTGTGGGTCAAGGTCCTTTAATGCCTCTGCTTCCTTGGGGGTGCACAGCTCAAAGATGCCCAATTCAAATCAAGAGGAAAATCCAGTTATAGGCTGGGGAGACACCTGGTGGACAAACAAGAAAAAACACAGAAACAAAGGCAATGGCAAAAAGTTTTTTTCAGTATAACTAGAAAAGGCTTTACAAAAAGTTATGACTGTGTCCACTCCAGTGGTCTGAGGCAGCATAACATGAAATCAGTGTCCAAGTGGCAGGCACTCTGGGCTCAAAGCTTTCTTCTCTGGCCAGCTTCCACCTCTGGGGCCCTGATATTACAGGGCCAAGCACCTAGGATCCGATGGTAGCAAGTGCCACCTCCTGGCAGGGTCCAGGGTGGGCCGCAGAGGACTCTGATGCCCACCATGTCATCCTGTAGCTCCAAACCTAGGCTGGAGTTTTGGCAAGAAGTCCTCTATTCCCTTCCAGGTTCAGAGGGCCTGAACCCAGTGCTTTGAACTCAACTTGCTCAATCCCACCTCAGGGCCTGTGTCTAATTTTCCCTCTGCTTGGATCCCTCTTTCTCTAGATGTTCACATGGCTCAATCCTAGTTCTTTAGGCCCCATCTTCAATGTCCTCTGCTTAGAGATACCTGTTCAGACCTTAAACTAGCCTATAAGCATTACTGCATTACTGTTTTTTTCTTCATAGCATATCTCGCTGTCTGAAACTATGTTTTGTTCATTTTTTTTCTTGTCTCCCTTACCAGACTGCAGGTTCTAGAGAAGCAGAGACTTCATCTGTCTTGTCAGTGTTGTACTCCCAGGACCTAGAACAAACTTTGGCACACAGGAGGTTCTCAAATATTTGCTAAACTGAATTCTCCCGGTATGGAATTCTGCCCTAGGTAGGCCCCTCTGACTGAGGGGGGTCCCTAGCTTGAGACCACAGGACAGAGGTAGCCTAAGCAGAGGACTAAGAAAGTCTAAGTCTCAGCCTGTGTCTTGTCAGGTTCATTTCAGAGTCCAGCTCTCCAATGCCTTCACCTTGAGGGCTTAGAGGGGTTTGGCTGGTAGGAGTGGTGGGCCTGACCCAAGCAAGTCTCAGAGTTCTGGGGCACAGCCCCCTTTCTGCCAGAAGAGGGCTTTTTGGTCACTAGCCCATTGTCATCCTTGACCTTCTTGAGCCGAGCCTTGCTCTTTGGTGGTATGGAGAAGGTAAGAGAGCTCTTGTTGAATTCCAGTGGGAAGACACCTACGTCTCCATCAAAGCGGTTCTTGGACACCTGCAGATACCGTTTCCCTGGACCAGTGACCAGCTTCCTGTCCTGTAGAATCAGAACGTTGTCTGCTTCCTGGCTTGCCTGGGGGATTGGGGCAGGAGGAGGAAGAAGCAGTGAGAAGACATGAGAAGAAGAAAGGAAGGCTGCTGAACCTCCAGGGAAGAATGGCAAAGCTCCCTGAACTACTGACCATGATGATGGGGCCACTTGAGTCTTTCAGTTGCTCGACTATCTCACTGCCCCGGATTCTGTAAACGCTGTTCCTTCTGCTTGTGACACTTCTCCTCCACAGCTCACCACCCCACTCTACCCCATCTTCTTGTCATTCAGGTCTCAGTCTAAATGTCACACTTCATCAGAGACCAAACCCATGAAGACCCCCATAAAGAAAGAACCACCATCTTTGCACATCTGTGTCACTCTCTTCCCTAGCTCCATGTTTGTTCCGTTGTGGCATAGTTTGTGCTCCTCACCCTGGACTCCCTGTGCCCAGCCCGGGCCTAGCATGTAACAGGCACTCAGCATATCCCTGGAAGCTCCAGGATCAGGCTGGTCCTGCTGCCCACAGCGCCCTCCCATTTATTCGATTATTTAACACTTACTGTCTGCCAGAACTCAACCCAACCTCTGTTGACACCTCCTCTTCCCAAATGGGCAAGAAGTCTCCCCAGATGTCCCAGGCCGACTCAGATGTCTCATTGTTCCCCAAATACCTGTGTTGCCTATTGTAGCTCTTATCATACTGAGTTATAATCACTGTCTTACTGTTTTCCCCACTGGACGATGTGAGCTCTTGGAGGGCAAAGAGGGCAAAGGACCAACTAACTATTATCAGCCTTTGTATTCCTAACACACGTGTTCCTCATGTCATGGCCCCAGAGGCGGCTGTCTCCTGCCTCTTCCAGGTGGACAGTCAAGATGATTTAAGGCTGAATGAAGGCCATCCCTGGTCACACCTGTCTCCTCTACTATCCAAAGTTTAGGCTCCTCTAAAGGCCACTTACTTTGGCTGAACCAAAAATGGATGCTGTCTGCAGTTCCTTATCATCGTCCTCCTTCCGGGGATGAATGACCAGCGTCACATGGCAGCTATTGTTTGTTGCAAACTTTCGAAAGGCCCCAACGATGTAGTCTTGAGCCGCAATCCTGCCCCAACCCCAACAAAGTAAAGGCATATTCAGACAGAAGGATGAGAACATATCCATACTCTTGATTCATTTACAGCTCCCTGCAAACCGCCCACCCCACTCTACCCAAGGACTCACACTTAGGTCCCTATCCATCCTTCCCACTTCCACAACTCACACCTCTATGAAGACAGAAATGCACATGGGGTGGTGTGTGCAAACACACATTTCAGGTAACAAAACAGTACAGTGTGCTTGCCTAAGGGCCAACTGCCTGAGAAGACATGCATGTTTGAGTGGGTTTTCCAGTGAGACGAGAGGACGTCACCTGTCTGTGGCCAGCTGCTCATGCCCCATCATGAACTGCAGATTGTCGATGACCACGTGACAAATGTCATAGACGTATACTGCATGTTGCATTGTGTCTATGACAGTCCTGGGGAGAGGAAGAGGCAAAGAATTCAAGAGACAGTTACAAGCAGTCTCTCTGAACCAGCCCAGCAGAAAAGCCAGCATTCCTGAAAATTCTGTTGGGGATCTGTTCTCCTGTCCTCCCATTCTTTGAAAACCCAGGGCCTCAGAATCTTACCTGATGCTCTGCTGCCCATGGAAAGTCATGAAATAGAGAGGCAGGTCTTCAAATCGGTCGGCCCACTCGTCGTATCTGTCCAGTTGTTCTTCAAGCCGCCCCACAGCAAACTGTGTCAGCATGACCCGGGCTAGTCTCACGTTGCTTATCTCAAAGCTACCCCAGAGTGTGTTTACCCCCTGGGTACACAAGTCTAGGGCATACTCACTGATGAATGTCGTCTTTCCACTGCCTGTTGGCCCTGCAGAGGGGTTGAACACAGACCTGGGTGAGGGAGGAAAGTTCTATCCTTAAAACCAAAACCTGGAGCAAGGGCTTCAAAGTTGGGAGAAACCTCCTCTTTAACATTTGTCATGTCCCAAACCCACGTGCTTTTGTCACCTGATCCTTTGCCTCTTACCCCAAGTAGTAATTTACCCCAAGGGCTCACCTGTGAAGACTGTCAGCTCACCCTTCCGATGACCCTTCAAGAGACGATTGAGGTCTGGGAAGCGGTTCCAGCGGATGCCAGCTGCCTGCTCCACATTTGACAGTTCTCCTAGCACCTCTTCCCGAAGCTGCCGGAAAGACACGATAGACTTGTGCCAGGCAGGAAGGGCAGTACGCAGAATACGAGAAAGATTTAAGCCTCGGTTCAGGGCCTCAAGAGGACGGGGCTGCTGGTCCCCAGGCCGCACCAAGGAGCATCGCTTGGGATTCAATTTTCGGGCAAACAACTTGGCAGCTTCCCAAGACCGAAGGTCATCTCCCAGCCAGAGCACAATACGTCGAAACTGTTCGAGGTAAGGGAGCAAGGCAGGGGGTAAGCAGGCCGTTCCTCGGGGTAGGGCAAGGGTGGGCAGTCCTGTGGATTGGTTCAAGGCCAGGCTGTCCAGCTCACGACTTGTCAGTACCATCTCAACATCTCGCCGACTAATCAGTGGTAATCCAAACAGATTGCAGTAGACACCAGGCCGGGGAATGGTGGTTTCCTTATAATGTACTTCATTTCCCTGGCCTTCAGCACTTAGTAGCTTCAAGCCTCGTAATCCCATACCTCCAGGGGAGAACCAAGGGAAGACAAGGCTGCGAGCAGGCCGCAAATACCGTACACTGTAACACCTGAGTGTGTCATCTGTCACTTTGGTAAGGCCAAACATTACACGAGCCAGCTGGGCCTCCTCTGGTTCAGGCAGCTCCCAAAGAGGTATGGCTCGGTCCCAGATCCTCCGGATCTCCTCACTGTCCTCAGCTTCTGGGGCCTCACCAAGCAGGACCCCCTCTCTGGCCCCATCCCCTTGCCCCTCCACGCTGGCCTGGAAGTCTTCCCAGCTCCCCTCTGCTAGGCTGCTCATGCAGAGAAAGCGGCCTGTGGTCTTGTCAATGAAAAGGCTGAAGGAAGCAGTAGCACCAGTCTGGTCCTTGAGCTGCAAGGCCTTCACAAAGGGGCTTGGTGCCCGCAGGCAGCTGTGGCCATCCTGGAAGGGGATCCCATGTGCTCGCAAATACTGACGGATTTCAGTTGCAGTTACAGGCAACACTGGTACCTCCAAGGCTGGGAGAGCCTCCTTCCTGTACCTTCTGCGAGGAGGGCCTGGGACCAAACTTCTGGGCAGGCCTCTCCGACCCATCCACTCCCCACGCAGGGGCAGCAGGATACGGAGGGGGTACCCACCTCGAAGAAGTACCCACATTCTTAGTCAAATCGAATAAGTTACTAATTGAAATGCTTTCCTCCCTGGTTTGGGTGCCTTCACTAGGTCAGGATCTAGGGATCCTCTGCACAGCACTCTACAGAGCCCACTCGAGGTGGTTTCTTTCTCTCAACTTGTCCCTCATAATCATCTCTCTGAATCCTCTTCACCCCTCTGCATTGCTACTTCACATCTGTGCCCATCTTTCACGGCCGTGTGCCTCTCTCTGGCTCTCTACCTCTATGGCCCCGTACACCCACTTCCTCACCTCTACCACCCTCCACGCTGCCCCTCACCGCTGTGCTTTCTCTAGATCATCTCTTTACCACTCCCGCCCGGCCAGGGGATCTCCTCGTCGTCTCCATCTCTACCGCCACCCGCGTCGTTCCGGACTCCAAAGCGCTAGCCCCCAAGTGGAGGCCCTCCTCGCCGCTTCTTCCCTCAAAGGGGACTCGCCACGACTACAGCGCCACCGGGCGGCTCCCGCCAGTCCCCGCGCTCACCTCGACCCCGCGCCCGTGTCCTCCCTCGGCTCTACGGACAAAAGCTGTGCTGTTCGCGACCCTGACCGCGCGTCACTACCATCCTCTCGCCCATCTAGCCCGCAACGTGGGTCACTGGCGCGCCTCTCACCGTGACCGCGGAAGCAAAACTTCGGCGCGCGAGTGTTCCCGGAACCGGAAGCTTCCGCGTTCGTCCCTCCCCCCACCCCTCTCCTGGCTTCCAGGCTGGTCTGTGTTATCTGGCCGCTGCGGACATGACTGCGCGCGGGACCCCGAGCCGCTTCCTGGCCAGTGTGCTCCACAACGGGCTGGGTCGCTACGTGCAGCAGCTGCAGCGTCTCAGCTTTAGCCTCAGCCGCGATGCGGCGTCGTCTCGCGGCGCCAGGTGAGTCGGGCGAAGGGCGCGGGTTGCTCTCCGGGCTGAGGTCGCCCCGGGTGAGCGGTCGCTGTGCTTACTCTTCTCTGCTTCGTCAGGGAGTTCGTGGAACAGGAGGTGGCTGACTTCGCCCGACGGAACCCGGGGGTCGTAATATACGTGAACTCGCGGCCGTGCTGTGTGCCCAGAGTAGTGGCCGAATACCGTGAGTGGGGCCGGAAGAGGGCTGGAGGGCAACGTGGGGGCGGGTGGAGGCTGGACCCGCTCGCCTTTTGCGGGTCTGACCCCTGATCCATCCGCTTCCTCTCCTCCCACCCCCTCCCGTCGGCCAGTTAACGGGGCAGTGCGCGAGGAGAGCATCCACTGCAAGTCAGTCGAGGAAATTGCGACGCTCGTGCAGAAGCTGGCGGACCAGTCGGGCTTGGATGTGATCCGTATCCGCAAGCCCTTCCACACGGACAGCCCTAGCATCCAGGGTCAGTGGCACCCCTTCACCAACAAACCGACAACGCTAGGCGGGCTGCGCCCTCGAGAGGTTCAAGACGCTGCCATAGCCCAGATGCAAGTGCCGTGAAGAGTGGCTCCACCAACTCCAGTCCCAGGCTTTGGACTCTCACCCCAGTGGGGGTGGTTCTTCCTCTTTTTCCAAGCCCACACAGGCAGATAGAGCTCTTCAAAAGGGAAATTGACGCCAGAGCTTTTGCTTGGGAGAAAGAGCTGTGTTTTCGTTGCTCAGGAGGCAGGGCAGTGACTTTGTCTCCTAATTCTTCCTTATTTGACATCCCTGAGACCTGACTTCAAGGATATTACAGGATCTGTTCTGAAGTCCAGTCTGAGAATAGTGATCTCAAATCCCAGCGTGAGGTTTCAAGATTGGCATCTGAAGAATCCCCAGTGTCCTGTATCTGCAACCTTTGAGCTAGAGGAGAAGCATCTTACACTCTGCTGTGAACATGGCATTAGGATAACCACTTTATACCCGTGTGAACGTTTAGAATAGAAAATGAGGTTAGGGCGCCTGGGTGGCTCAGTGGGTTGGGCCTCTGCCTTCAGCTCAGATCATGATCTCAGAGTCCTGGGATGGAGGCCCCCATCGGGCTCTCTGCTCAGCCTGGAGCCTGCTTCTCCCCCCAACCCCCGTCAAATAAGTACAATCTTTAAATTTAAAAAAAAAACCCTGAGGTTAATAAACATACATTTACACTTGAGGTCTTCAAAATATGTGTAGATTTAACAAATAACCTCACTTTTCATTATTCTAAAACCAGAAGCAGAACATATAACCCTTCAGGATGGCTAGTATCAAAGGCCATGTGGTTAATCTAGTCTGGACCCTTGGAGAGTGATTCTAAGGTCAGATCCCTGGTAACAAGCTTGCCGGGGTCCTAACTATTTCCCAAGACAGGCCCCTCTCCAGAAAAGAATTCATGTTGTCCCTTGTTGGGGGGAGGGGAGGTACTGAAAAGCTTCCTGTGGATGAGCGAGAGAACTGATAAACAGGGAGCATCTTCTAGGCTTAGCTAAAGCAAGGGGGAGGAATGGTGAGGAAAAGAGCCAGGAGGTAAAAACCTACAGTCCTTTGTATGAATTCTTGAACAGTTGTAATTTTGTTTGTCAGGCCCTTATCACCATGATCAGTGAGTAGTAAGAGCCCTATAAGGCCTGTGTACCTGCCCAGGGCAGCCAGATGGAGGCTGAGGATTCCAGTTTTCTCTGCAAATGGTTTTATGGTGAGCAGAGCGAACCTTGCAGCAGTGTATCCGTAGGCTCAGAAGCCTGCCCCCTCGCGATCAGGGAAAGCCAGCCTAGACCAAGTGGAACACACAGAACTGTGGGGAGAGAGGGCATTTATTGACCAACAAGAGGGGGAGGAGCTGAACCCAGGCTCCCCACTCTGTCACATGTCTGTTCTGCCCACCTGGGTGGTGAGTGGGGGCATTCCTAAAGAAGTATAGCCGTTCTTACAATAAATACATTCATTGTGGGGTGGAGGGGGGAGAGGTTGGGTGAAGGGCAGTAAAAATCCGTGGGGATTCCACGTTCTCAGCTACAAAAATAACAGTCATCCTCACCCAAGGGGAATGGGGGAGCTCAGTCAGGATTTGATTGTCCCCTATGGGCCTGGAGACTGCAGAGGCCCCTGGACCCTGAAAGTGCCCCGGTGAGGTAGGACAGGGGTGGGAGCCAAGCATCCAAACTCCCAGCCTCTGCCCTTTGCATAGTTCCAAGAACGGGCTTCATGTGCCAGGTGAGACAGCAGATCTCCTCCCCCTGCTCTGGTCTAGGGGTAGCAAATGCTTGGTCCCCCAAAGGGAGGCTGGCTCATTGCAGTGTTGGTCACCCATCCTAGGGAAATGTCTGAGAGGACAGCTGAACGGGAGACGGCTCTCCCTCTGAAATGTCCACGGACCAAACCCAACAGACAGGTCCGAGGCAGCAAAGGGAGGCTCAGAAATGCGTGTGGAAATGTAAGCACATGTGTGTGAAGGGACATGCCTGGGGCTCTGTCTGTCACTCCTGAGAGTGACCAAGGGGATGGGGGTGCTGGCTCACAAGGGCTACACATTAAGGATGAAGAGGGGAATGACACAGCCTTACCTCCCCAGGCTGGCCTGTTCCCAAGCTCTTGCCAAAGAGGTCACTACGTGGGTCTGGAACTAGGGGAGAGGACTAGATAGTATGGGATGTGGCAATTGGAAGGGTACCCAAAGTCCAGGAGAGGTGAAATACAAGAATGCACCGGGAGGTGGGGGCGGGGGCCCTGCAGCCCAGCTGATGGACACTCATCCATGTGCACATGTGAATGTACGCAGGGCTCAGGTGGCTCTGGCGGCTGGCAGAGGTCTTGTCTGGTTTCGGGACCATCCAGCACATAGGGCCATGCAGAGGGTGGTGACATTGAGGTCATCTGGACCTGCAGAGCCCTGCCTGGGAGAAAGAGGAAGGGTTTGAGCAGACAAATGGGGCAACCCAGGTGCTTGGGTTACGGGAATAGGAACCGGGACCGGGTCTACAGAATACCACGCCCTGAGGGAGTACCCACCTCTGAGGAGCACCGGTTGGCCTGGGCTGCTCACAGATGGGTCTGTGGAGACTGAGGAGGGGGCTTTGGCTGGGCCTGACTCTGCTAGCCCTACAGGGACATCAAAAAGTTGGGAGAAGGGCCTGGAGTTGGGAGGGGGGGTGACGACAGAGTGGCTGTGTGGGGGAAACAGCAGCCCGGCCTGGGGCAGACAGGCTGGCTTGGAAGAGCATTTGTCCTAAGAGGCCGGGCTCAGACAGAGCTCTCGTCCAGGTGCTCCACGAGCTGCGTGTGCTTCCTCTTCTCCAGGATGCGGCTGAGCTCCTCTGCGAACGAGCAGGGCCCCGCCGGCACCCCGTTGTTGCTCTGCCTCAGGAGCACGTAGCTGTTGCCGTTCATCCTGCGCAGCCGGCTGGGCAGAGCCACCAGCCCGTTGGTCAGCTCGGCCGGCGGGGGTGGGGGCGGTGGGGGTGGTGGGGCTGGGGCTCCCTCCCCAGGGATGATCTGGAGGCAGCCACCTTCCAGTCCCCCAGGCCCCTCCCCGTCGTCGCCCTCCTCTTCCTCTCCAGGACACTGGCCTGAAACGGTCTGCAGCTGCACGGCGGAGCCCCCTGCCCGGCCTGCCCGACCCAGAGAGTATTTCCTTCGCCGCCCTCGTCTGCCTCCCTGAAGACAGGCCACGTAGAGGAGGGAGGAAGCTAGAAGGAGGCAGAGGCCGCCAAGTGCAGCGATGGCCAGCACGTAGAGCAGCCTCACGTCAGGCGCCAGCTGTGCCCCGGGCATGGCAGGGGCTTGCGGAGCTGGGGCAGGCGTGGCTGGCCGGACGGTGAGGCTATAGGAGGCCAGCAGGGTGCGGAGGCCGTTCTCCTCGGCATAGCAGCCGTAGTTGCCACTGTGCTCAGGCTGTATGTCTGTCACCAGCAGCCCATCCACACCCACACGGTAGCCATGCTGCCCGTCACTCAGGCCCGTGCTCCCATTAAGCAGCCACAAGGCCCGGGCCAGGTTGGATGGCTGGTCACAGGGCAGGAGGACATCATCCCCTCGGAGTACAGAGCGAGTTTTCAGGGGTGGTGGTGGCCCTGGAGGGGGATGAGAGACAGGAGTGGTCAATGTTTGTCTATCTCAGGGAGGGCAATGGAGATGGCAGGCCAGATGGTTCACTGTTCGCGTCCCCAGCAGCAAGCACAGGATCTGGAACCACAGTGACAACTGACAACGGTCTCCTGCACTCATGCTCTCATGTAAGGTTCCCAAGGTTTGCACTGGCTCTTCCCGGTGGTTTCAATTCCTGCTATCCGCGCCAGTGATTCGTAATCTCAACCTCCAGCGGAGTCTCTCCTGACTGTCAGACTTGGACATCTTCTGCCTGCAGGGCATCTCAGTGTGAGGCCTCTGGGGCATGGCACATGAACTAAGGCCAAAGCCTCCCTCGAAGACTATACCAGGTCTTTTCCTTGAATTGTCATCGCAGTGAATGGCGCCACTAGCTACTCAGCTGCTTAAGTCAGAAAGAAACCTGGGAGTCTGCTTTGCCTCTCTCCCCCCTTCGCTTTTGTATCTAACTCTCACCAAGACTCTGCTTCCAGAATCCATCTCAGACCTGTTCACTTCTCTTCTTCCCCAACCAGGGAAGCTGGTCTCCTCTGGCCGCCATCTAATCCATTCTCCATGCAGCAGTGGGGTGACCGTGTAAAAACACCATACCAATTATGCCACCCCCCTGCCTCGCCGTGGTCCCTGCCCACTTCTCCAGCCCCTTCTCAAACACACCAAGCCCATCTGCCTGCTGTTCCTTCTGCTGGGGTGTCACCCCCCCTTCTTGCCCTCCACTGGTTCTCTTGCAGGAAAGAGGACAGCAGTGATGAAAAGCACAAACCAGTCGGGCTGCTTGGGGCCAGGTTTGAATTCTGACCCTGTTACTTCCTAGCTTATTAACTCTGGGTGGTTTACTTACTCTCCCTGTACCTCAGAGAGATTGCCTCTCACAGGGATGGGGATCATGGCACCTGTCCCCTGACTGCTGTGAGAGAAAGTGACATGGTGTGTGTGTGTGTATTCAGTCAGCGCCTGTCACCAGGAAGTACTCAGTACATGTTAGCTGTGCCTATTAACTTTTGCTCTTCAGGGAGCAGCCCAGTCATCTGATTTTCCTCGGGGAAGTACCCACTATCCTTCAAACCCTTGTCATAGTTGTAAATATTCCTTTTGTAACAAAAACCAATGAAAACAATTATTTGTGTGGCCATTTAATTGCCTGCCCCCGGCCCCCACGTGCCTGTAAGTTCCAGAAGTGACAAAAAGTCTCCATCTTGAGCCTGTCTCCTCATTTATGATTCCTTTGGGCAACAACTATCTGTGAAGCACTTGCTCTGTGCCAGACTCTGCTAGGACATCCTTGCCGAAAGCCCACAGACACAGCTGTCCGGAGACACACATGCACAGGTAAATGACAGTCTGTGCAGCCAGGCCTACTCACATCCATGAAGGTCACTTACCTGAGTCCCTGTGGCCTTCGCAGCCTCGGTTGCCTCTCTCCATGTCCTGTATCAGTGCTGTCCTGGAGGCAGAACCAGGGGAAGTGAGCTTAGTTTTCCCCAGTGGCAGGGTCCCTAAGGCTGTCACCAACTGCCCCCATGTCCTCTACAGCCAGCAGGCCTTCCTCCTCCCCTGGGATCCTGACCCCCCCTGCCACCACTCACCTGCTACCCTGGGACCTGCTGAATACAATGCAGGCATGGGTGCTGGGGTCCCAGCCACAGTAGGGGTCCCGGGCCAGGATGCAGTCGTAGCAGGAGCGGTAGCGGGAGCAGCTAGACAGTGGTAGCTGGATGACTCCACTAGGGGCCCCCACGTAGAGGCTATGCTGGGAGCCAGAGAGGAAAGCTGGTTGGCAACACCCCTGGCTCCCACCTACAGACACACACGGCCACCGCCCAGCCACCTACTCCCTCCCCCTACTCTGGCAAGGCCACATTGAGGATCATGAATCAGAGTCTACCTGCACTGGAGAGATGACCAGATTTTCCACGGACTGGGGCTCCTTGAACACTTGCGTCTCTTCGATAATGTGCATCCCAGAGCCCAGCACCACGGCCTTGTGGATCCAGCCATCAGCTGGTATGGAGAGGACAGAGAGTCAGAACCCAACGACAGAATCTGGTTCCGATCCCCTGCAATAGCCTGATGGGAGCGGCTCCGGAGTCATGAGATCAGGGACAAGGATTCAGCCAGGAGAAGTTCCTCAGGACACTGGGAATTCTGAGCTAGTCATGGCAGAAATTACTGGGTTCACAAGCATTAGTGACCAGGGTCGAATATCATGGTGTTTGGTGACAGGAGTCAGCAGTCACCCAGAGCCAGTGGTCACGGGGGGCCAGCAGTGAGTGTTCACTGAAGAATCAATATCAATGGTCACCAGGGACTTGTGATCAAAAGTCATCCAGGGGATTAGCAGTCAACGAGGGTCAAGGACTCGGTTACCTAAGGGCTCAGAGCAGGGCTCAGAAGTACCTGTGCCCAGAAAGAGCAGGTCGTAGGTGGGCCCAGCAGGTGTGGAGACAGGAGTCCCTGTGAGGTGCGTGTAGCGCACGTTTCGCTTGAGCAGCAGGGGCCGTCCACGTGTGGGCACCACGGGCCGGGCCATCAGCGGGTGCAACTTCACAAAGTCCAGGACCAGGGACGGCAAATCCTGGGATGAGTTGTAGCCACGCGTGCGCAGTGAATCTGTGATGCACTGGGGTAGGGGACAGAGGTGGCGAGCTCAGGAATCTATTGCCTGCCCATCCCTCGCCACCCCCAAGGCTAGATCCTTCTGCCCCTCCCAGGGGTTCTGTCTACCCAGGGCGGACCCCAGACTTGGGCACTCACTGAGCCAGGCCGAGGCTCTGGCACCCCACCCTCATAGCGGCCCCAGCGCCGGGCACCATCCTGGTACTCCATGTAGGGACCTGCGAAGACAGCCTGCACCTCGGCCAGGTCGTAGCGGCAGATGGCTGAGGCCTCTAGGGTCTTCCTAGGAAGGGACACAGGGGAGGGGGCTGAGCCACATGGAGTGGAGCCTGTCCCCTGCCCCCTGCCCTTCCTGGAGCCTGCTGTTACCCTGGCTGACCCCAGCTCTAGGCCTCAGGGCCTCCCCTAAGGGTAAGGAGGCCACCCAGGCTACCTGGGTGCACCTGAAATCCTCTCTCTGCAGCCAGCCTCCCCACAAGAGATCCTGGTGTACCCTCACTGACCTCTGCCCCAGCCCCCACACTGTCCCCAGTTCCTCCTCTCCCCACTGTCCCTGCACTGACCACTGGGTGGTCAGCGTGAAGGCCGCGTAGAAGTGTGTGCGGGCTGAGGCCTCGGCGTCCAGGCTGCAGACAGCACGGAGCAGCTCATACTGTGGAATGTGGCAGACGAGACGCGCCTTAAGGAAGGAGGTCCACTTCTTCTGCAAGATCTTCTTTCCTCCCAGGTCTCCCTGAGGAGGTAGGGGCACAGGGTCAGGGGTCAGGGTCAGAGGTTCAGCTTCTACACTCTTGCCCTGAACCTGGTCCTACTCACCTTGCACACACGGGCCACGCGGGCCACACGGTGGCTGTTGCGGCTCTGAGCAAAGCTGCTGGGGCCCTCGTCAGTGGCACGCTCCGTGAAGAAGTAGTAAACCTTGTCATCGTCCCCCACGGCGCTGGCCTTGCTCTCCCGCACCAGGACAGAGAACACAAACTCAGCATCTGTGGGTCAGGCAGTTCAAATGGCCTCTGAGACAGGCTGGGGATCCCCTCCACTACGGCCCTCACTCAGCACCGCACAGGAATAGACAGGTGCAGCCGGGAATTTTGGGAGGGGATGGCCCAGTGCCGCAGTGAGTGAAGATGAAGAAACAGTTCCCTGCCCCCCATCACTCTGCGCCTCATCCCCCTGACCGTTGAGCCACTGCATGGGCGCCTCCTCCGTCCTCAGGGCGTGCGGGTGACGGCTCCGGCGGATGTCAGGGACGCTCCGGAATTCATACCGCGTGGCTGTGTAGAGGCCTCCATCTGGAGCAGAGACGGGCCGAGCATGACACACGCCACATACCGCAAGGCACATAACCCACATGGGCGGTGAGTCCTCGCAAGGAGATCCATGTCCCACAAACCGCATGCTGGTGGGACAGGGGGTGGGGGGAGTGCACGCTCACCAATGACGAGGCCTGTGAAGCCACGGGCTGGGTCATAAGGACACTTCTCCTTCCCCTCTTCGAAGCTTTCTGGCAAGGTGAAGGCTTCAGCATCCTGCGGGAAGATGGGGCCAGAAGTCAGTGGTCTCGAGGACAGGCAGAGGCTGTGGCCCAAGGTCAGACCAGTCTGGGGCCATGGACCAGAGCCCGGGGGCCTGGGACCCGCAGTCAGGGCGGGGGCAGCCATACTCACAATGGCCGCGCAGAGGGGCTGGAAGGCATGAGTCCCGCACGCGTAGAAGTGGGTGGCGTTGAGCCGCTGAAGGAATCGCACGTGGTTGAAGCACTCCGTCTGTAGGGTGGGTGGGGGAGGGCTGTGAGCCCCCAGCCTGCTTAGAGGCCTTTCCCATGAATCAATCCAGCTTTGTCACCCAGCTCTTGCCCCCGCCCACGGGACATGGCTCTTTCTGAGATCCCAGTGGGCCTGCTCACTGCCCCAGACACAGAACTTTCCTTGGAACTCACTGTCTTTTGGCTTCCCAGTGGTATGACCTGTCTTCTCGGCTTCTGTCTCACTGTTAGGATTATCTGAAACACTCTTCGAGCTTCGCTTGCATTGCCTGAAGTCCCCTGCACGCCCAGCTCTGGGGCCCCCAGGGCTCCCGCCACCCTGAGATGTTTCTCTCACATCTCCTTCTCAGCAGTGCCCCTCTGTCCTGGGGCCCCCTGCCCCCTGACGCTCTTTGGGGTGATACTACAAAAATCTGTCTCCAGGCTCTGGCCCTCTCTCCACCTGATAGCCCACAGACACACCAAACTCACCAGGTCACAAACCAAGCTCATTCCCTCCTCCCTAACCTGCATCTTCCCTCCTAAACCTGTTCATCCAGTCTTTCCCACCTCACTTCATCCGTCCAACTTATTTCTCAGTCCAGACACCAAGAGTCAGCCTTGCTGCCTCCCACTCCTTCACCCCCATGTTCAGTTCTTCTCCAGGATTCTCTGTCATGTCTCCTGACGTGGTCCCCTTCCCCTCCACCTCCACCACCCCAGTCCGTGTCACGGCTGCCTCTTCCCTGGACAAAGGTAGAGACTGCCTGACTGTTCTCCGAAGCTTCTGCCGCTCTGTGAAAGCTACTTATTTATTCAGTGAATGAGGAATACATGCATGCAGTGTAAAATTCAAAAGGTACAAAGGGATATGTTGTAAACAGAGCATCTCCTTTTATCCCTGTTGCCTTCAAAGGGGACTGCTGTTACCACTGTCTGCAGTCTCCTTCCAGAGATAGTCTACCCGTCAGCACCCTCCGGCAACCCACTTTCCAAGGCATATTTTAAAAATGTAAACCAAATCATGTCACTGCTGTATTTAAAAAAATTCTGGTGGCTCAGCAGAGTCCTGAACCAAGGGTCCCACCACTTCTGCCCCTTCCTCACTCCCTCCAGGCACACAGCTCTTCTTTGCCCATTAAACGCCTTAAGCTGAGGACCTCTTGACTTCTTTGCCTTGTTAATGATCCCTCCTCCTGCAGGTACCCAGGGTTTGAATCCATGCAGGCCTCTTTGTCTCATCCCAGTCCCTCCCTTGGTGTATCTCTCCCTCCTCTCCACTAGCCTGCTCAGCCTCCTTCCTCTGACCCCCAGGATACCCCCAACCCCCATTGCCTTTCCTGCCTCCAGATTCACTCTAGTTTAATTCATCTAGTGCTTGGGGCTGGATTAATATTCTTCTAGGAGCGCTTCCCCAAGATGTTTACATAACAAAGGGGTGGGAGTGAGGGAGGAATTCTGTGGTAAAATAAGTTGGAAACCATGGCAAAAACTTGCCATATCAGGGGACTTTTCAGAGCCTTAAGAATATTGCTGTGCATTGTGGGATTGAGCATACAGCCCTTCCCAAACTCATGTGACCATTAAACCCTTCTTTTAAAAATTAATGTTCCTTAGGGGCGCCCGGGAAGCTCAGTCATTAAACGTCTGCCTTCGGCTCAGGTCATAATCCCAGGGTCCTGGAATCGAGCCCTGCCTCCGGCTCCTTGCTCAACGGGAAGCCTGCTTCTCCCTCTCCCACTTCCCCTGCTTGTGTTCCCTCTCTCGCTGTGTCTCTGTCAAACAAATAAATAAAATCTTAAAAAAAAAAAAGTAGTGTTCCTCAGAACATGCCTTGGGAAATGTTCTCCTAAAGCCTTGCTACCTGAAGTGGGGCCTGGGGACCAGCAGCGTCTGCTTCCTCTGGAAGCTTGTTAAAATTGCTGAATCTTGGGCCCTTCCCCAGGCTTACTGAGCTAGCATCTGCATTTATAACATACCCAGGGGCTTCATGCGCACACTAAAGTTTGAGAGTCTGTCAACGGCCAAATGGTGAGGGTGTCCATTGTCACAGAATAAAACCCATCCCCCAGCTGGGCACTTACAGTACTCCATGATCTGGGCTCCTCCTGCCTCACCAGCCCCACTTTCTACCCACGCTGCATGCTGGACCAGCAGGCATCTTTGATGGAGTCTCTTAGAGGTGCCTCTTTAAAGATTTATTTTATTTTAGAGAGAGAGAGCACGAGTGGGTGGATGGGCAGAGCAGGTAGAGGGGCAGAGGGAGAGGGAGAGGGGAAGCAGACTCCCCACTGAGAGCCAGCCCCAGGAACCAGAGGGGCCCGAGGTGAGGGGAGAGCTCGATGCGGGCTTTGTCTCAAGACCCTGAGATCATGACCTGAGCTGAAACCAAGAGTCAGACCTCAAAGGACTAAGCCACCCGGGGGCCCCTAGAGGTTCCTCTTTAAACACAGCTAATCCCAACACCACCCTAGACCTACTGAATTAGAATCCTTGGGCCAGGGAATGTATTTATTCTTTTCTTTTTTTAAGTAATCTCAATGTCCAACATGGTGCTTGAACTCATGACCCCAAGATCAAGAGCCAGCCAGGGCCCCTGGGAATGTGTATTCTTAAAAAGCCCTCCAGATGCATCTGTTCCACAGGCCTACATGGTGCCCCTGCAGACACCCTGTTCTTTAGCTGGAAAGCTCTGGCAATTCATTGCCACCCTCCACGGGATCCTGGGTACTTGACCAATTCCCTCACCAAACCTTGTTTTTTACATCTGGAAAATAGAGTATAAAACGATTTCATAGGGTTATTTTGGAATTAGGAGATCCAACAGCTAAGTCAGCATTTATTAGAGATTACTATTGCTCTCCTGATTATTATTCAGGAGCCCAGGAGAGATTAAGATGCCACTATAGGCCAAGCCAGTAGGTCACCAGATGTTTGGACTGTAAGTGCTGCACCTAGGGCTTGCTGCTCTGGCTACACTCACCTGCTTGCTGTGGTTGTTGAGACTGCCTGGCTGATCTGTACCTCTCCATTTGCATCCCCACCAACCCTGACCAGATGAAGAGAAGGAAGGAAGCAACTGGGGACAGGGCAGACCACATACCTGGTTGTTTTTCCCTTTCTGATGGCATTTGCTTTGCATCTCTGGGGAGGCCTCCCAGCGGATCTGGAGACAGGAAAAGGAATGGGCTGATGTGCTGACCCCAGTATCCTTGTCTTTCACCATCATCTGTGGGACCAGGTGACAGGACTCTAGGGAACAGGGGAAACTGGGGTACAGGTAAGTTTCAGGAGTGACCCTGGATGGTAAAGGAGACCTGGCTTGGGAAGGGCAGTGCTATCTGACCAGAGGGCTGTGGAAGGCTGGCAGGGCTTCCAGGAAATTGAGGTCCCAGGGAGCTGGATAAAGTTGGAGACCTTCTCGGTGCTCCAGGTTCTAGGGGCTAACCTCTTTGTGCGCCCCATCTCCTATGTCACGGGCATTGAGAGAGAACAGGGCACCTCGGGCTCCAACCAGCAGTCTTGCGGAGGACTCCTCCAGCAGCAGTGTTGAGTAGTTCTGGGCTTGACCCTTGAAGTGCCGGGTCCTAGAGAGCTCTGGGGAGAGTGGGAGCAGTAAGCCCAGCTCTGGGGCTGCCTCTCTACTCCCAGACGTGGCTCCAGCTGCCTTTCAAAGTTGCAGCGGGTTGGGGGGGTGTCTAACCTTCATAGGGGATGGTCATCCGCGGGGTGGCATCTAGTTCTCTGGATGGTCTCCGCAATGAGGGTCCAGGGACGGCTGTTGCTGTGAGGAAGCTCAGGAAGAGGGGCCAGAGCCTCCCCCACATTTTCCTGGGGAGGCCCACACTGGTAAGAACCCCAAGGGGAACCAGGGTCAGAGCCACAGGGGAAGAACAGTCACGGGGGTCAAGGTCCAGAGAGGTCACTTGGAAGGTCAGGGGTCATGGGGCCAGGGAGGGTCCTGGAATCGAGGGGACATGGAATCACAGGGTTGTGTGGCCATGGAATCCCAGGTTAGAGGTCAGAGGGAGGGATGGATCACACACTGCCTTTCTGTATCAAATACAAACTCCATGGTGGGAAGGAGTTGTTGTAGGGTCATAGAGGGGTTGTAGGTCACTGATGGGATCACCCTGCCCCGACAGAAGGACTAGTCTTGGTTCTCTGAGGTCCGTTTTCTAAAGAAAAAACAGGAAAAAAAGTTCTTTGATCTGTATGTGGGTAGAAGGTAGATGGCATCATCCCCAGACTTCAGGGGGCACTTGTGGGCGAAGGCCCTCAGAATCCCACGTCAGGATCACCTCACTGTCACTCTGTCTACCTCTCTGCTCTGATGCAAAGTTGGGTGGAACTTGCCCTCTTTACAAGACCCTAGATTCCTCCCAGCCCAAACCCAAAGTAATGGTCCTCCTCTGATCAAGTCAGAAGCTAAGCTAGGCCTCCATCTCAACTGGATCTCCGTTTTCAGGGAGAACGCCTTCTCTTAGCAACAATGAGTCCAAACTTGGGGCAGCAGCTGCCCTGGCTGCCTGCGGGGGTGCCTTACGCCAGAAGGCTTGGGCAGAGACATTTAATGGGCCTTTGTTTATTTTGTCCCGTTTTCCCTTTGTTTTTTCTTTTCCCTGGCCTGAGCGCTCCCTCTGGAATTTCTCTTTAATTAGATGCTTCTCCTCCTCAGCATTCCTCTCTGAGAGGGTGCACATCTCTACTCTGCCCATGCGAGTCCATACTGCACCCGCTGGCCAGGCATCCACATGTGCCCCTGCCTGCAAACAGGCACTCATAGACATGGCGGCGGGTGGGGGTGGGGGGTTGGTCTCTGGACCCTGGGGCCGCACAGGTGTAAAGTCTGTGCCAGAGGCTCTAGTGTGCAAGACCATTTGAGACATAAGCAACATGGAAAAGGTGAATGATAAGATCAGTGAGTTCTTGGCCACCTCTCCTGGCACAGCTTGGAGACTATTCCCACACCTGGACCCTCAAGCCAACCAGCTGGGGATGGGGTAGAAGTAGGTGGCAGGCCTTCTGCGACCCCTGTAATAGGCCTGACCTCTGAGCTGGCTCTTGAAAGCTTCCTTGACGAGGCCAGGTGTAAAGCAAGCCTGACCCATCCAGTCTCATCAGACACCCACAGACAGGGCCACAGGGCCCACTGGCCTCTCCCCTCCTTTCCAGGTCAATTATTAACTATGTGGCCTTGAAGAGAGGGGAAGGACCAGAAACTGGCCAGAGGGAGAACAGAAATTTGGAGCATTTATTTAAGAGGTAAAGGTCAGCATTGTAGAGGTCAGAGCCCAGGGGGTAGAATGTAGTATAAGTGGAGAGAAGAGGGTCCTTGGACCACAGAAAGGGCATCAGCTCCTCGTTTGGGGGCTGGGCAGCAGGAAGTCACAGGCAAACTGCCCATGCCCCACCTCTCACTGTGGAGGCACACCTGTTTATCTTTGGGGCCTCCTATTTGCTTAGTGCGGAAGCAGGGGGTGGAGGTCGGGCGGGGGGGCAGCGGAGCGCCCTATGGCTACGAGGTATCAGCCCTAGGATTGGGCAGGAGGAACACACCCCAGGTCAGAGGAACCACTCTGAGTGTGGCTCATGGCAAAAGTCACACATAATCCAGAGAGGTGTGACACGCACGCAATAGGTGCACATACACACGTTCACAGGGCTGTGAACACGTGTACTCACAGGAGAGTCATGCAAACGTACGTTCACAGGGAGGTTTGTCCATGCATATGTTCATGTAAAAGCCTGCCAGATGTGTTCACACACATTGACAAATAAGGTTGTATTCACATCCACTCATTCAGCAGGTCACACAGTCTCAGAGATTGACAAGGAAGGTTATAAAGCCACACACGTGCATCTGAAGGATTGTACACCTATTCACAGAAAGATCCAGCGCATACACACATTTGTGTAGGGACATGCACATAAACCCACCAATACAGTGGATCAGGCATGTTCATGTTCACAGAAGGGTCGAGTAAGTGTGTGTTCACACAGTACTTAAACACACAATTACATGTATGCAGAGACAAGCATATGTACAAACAGGGGTCCAGTTCTCACTGCAGGCTTGGAGGCTATCGGTGCCTACTGAGGTGCAGAGCTTCCCTCCCTTCCCGAAAATCCCAATTTTAAGGCCAGATTCCAAGTGTGTGTGTAGTGATGTGGGGAGGCATCTGACCTCTGATGCTCAGATGGGATGGGCCTCTCTGCAAAGGAGGGGAGGGGTACCTAACCCAGGTGGAAGGAGGCCCCTAGCTTTAGCAAAGGAAAGATGGAGTGGATGGTGTAACTTAGCGCTGCTCTACTCCGATGTATAAACGGCTGTTCGAAATGTGGGAGCTGGGCAGGGGCTCCCAGCCCCCATTTATTTAACCTGTTGGGAGGGCGGGCGGGGCTAAACGAGGGGGCGGAGCTGCTGCCCTCCCTCCCCCAGTGGCCACAAGGCTTCAAGGTCTCCAGTCCACACCCCACACTCCACCCCCAGTACCACAGTTTGTGTTCTTCCCCAGGGCCAGTCCCCTGAACTCTGGTCACCTTCCGAATATTAGATCCTAGGGCTGAAGAAATTGAGGAGGGGAGAAGCCCCTCCCCACAAAACAGGATCGATGTGGGATCGGCAGGCTCTCGACCTTCATCCCAGATGTCCACCTGCTTAGTGTAGGCGGCATCCCCCTCTGGCCAGTAGGATGGCCGTCTCTTCTGGCCTGAGAGCCCCTCCCCCGCTACGCTCTCCTTCCACCACCCTGCACAGTCCGCGGGTCTTCCCTCTCCTCAGATCTGATCTCAGTCTCTACTGCTGCAGCTCGAGGACAAGCTCTCCTTCGATCCTGCTGGACGCCTGGAGACGTGACCCAGATCCCAGGGAACACTGTTCGCCACGCGGGTCCCCGCCCCGAGCCGGTCCCCGACTCCGCGGTGGCGGGTCTGCTTCCAGCACGGCCCGAGGCCTGGCCCGCGCCCCTCCAGAGCCTTTATGCGGGACCGGGAGACTTGCCGGCGAGAAAGGCCTGGCCCGGCCGGGGGGGGGGAAGGGGGGGGGGGAGGGCCGGCCCCCCCCCCCCCCCCCCCCCCCCCCCCCGCCCGCCCCAGGCCCCGCCGCTGCCGCCCGCACTCCCTGCCTCTCACCTTTGCGCTCGGATCCCGGGCCATGGAGACGGCGATGCGAAGCTCCGCGGCCCCACAGCACCAGCTGCGGGAGGAAGGGGCCGCGGCCGGAGGCGGGGCGGGGGG
The DNA here is from genome assembly GCF_010015895.1 of Lontra canadensis. Lineage (NCBI taxonomy): Eukaryota > Metazoa > Chordata > Mammalia > Carnivora > Mustelidae > Lontra > Lontra canadensis. The sequence continues at coordinate 17,295,054 of NW_022630997.1, forward strand.
TGGTGGAGGCGGAGCCGGGGGTGGGGCGGGGGCTAGAAGGCGGGGTCATGGAGGCGGGGCCGACTGGGTGGGGTGCAGGGAAGGGCGCCGCTCTCTTCTTTGGCGCCCCCCACCTTACACAATAGAGAAGGCTTGAAGCCGAGACTCCCACGGCCTCCGGACATCTGGCGTCCTCCGCCCCCTAGGGCCGTGGCCGCCGTATTGCCCCCTAGTGGTGGCCTTATCATCCCATGCGCTCTCGATGGGCTTAAAGCCCACCTTCCCCCTCCTCTCTCCCTAGGACCCCTCTGACTTACCTAGTGCTGGGGACTTACAAACCTCTCCTCTGGGGGCTTAACTTTCCGAAGGCCCTCTGACCTGTCCTCTAATCTGGACCTCACTTCTTGCGCTCCTGCCACCCTCTTCTGCTCTCTGCCTAGGGTGCAGTGCGCCACAGTACGTGCGGCCAAGCATTGGGGCAGCTCTGAACACAGAACGGGGTCTGGATTCCCAGCTCAAGAGCCTCCAGCTGCTTGGTCCTTCAGCTTGAAGTCTGAGTAAGTCGGGCTTGGAGGGATGAAGTAACAGCCTGGCCAGAAGTTCACAGAGACAATGCTGTTTTTCCCGATAAGTAAGCCACAGCGGTTTGCGCTTGTCCACTCAACCAAACCTTCCAATAACTGGGGTTTACCTCCTCAGGGACTGGGTCACTCAGATAACTGCCTTTCCTTCCAGCTCATGTTCAACATCATTCTTACTCCAGGTCTTCCAGTGAACTCTCCTCATAGGCAATCAGGTATCCTGTCCCTCTGTGGCTCAATCACCTCACCTATAAGAAAACTAGGAAGTCCCCCTCAGAATCGACTCCCCAACCAGGGGAGATCCGGGATGGTCCTCCCATGCAAACTTTGTGCTGCAGGTTCCCAGCAACTCAGACTATACCTTTGCCTCACGGGCTGTCAAACCCTCTAGGGTTTGAATCAAACCAGGGCTGTAGCCATGACCTGGCCTGATCCTCCCCCTTCCCTCATCCGTGCCAGTATTGTAATAGGCCCAAGACCAGGACTAAAATGAGGAAGGCGACAGGGACACAGATAACTGACTCTTGCATGTGCCTGGGAGTCAGAGCTCTGGCGAGGCAGGGGTTAGGAGAACAGGCAGATACACACTGGCCTGAAGGAGGGTGAACAAGATTCAAATGGCTGTCATTATTGAACTAAAAGGACTCTGGGAAAGGACTCTGGGAAAGACATGCCATCGCTCTTTCCTGAATTCCCCACAGCTCAGTTTGGCACTTCATCATACAGTCTCGTAGTTTGGGCTGCCGTGTGTGACTGCAGATCGCTAGACAGCAGGGCCCACGCTACACTTCCACCTCCCCCAGCACTCTGTAAATAGGATGTGTGTATGTGAAGGGGGAGGTAGCTGGGGAGAAATGCTTATGTTAAAGTGTACACACACTCTTAGACTAGCCAGCTTCATTTTAAAAACTGTACCCTCTTTCTATCCTGAGGGATTCATAGCTCCATTTTATAGATGAGAAAACAGGCTCTAAGAGGTTAAGTGGCTGGCCTTGAAATTCTTTCTTGTTTACAGAGAGGATAATCAGTTCTGGAAAAGCCTGAGAAGAGGGATATGGGGTACACCTGAAGGGGAATTATCAAAGGCATAAGTGTGCAAGTTTGTGCACAGATGTGTACTGGAGGAGAAGGCAGAAAGTTAGAGGTATGAAAGAGAAAAGGAATTTAATGTGATGGGATGGGAAGGTTGCTAGTAGGAAACAGAAGGGAAAAGTCAGCAAATAGACTGGGAGAGACCACAGAAGAAAATCCTAATAGAGAAAGGAAGTCCAAGCTGGGAAGTCCAGGAAAGACATGGCTAAGAAAAATAAGTCTGCAGTCCTGTGGGAAAGTGGGTTGGGGGCGGGAGTGGGAGACAGCGGAGGGAGGCCGGAAGATGGCTAGCCCTGCAGTACCAGGCGGGAGATTGGACTACAGGGGCCCAGTGGGCCACACGACACAGCTCCTCCTGTTCTCATAGAACTCTTGGTGCCCACTTCAGGTCCTTGTGCAGTTGCAGTGATCAGGTGGCGGGTTTAGCATCCCACTCGCGCCTACACCCTGTGAGGCAAGCCTTTCTCCTCAAAGGTGCCCAGACGGCAGACTCAGAACCTCACACGTTTCAAATGAACAAAATGTGTAAGTGACAATGTGGAATCCCAACAGGGCGCTTGCAGAACCGTAGCTGAGCAGTTGCGGAAGGATCCTGATAATAGAGATTTACATCACAATCCACATCTCTCCGCCGTTCTCCACTTGAGGCTCTGAACCTACTGATCGGATGGGATGGCAATTAAACGAACTTTCTGTAGAAAGCCTGACAATGCTCTTCTCTGCAAATCAAGCTGATAAAATATGAATGAGGGGAATACTGACAGTGGGAGAGACTCAAAATCAAAGGAAGAAATGAATCCTAACCCAGCCACTGACTTTGTGTCCTGGGACACAGGCAGGGCATTCTGTGAGCAGGTTTTTCCTCAGCCTTCAAGTCACTACCCTGGCTGCTTCCCAGGGCGGCTAGGAGAGGATCCCATCTGAAAAGCTTCTGGTGTAGGACTTCACAAGCACAGATTGCACAATGTGGTTTTGTTTTTGCTAGGCTATTCCCCCCAACTCCGCTTTAAGAAAATGCCTGTTGTTCTCTGCCACCTACACACCAGCGTTTGGCTCCAGGCTTCGCACAGAGCAGCTACTCACTGTATAGCAGGGATCCTAGGTGAAGGTGGTCGGTTTGAACCCCTGAAACTTGAGCAGAGGTTCCCTGAGGCAAAGAACTCTGGCCTAGTCAGGTTGTCCTGCTTCCTGTCCACTGTGGTTGCATTTCGGTTCCTGCTTTGCCATCTCCACCTCTGGTTTGCCCGGCACTCTCCCTTTAGCTCGCGTGATCTTTATTTGGGCCAAATACGCAGCTGAGGTCCTTCTTCAGTAGGGACTGTCACCAGGGCACCAGTGCTGTAGTCTCACTGTCCCACTGTGCCTCAGAAGCCTGTTTTGCCTGTTAAGTTTTCCTCCCAGCCAGTCGTCTTGGAGTCAGACCCAAAGCTGGGCCTTCTGGTTTGCCCTCTCTTGACTCCAGCCTGGGGAATGGTTAGCAAGGAAAAGGGAGTGTCAGGATATGGCGACAACTGATGGAAAATCACCACCTACCACCCCTTCTCAGATTTGGCATGCTGAGTCCTAAAAAAGCCATAAATTTATATATATATATATATATTTTTTTTTTTTTTTTAATTTTATTTATTTATTTTTACCAGTAGAACAGAGCTGGACAGAGAAGGCTCTGGAGCTGTCAGAAGGAAGAGCGCATACCCACACTACAATTTTAAGGTATGGTTTGCTTAGATGTCAATGAACCAAGTGCCTTCATTCAACTTATTTTTTTTTTTTTTAAAGATTTTATTTATTTGATAGACAGAGATCAGAAGTAGGCAGAGAGGCAGGCAGAGAGAGAGAGAGGAAGGGAAGCAGGCTCGCTGCTGAGCAGAGAGCCCGATGCGGGGCTCGATCCCAGGACCCTGGGATCATGACCTGAGCCGAAGGCAGAGGCTTAACCCACTGAGCCACCCAGGCGCCCCTCAACTTATTTTTTTAAGTAATCTCTACATCCAACATGGGGCTCAAACTCACAACTCGAGTAGCATGTTCTGCTGACCAAGCCAGCTAGGTGACCCTCCTTAAGTTCAATTTTAACTGTCATCTGAGAAGAGCTTCAAATTAGAGCTAAATAATACCTAGCATATATGCCAGGCACCTTGCTACGTACTTTTCATGCATTATTCCCTTAATCCTTATAAGCTCTGAGATAGATACATTATTCCTTTCAATAGATGAAGAAACTAAGGTTCAGACAGGTTAAGTAACTTGCCAAAGATCAAACGGTTGGTCAATCTGGGATGTGAGGTCAGGACTAAGGTCAAAGTCAAGGCCCTGAACTTGCACAAGGCTACACTGCCAGCATCTCAGTACTTAAGGCAGTATCTTTGCTTTTGTCTGGCTGTTACTCCCCCACCCCTCTACCCCAGTCAGAAAAATGCTCACAAGTGGTCTTCTCCAAAGCAGTCTGTCAGAAGGGAGAAATACTGGCATGTTCTGGAACCTGAGGCTTCTGGCAACCATGCCTAGCCCTTCTATGAGCTCATAATAGTTTCTCCTGTGAGTTGTCAACTGTGTCTTCCCTTAGCTGGCATACCACAGCTTTATCTGCCTGGCAGGTGCGAGGTGGTCCTGAGCCCTGCTTCTGTATCATATGGCTTCCCCTTTCCTTGACTTAGGCTCTAGAACAAGGGAGCCAGGCCAAAGCGATTTCTTTCTAGTCCTCTTTGGCCAATAACAGTATTTGCACCCGGATGACAGAAGGTACGATTCATGAGAGATCTGTTTGTATTGTTCATCACTGAATCCAATCCTCAAGAGTGCCTAGCATGCAGCAGGTACGCAATAGTTGTTGAATCATCCGAGTGAATGAGGTAATGTAAGAATGAGATTACTGAACTGCTGGCCACAAATTATGCAGCACATTATTAAAAGTTTATGTAAAAGTGAACTGTGTACAACTATAGCTTTATGTATTCCAGAAACAAGTGACATCAAGCCAAAAAAACAGACTGAAGAATCCAAAGCAAGAGGAAAAAACAATCAGTTTAAAAATTAGGGGGCAGGGCAGGGAAGAAACAGGGCATTCCAGATATTTACCGTCCCCCACTCCCAAACAAGTATTACCGAACACATGGTCAAACTGAGAAAAAGCATTTTTAATAACACACACATACATTCATGGGACTTTAAACAAGATGTAGTAAAAAATCTTAAAAAAAAAAAAAAAAAGAAAAAAGAAAAGAAATCTGCATTTACTTGTAAACTGCCTAAGAGCTGGTGGAGTAACTGGCTGACAGGACTGCCCAGGGAAAGCAGATGCACAGATGACCAGGTGCCCCAGCACTGTAAATGAGCAAGAAATAACCATCGCAGAGCACGCTCCACATGCCCAGCCACCAGTACCCTAATCTTGCCTCCTTAGAGACAAACCAGGACAGTCTCTTCCCTAATTTTCTAACTCAGTTACTTGTTATTGGGTCACCTCTTAAATTTTTTATTTTTAAATTTAAAAATTACCCTTGGTTTAAAGACTCCACGCATTATTACTGGCCAGTCCCCACCAACTATACTTGCTTGGACAGAAATAAAAATGCAAATGCTCCTGACTGAGCCTAGATGACAACATGCCTTTTTTCTCTCTCTTACATCTGGGGAGATTTTTGTGAAGTCAAAAGCAAGCTATTATTTGTACTTCAAAACAAAACCAAAATGCCAACCTTCCAAAAGGTGACAAAGGCACCGCTGCCATCAGAAGATAGACAGGAAATGTACAAATGCTGTTACTTTACTGCTACATCGATGCATTTTGTGCATGGAGAGCCTCTTCACTTAACATGATATAACTAAGGAAATTGTATTTTCCGATAACAAGAAAAGCAGTTCAGAAAAGGCAAACAGTTACACACAAAAGCATAAACACTTACAAGTACCTTAATTTTCAGCTTGCAATAAGGGTAATAAGTTTGACATACATATCCAGAAAATTAGACAAGGTTATTTTTGGCACAGTAATACTGCCAAACACACCACCACTCAGTGCAAGCTTTGTTTGCCAAGTCCCAAAAGTGGCCTGACATTTTCTGTGCAATGAACATTTTCTCCCCCGCCACTACCATCCCATTCACTGGGCAACAATAGCAGGAGGGAGACAGAACATGGGGACTCAAGAGGGAGAAGGATAATACTTGATTTGAGAGAAAAGTCATGGGCTACTTGTGCTAAAAGAGAATCATCCAGAATTTGTATGAGAACCCAATGCAAATACTGACTGGAGTTATGACCTGGAGATGGAGACATCTACCAGAGTCATAAATACAAGGGCTCAAACTGATGTCTGGCCATTTTTAAAGGGACAGGTGAAGTATTTTTCTCTAATGAAGAAAGACAATTAAAAATAGAGACTTTTCTTACTGGAACTGCTAAATAAAAATGTATCAAAGTGGTTTTAAATTTGATGAGCAGTTATCTCTTGAAACTGCAATACAAAAGGGTCACTTAAAAAAAAAACCTGAATAACCCACTTGTCCCCCCGTCAATGTACACGATTAGAAAATATTTACACACTGTAATTACAAGCAATATAAGCAGTATTTTATACTTTGAGATTTTGTACACTTTACACAATGCAAAAATGAGAAAAATATGAACACTTATAAAATTACACACAAATAATGTATCTACAAAGTATTAAATTACAAAGAGTGAAAGCCCCCATTGTTGGGCAGATAGATGCCAGAGTTTCAAGCTTCTGTCAAATAGAACTCTTTGTATCTATCTCATTAACCATAAGTGGCATTTTCTAATAATACCCTTGAGAGGTAGTATCAAGATAATAATATTCTTACCAGTAAACTCTACACAGAATAAAACTTTTGTTGGTCGGACTCCTGGAGCCTCATTCAGTCGGGGTTCTCGGGAGTTGATTTATGTCTTCCCTATAAAATCTCTAACTGCTCAATGCTTGACATGGGCTCAAAAGTTACTTATACTATGGTAAATGATAAATTTAAGATAAAATGCTTTTTACTCCTAAGCCTCAATTAAGAGGTAGAAAGCTATTTTAAAAAAAATTATTTTCTCCCCTCTCAAACCATAAACCTCAAGTCCAATTCCCTTCCTCTCCATCATCTCTTCCCCCACAACTGGAGACCTCAGAATGCTCAGGAAAGCTGTGTCATCCAAGTCAATATTGAAGGAAAAAAGTTGTTGACATTCTCATTCAAGAAACAAACCCCCGCCCCAAAAGGGACACTCAGTCAACAAAAGAATTTTTCCGTTAGCTAGTAAGAGTCTATTACTACCAAAGGCTTCAAAGGGCCCTTGGGCTAAGACCAGCATGTGCACTTCTACCAACCCTTCACCATTTAAACCCAAGGATGGCTTTCCAGTGTTTAAGAATATTTAGAGCAGCTGTGGTTTTCAAGTGCAACAAATTTAAAATATAAGCACACACACGTGCGTGCACACACACATACACACACACACGCACACACACGCGTGTGCAATGTCCCAAAGAATAAACACCATCCAGGTCTCTGCCAAGCTTATATACTCATGAAAGTAAGGATTTTGGAAACTTGTCCAGATCTTTAAGCTTCTATACTATATCTGTAATATGGCTAACCAAGGGCCAGAATTCTAAGATTTAGCCAAGATTCTAAGATTTAACCAGTATTTAAAAAATTATATATACATTTAAAAGGAATCCAAAACAAACTGCGTACAAATGTTTTGGCATGAAAACAGAGACACTATTTTATAGCTTAACTTCTTCCCCTTAAGGGGGATCTGGCAATTTACCAATTTTCTGATTCTTAACTGTTTAAATGTATTTTAAAAACCTTACAGATTTATAATCTTGAATAGTGAAGGAAAATGTATGTATTGAAACCTCCCTGTGGTTTATAGCAATTACAGAAGAGATTTATTCTTTTTGTTATTAATCTCAGTTCTAAGTTTTCTTTTTGAGTCTTAAAATAACCAAGGGCAAAATGAAACCCAACTGGAACTTGGGTCTTGATTTCCATGTCCAACTACTCAAGTTGGTCCAAATCTTTTCCTACATACTTCCTGTGATTATCCAAGTGCCATAAATACAACAACAACAACAACAACAAAAAAAAAAAAAAAAAAAAAGATAACTGGCTTACAATTTAGCAAAAGAAGTTAACAGGGGTAGGTTAGACATGCAACTATTAGTTGCTTTTACCACTCCCCTCTTGTTATAGGATGCTGCTCTTTTTAAAATGTCAGTTGCTTTAAAATTAAGCAGATCATGTTTCATATCTGCTTCAGAAATGGCAATTTCTTCATTACCAGCTTCATACTAGATATTCAAGTGGCACATTTGCAGCACATTTTCTTAGCATTCCACTGGAGTTTGTAGCTTTCTTTCTACTCCTCTAGGAAAAGATCTTATTGAATTTCTCTTGGTTCATATTTTGCTGCTTCAACTCCTGTTAAGAATCTGGTACCCAGAAGTCATGAAGCTGCCCCTAGAAAAGGGAAGGGGGAAAAAACAGGATAAAGGAAATCAGATTATGCATTAATCCTTATAAAACTACTAATCATCAAACAGGATTTTGCTAAAAGAAGTAATAAAATCTTTATATTATATATTTCTCTGAACATTTATGGTAATCGGAATCAGTTTTCACATTTAGTGGTCCAACAATTAACAATTAATTTTAAAAAAGTACAGAATAAGTGCAAGATGTTTTCCTCACCAACACACACATGTGGAGGATCATATTTAAGAAGATTAAATAAAATGTTAAGGTGACTAACAGAAAAGTTTTGGTATTAAATTCATTTATTTTAATACCACATCCGCAATAGATGGCCAGGCTAAAACAAGATCTTTTGGGATCAGAGACTGAAGTTAACAACAAAACATTAGTCTTAAACTAATGACTTCTCAAAGTCTGTTCTCAAAGAGCAGGCATATCTTATTAAGGCCAGTAACACCAAGAGATTCAAAATACAGAAGAGTTGAGATTACTTTTTCTAATTAATCTTCAGTGCTCCTGTTGCTTTGACATAAACTATAAGCAACTTCTAGGTCCTGTCTACTAAAATTATGGTTCTTGGACCAGCAACACTGCCATAAATCTAAGAACCTGTTAGAAATGCAGCATCTCTCAGGTCCCACTCCAGACCTAACGAATCAAAATTGGCACTTCAACAAATTGATGCCTATACTCACATTAAAATTTGAGAGGCATAATTTTAGACAATAACATATCCGTTAGTTTGTAAAAGGCAAATTTATAGTATATAGCAAATGTAATACCAGTTGCTTACACAATGCCCCTCTTAAGCAAAGTCCCCTTAGATAGGATACCAAAAGCCTAACAAAAGGAAAAACAATAAATAAAACTGGACTTCATCACAGTTAAAAACTTTTGCTCTACAAACGATACTATCAAGGCAATGAAAAGACAATACACAGAATTAGAGACTATATTAGCAAATTATATACTTAACAAGGGACTTGTATTTGGAACAAATGGAAATTTTCTACAATTCAATAATAAAAAGAAAAAAAGCCCAATTTAAAAATGAGCAAAGGATTTCAACCGACATTTCTCCAAAGAAGCTACATGAACAGACAGCAGGCATATGAAAAGATGCTCAACATCATTCATCACTGGAAAATATGAATTAAAACCACAATGAGGTTCTACTACCAACCCCCTACTATGGCTATAATCAAAACCACAGATAATAACAAGTGTTAGCAAGAATGTGGAGAATTTAGAAACCTTATATATTCTGGTGGGAATGTAAAACAGTGCAGCCACTTTGGAAAACAGTTTGGCAATTCCTCAAAACATTTAACATAGAATTACCACACAACCCAGCAATTCCACTCCCAGGTATACACCCAAAATATTTTCATTTGAAAACATGTTCACACTAAAACCCATATGGTATTGTTTATGGAAGCATTATTTAGAACAGCCAGGAAGTGGAAGCATACTCAAATGTCCATCCAATAAGTGGATAATTCATATAATGGAATATTACTTGACAACAGAAATGACATACATGCTACAACATGGATTCACCTAACATTATGTGAAAGAAGCCAGTCATAAAAGACCAAATAGTATATCATTTCACTTAGAGGAAATGTGAATAGGAAAATCTATATAGAGAGAACGAACAGCGGTCACCTAAAGGCTTGCGGGGAGCTGGGGATAGAAATACAGGTGGTTGGGAAATAGACAGTAGCTGCTAATGGCTTCTGGGATTTCTCTCTGGAGTGACAAAAATGTTTTAAAGTACGTTAAAACATTTGGTGGTGATGGTCACACAGCTCTGTACATATACTAAAAACCACTTTAAATGAGTTAAATATGATACATGAATTTTATCTCAATAAAGCTATTAAGAAAAATGCTCCCCATGAAGTATCAACCCCCTTTGAGGCAATGTGACATTTTAAAATGGGCTCAACCATCTCTGGAAATAAGTTAAAAAACAGAAAAGCAAACAAAAACTAAAAAACATACACACATTATTATACTGGAGTTTTCAGTTTATCTTAAGATACCTAGAAGAAAGTGCTGTGTAATATTTTTTTTCAAACAACATAAAAAGTTACCATTTAGCAAAACTACTAAGAATAAATAAAAAACTTTAATAAAATGACACCTGAGTAGGCCGACAGTTCTGGATTATTTCCTGCCATTTTCCATGTATCCTGGCAACCAGGTCTTTTACCTTAAAAACATCAAAAAGGGAGAAAGTAATCAGATTAAAACATCCTTAACTAAAATCCACTTAATGCTTGATAAAAGATCTGATAGTTGTGACAGGCCCACACCCAATAATTCAATTTAATTTCTGTCAAGAAAGAAAAAAAAAACTGCTCTTTTTCTGGAGGGGCTTTCAAATCACAGAGATTCATATAAGACTCCTCGATCACCATAACCTAAATTACTGAATGCTTAGGACTCTCTTTTCCCATTAGTTACTAAAGATCATCCAGAAAAAATGTGCTCCTTTCCTGCCTGCAAGACACTTATATTTTCAACTTGCTGGCTTTCGAACACCCACATAGATAAGCTCAGGTGTGGGGTTGTTATAGGGCCCAAGGCTTTGGCTGTCCTTATCTTTCCAACTTCTATTTGAAAGACTCAAGGCCACAAAAAATGGCTGTCATTTGTTCCTTTCCACATTATCAGAAGATCCAAGATTCACAGTTCTGCCTCTCCACGTTTCTGCAAACTACTACAAAACCCCTTCAAATACAAGGTATATTCCTATGTTTGAAGGTTTAGTGAGTCTCTGCATGAAACTTAAACTTTCCTACCACTCTAAAGATTCTCAATTAGCTCTTAAACATAACTGCTTAAGAAAAATGTTCTAAACAAGTCAGGAACTTTATAGCTGCTTTAAGTTCATAAAGTAAATTAAAAGGTCTACTTTCTTCTCCATTTAGAGTTCAGCAGATTCAGTTTCTCCAAAATAATCACCTTTTCTATTACAGGCTGTGAAGAGGCAACTCCTCAGCAGACCATCCCCCAATGCAATTTCCATAGACCTCTTGTGTCTCTCTCCACTCTAAGTAAGAGAAGCCCTGGCACCAATCTATGCAGGGCCTTGGCTTTAAGAAACAAAGACCTTGGGTGGTCCCTTTTTAGCACATCTGTCAGCAGTAGCTACTACCACCAAGTTCTATGGGCCAGTAACTCTAGTCAATGTTCAAAAGAATGTGCTTTGAAACTATGGTTTCCCCTCTTAAGTCAAAGAGCTATCCCCTACATATTTCTGAAAATCTGCAATCTGATACAACTTCATTAGTTGCTCTTCTCTGTATTTAACTGAAATCTACTAAAATAAATACACATACTGAATCCAAATGGGCATTGCTGAAATGACTAACCTTTATAGCTAATTAATTTAAGATATAAAGTTACAAAGCTGAAACTTCACATTTACTGACTTATCCAAACACAATGGCAAAAAAGAATCAGCTTTACATTACAAATGTTAAAAGATGATTTGGAATAAAAAATCCTTAAAAGTTTTATTTTAAAAAGTGTTCAGTGTCTTAGGTAAAACTGTTAAAATCACTGTTTTAATACTCAAGTTGCTTTCCTAACTCTATACTCATAGTCAGCTTTTCTACTGTCTTTGAATGTACTAAATGTTTAAGAAAAAAGCTTATTAGCAAGCTTACTGCTGAATCATTTCCATCTTAGAGCTCAGATTGGGTAAGTAGGACTTAGAAACCTGAAGAATCCTTCTTTAACACATTCTCTAATGGGACATTCAAAGAACAACAGCTAACCTATTTCTTTTTTTTTTTTTTTTTTAAAGATTTTATTTATTTATTTGACAGAGATCACAAGTAGGCAGAGAAGCAGGCAGAGAGAGATAGGAGAAAACAGACTTTCTGCTGAGCAGAGAGCCCGATGCGGGGCTTGATCCCAGGACCTGGGATCATGACCTGAGCCAAAGGCAGAGAGGCTTTAACCCACTGAGCCACCCAGGCATGCCCCCCTTTTTTTAAAGATTTTATTTATAACCTATTTCTTCTCCATGAACAAAACAAGTTTTCAATCGTCACAAAATTGTTTTTAATCCCTGAAACTAATTTTGGCATAAAAGTCTTAATTTGTATAATGACAAAAGAAACTTACTAGTTTCTTTTTTTTTGGAAGATCTTATTTATTTGTCAGAGAGCGAGCGAGTGAGCACGCACAAGCAGGGGGAGCAGCAGGCAGAGGGAGAAGCAGACTCCCTGCTGAGCAATGAGCCTGATGTAGGACTTGATCCCGATGTAGGACTTGATCCCAGGACCCTGGGATCATGACCTGAAGGCAGAAGCTTAACTGACTGAACCATGTAGGCATCTCAATAAGCTTCATCTCAGTAAGTTTCATCTCCATTGGAGATGGAGGCATCTCCAATAAGTACTGGAAGAACTTTCTCTTCAGGTGTCAGGAGTTTTAGAATAGACTATAGTAAAATGAAAAATACATTTGTCTTGATATTTTTTTTCCCCTTCACTTTTTTAAAAAAAGTTATTTCTTCACCCAATGTGGGGCTCCAACTCACAACCCCAAGACGTAGAGTTACATGCTCTACTGATGGAACCAGCCAGGCACCTTTCCTTTCACTTTTAATTTAGCTAGAAGTATTTAGTAGAAACTAACTTCTGTTATTAATAGAGAAAATCATATTTCTCATCTTATATGCTCTTTTTAAAAAAGATTTTATTTATTTGAGAAAGCAAGAGCCAGAGAGCATGAGAGGGGTGAGAGAGCATGAGCAGGGTGAAGGGCAGAGGGAGAAGCAAATTCCCCGCTGGAGGCAGGGAGGGGGGGGCGCCCCCAATGTGGGGCTTAATCCTGGGACTCCAGGATCATGACCTGAGCCAAAGGCAGATACTTAACTGACTGAGCTACTCAACCCCCACCCCTTTTTAAAAGGGGTGCTTCTCCTCCTCAAATATTAATGTAATCAAAGCTAGACAACAACGACAACAAAAACCCCTAACATTTCTTATGAAAAACACACACTTACTTTAGTTCTGTAAAACAGTCTTGCATCTTCTCTAATATCACACTTAACATGCTTTTCCAAAGCTCCACAGAGGTGCACGAAGTGTTTCTGTGCAAAACAAACATGAGGGATGAAAACAACTCTGAAGCATTGCAAATTGACAAAGAGATGGTGCCGTTAGAACTAACAATCATTTAAAATACTAACAGCTGGTTTGGTGACCTTTGGTATCTTATTAATGTATTACACTGTTGTCAAGTTATGATGATGAAGTTACACTCCAATAAACACAACTAACATGTGCAAATAATTCTTGCCAGTGATATGTTGCAAAGTTTCTATTTTACTTCCCTCTTTCCAGTGTACACTGGGATTTCTATAGCAAACCCAAAGTTAACTTTTACAAAGTTTTCTTCTATATAAAGAATATTCATTCATTCCATCAACAGTGACATTTAATTAGAAACAAAGAACACTAAAAACTACCTACCCGTTGTCCAGAAGAAAAAGAATGAGAACAACTAACTTCACCAACTAAATGAAGAAGAACGTAAGTCAGGTAATATGCCTGTCAGAGAAATAAGTGAAACAAACACCCGTGAATGAGCTAGCATAGATATCATCCCAGTTTACACATTAGGAGAGTTGCCCAGGAAGGATTAAAGAATTTGGTAAGTTAACCGAGCCTGGTAGGTAGGGAAAAGCCAACCTGACTTCTATCTCAAGTGCATTCCTTTCACTATTTCACAACTGCCCTAGCAAAGGAGTACCAAAAACACTCCCAGTATTCAATTACCAACAACCATCCTTTTACCTCAGTTCTCAACTCTCAAGGTTACTTATGAATTTCGTAACAGCAGTAAGTAAAAAATATCATTCACTTTATAATTTTGTTTGCTAGAATGTATCTAAGTCTCTAAATCCAGGAAGGCCTAGGCTACCAGCCTGTTGTTTGGTAAGTGGCCTCAGTTATACTCAAATGTCCTCTTTTGAGATATCTAGCCCTGGATACCTGCTTTTCGAGCTCCAAATGAAGACTATCATCAATAGTGCCATTTGGCTGTTCAGCCCTTTTCTTCAAGACCATTTTCTTCAACAAATCAGAAGGCTTCATTTGCACAAGATAACGATGTAGGACTGATATCTATCAACAGACAGAGAAGAAACTCAACAATATTAAGCAATACAGTTGCTCGCTCTTAGTCTACTTTTTTTTTTAACAGTCCTCTGTTCATTTTGCCTTCTCTAATTTTGTCCCTTTAGCTTTCTTTATAGTCCAGTGATACCCAATTCTCCTTTACTAAAAGTCCTCATTTGCTTAAAAGGGATTTTAAATTAAAAGGTTCAATACTTGTAATTAAGGATAAAAGCTCGAGGAAGAGACCAAATATGGCATTACAATACAGGCCGCACAGAATGCTTTCTCTGTGGAATTATTTGAAAGTCAGCAAAGCTGAATCTCCCTATGAGTAGAAGTCACTGAATTCTAAAAAGAATTCTTTTGATGAAAGTAAGTATCACTGAAAGGACTGACAGTCCCCATATATCTGAAATCAAGTCTACCTGAGCTCTGCTAACGAAACCAGTTGTGCCTTCCAATTTCTTTGTCCCATAGCACCCTGCGCATACCTCTATCGTTGTTCTTACTACACTATACTGCAGTGGTTTATTTTGTTTCAACCTAGATTATGTTTCCAAGAGCAGAGTCTCTAATTTCATTTTTTTATTCCTCGGATCTAGTAGAGAACAGAGAATCTTGTACTGAATTGCAGTTCACAGAAGAACACATCTAGACCGGTTAGATGTTGAGTTTTAAAATTCCAATTATATGGGGTGCCTGGGTGGCTCAGTTGGTTAAGCCTCTGCCTTCAGCTCAGGTCATGATCCCAGGGTTTCGGGATCGAGCCCCGAGTCGGGCTCTCTGCTCGGCGGGGAGCCTGCTTCCTCCTCTCTCTCTCTCTGCCTGTCTCTCTTCCTACTTGTGATCTCTGTCTGTAAGGTAAATAAATAAAATCTTAAAAAAAAATAATAAATAAAATAAAATAAAATAAAATAAAATAAAATAAAATTCCAATTATGTGTAGCCCCTATAGCTCCCTTAGTGTTATTAAGGTTTGTAAAAAGCTTTCAGGACCTTTCAGTGAAGCTTCTGTTGGACACATTTAAACCCACTCATCTATACGTGATGTATTTACTACTGAACAATTACTAGAGGACAACCATGTTTAAGCTCTATAGTTTAAGGAATATTTAATATTAAAACAGGTAAAAGATGCAATTAGTGTACAATAGTTCTGCAAGTTCTAATCTTGTGATAAAACTAAACTTGATAATTATATAAATAGTCCTACTTATAGAACACGTTTTGATTTTCCCAGTATTTATACATTAGTTCATCTAATTGTCCACTACCAACCTATGTTACTGAGTATTGATATCATGTCCATGTAATGGACCTTATTAGTTAAGTACCATTCCAAAGATTATATGAATAATATCATGCTTGAGAACTGAGATCTAACCCCAGAACTTGACTTAAGAACCAACGATTTTCCTTACACCTCACTACCTTTTCCATTTATGAAAAGAAAACAAAAATACTATTTATACCTGCAGATTACTGGCATTAGGGATATCTTCATGTTTCTCATCCAAAAGCTTTGAAATAATCACTAGGCTGAGGCACTGTCTTAGTTGCCTGGAATTAGAATTTAAAAGTATTTAGAATGCATTTTAATCAATACTGTTTGAGAAGCAAATGAATGAGCCCAAAGTTCTTCTAACTGGAAACACAGCTAGTGTTTCAAGAGAAGACAATGTAACAACATATAAACTTTAACAAAATAGTAAAATTTTCATGTAAAATATTTGTACATAAAGGTAGAATTGCCTGCAACTCAGGCAAATCATTAAGAGTCTTTATCTTTGGCCCTGCTAATTTACTGAAGGAAAATTTTATTGCTCACATTTATGTTTACTAAAGGAAAAAAAAAAAGAAGGAAAGAAAAAAGCCAATTCATTCATTTTCATGATACGTGCCACCTGTATTGTTATAAGATAAGCTAAAATTAAAAATCAAGAATATCACAAAATGATCTATGTTAAGGATTAGAATCAGGCTGTCAATGCCTTTTCCCACACCTGACTAAGAAATAAAAGACTGATCTAACAATCAAGGAATGATGAAAGGAAATAAAGGACCCCAAAGTATTTCAATAATGTAAATATAAAATTTTTCTTAATGTTTAATTCTCAATTTTCAATACCTTCCACGTGATGTCCAGTTAGGGACGAGCTGTACCAACCACAGAAGATTGTGCGGATGATTAGACAGCTCATTTATGGCCAGACAGAGTTCAGGCACCTGAAAAAGAATGAGCAAGATTTTCAAACAGGTAAGTGGAACCAAGTCATTCACATCCCTTCTTGTCCTATGGGAGCATTATGACAAAAAGAACACTCATTTTTAGAAACCGCATGAAGTCTAGAACCTGCTAAAACATACATGGTACACAGATTCAGTTTTATCTTCAACTTCGGAACACACTGAACAGATATATTTATCAGAATTTCACCTGCCTTTCATGTTTTGTTCTACGTCATACCTATGCCTATATCGAAACAGTCCTCCCCAGAAGAAAACAAATCTAAATCTAAACAGATCTAATTTAAGATTTATTTATTTGTGAGAGAGACAGTGCGTGCTAGTGGAGGGAGAAGCAGATGCAGAGAGAAGTCTCAAGCAGACTCCCCGCTGAGTGTGGAGCCTGACTGCAGGCTCCATCCTAGGACTCTGAGACCATGAACTGAGCTGAAATCAAAAGTCAGATGCTTAACTGACTGAGCCACGCAGGTGCCCCTAAATAGAGCAAAATACAAACACCAGTTTCTAAAGGTGTATAATGAGAGCTGCAGAAGATCATACATGCTCCTGACCTGGGATTTCTTGCATTTTCGGGATCCTCAACTATTTCAGTATTTAAAATCTAACAAAATTGCTTCAAAATAATCTCTGAGTAAGGGAAGAAAGTATGGGATGAGGGTAACTGATGAGACAAAGTTGATTATGTCTTGCTAATTGCTAAACCTGAGTGGTAAGTACTTATGGGTTCATCATACTTGTCTAATTTTGCACATTTGAAATTTTCCATCAAAATGGTTAAAAAATATAATTCTTAAAAATCTAACAATTATACGTTTACCCTTAATATCACTATAGGGGTTCAACTCAAATTTTTGTTGTGTGTGTGACTTTGCTTCATCATTTCACGTAGGTCTCTCCTCAAAGGTAACTTAAGAAGGGCATTCCCTGGCTGCCTTATCTGAAACAGCAGATTACTTACTACCTTGCTATTCTCTATATCCAGTTCCCACTTTATTTTAATTTGTAGCACTTTTTACAACTTGGCATGGTATTATAATATACATTTACCTTATTATTTAATTCTCTAACTACATAAAACTGCCATAAAGGCAATGTATTTATCTTTTTCCAGGGCTGTATCTCTAGCACTTACATTAACGCTTGGTCCCCAGTAAATCCCCAATAAACACATTTCTTTTTTCAGTTTTAGAGAAGATTCAGTTATCATAAATTTAATACAGTTCCAACAAAGGTAAGTCCCTTCTCAGTTTATTTTTCATCTGCCAGAGATTCTTTTTTAAAATTAAAAAAATTTTTTAAGATTCCATCCATTTATTTGCTAGAGAGAGAGAGAGAGACAGACAGACGTTAAGAGGGGAGGAGGTCAGAGGGAGATGTAGACTCCCTATGGAGCCGAGAGCCCGACTCGGGACTCAATCCTGGGACTCCAGGATCATGACCTGAGCCAAGGCAAGTCACTCAACCAACTGAGCCACCCAGGTGCCCTCTGCCAGAGATCTTAACTGACCTTAGAAACTATTAATTCCATATGCACTATGAAAGTCAAATTGTGACTGTATACACAAAACCAAAACTAACACCAATATAAAAGCTTTTAAGTATGGTTACCTTTGTGTTCCAATCTCTAATGTTTTTCATCAGATTTATCAGGAGGCTTTGAAAGTCCACTAGAGGAATCTGTTTCAGCTGTTTCTCCAAACTCATTTTAAATAACATTAAAATCAGCAACATTATTTCACGATCCTGGTAACCTTCTGGATGTATAGATGTACACAAGCCTAGAAACTGTGACAGAAGTACAGAGACAAAACAACTTAAGGAGATAGATTTTATTTGGATAGTTTAAATTATAAAAACTTTCTGATGAAGAATATAAAAGAGAACTTATAGAAAACAAAACATCAGATGTTTAGAAAAAAGAAGGCAAGAAATACTTGTGTTAATAGTTAAATCAGGTGACACGATAAGTATTTTCTTCTCCAATTTTCATTTTTGAGATTTTTTTTTAATGGTTCAGTATCATTGACTTCATTCAGCCACTAAAAAGTTTTAACACTGTTACTAATTCTTAATCACTAAGTTATAAGTAATAACTTTTTTCTCTTCATACATTCGAATTCTAAAAAAATTACTGGTTCTAAAAAATAATTGGTTTCTAAAATCTTCTTGGGAAAGGTATCCTAGAACTATATTAACCTATAAAGTTCCCTTTCACTCGTAATATTAAAACAAAAAATAAAAACAGCAAAAACAACATTTAATAAAAATAATACTGCTAACAAATTTCAAAGATTAGAAATCACCTGGTAAAACACTAGTGATTTTGTTTTAAAACCACTAACCACAAAACTAAATGGTTTCAGTTCTGTGATTAAGACATAAAGA
The DNA here is from genome assembly GCF_010015895.1 of Lontra canadensis. Lineage (NCBI taxonomy): Eukaryota > Metazoa > Chordata > Mammalia > Carnivora > Mustelidae > Lontra > Lontra canadensis. The sequence goes on from NW_022630997.1 coordinate 17,313,975, forward strand.
AGAGCTTTACCCTACCTTAACCACATTTAAAATGTTGGTTTCAGGAAGAGTTGAAAAAATTGGCTTACAAGATGAATCTTCACTTCCTTCCCCACCCAATGTCACCTGTGTTTCAGAACTATTGAAAAGTGAATAAAGCAATGTGAAATTAGGCACAAAATAATTATTTTAAGAAACACTGAACAACGAAAAAGTTCTGTTGAGGCATAATTTACATATAATAAAAGGAATATACCCATTTTAAGTTTTGATAAACATATATGTAGTAGTGTAACTGCCAACAGCATAAAGAAGTAGCAGAACGTTTTCAGCACCTACAGAAGTCCCCTCATGCTAGATCGAAGTCACTTTGCTATCTCCCACTCCAGGTAAACACTGATCTGAATTTCTATCTCTATGCATTAGTTTTCCCTTGAACAGCTACTTTTTACAAGGCACTATCCTCATTATTCTTGGTGTCAGAGAACTACGTAGAAGGTGGCTCTGGCTATAAAAGAACTCGTAATAAAGGTCTCATGAATAGACAGGAATACGAAACAATTCTTTTTAAAAATTTTAAATTAACATATAATGTATTATTAGCCCCAGGGGTACAGGTCTGTGAATCGCCAGGTTTACACTTCACAGCACTCACCATAGCCCATACCTTCCCCAATGTCCATCACCCAACCCCCTTCTCCCTACCCCCCACCCCCGCAACCCTCAGTTTGTTTTGTGACATTAAGAGTCTCTTATGGTTTGTCTCCCTCCCAATCACATCTTGTTTCATTTATTCCTTCCCTACCCCCCCAAACCCCCCATGTTGCCTCTTAACTTCCTCATATTAGGGAGATCATAATTGTCTTTCTCTGATTGACTTATTTCACTAAGCATAATACCCTCTAGTTCCATCCACGGCAGTCATCGCAAATGGCAAGATTTCATTTCTTTTGATGGCTACATGGTGTTCCATTGTAGATATATATACACCACATCTTCTTTATCCATTCGTCTCTTGGTGGACATCTAGATTCTTTCCGTAGTTTGGCTATAGTGGACATTGCTGCTATAAACATTCAGGTGCACTTGCCCCTTCAGATCACTACATTTGTATCTTTAGGGTAAATACCAGTAGTGCGATTGCTGGGTCGTAGGGTAGCTCTATTCAAATAAACAATTCTAAGCACCACAGTTCTGGTTGTGGCAATCAGTGAAGGTTCACGGAGGAGGAAACACATGAATTTGGCCTTCAAGAGATATTTTCTTGGTTAATTTTTTGAATTAATACCTTCATATGGTTAAAGAACTAAAAAACTTCAAAAGGTATCAAGGCACAGTATACTGTGAAGAACTGTCCTCCGTCTAGGCCTTTTGTCACCCATTTCCCCTCCCCATAATCACTACTAGTTTTAGTCCTTCCTTCCACAGGCATTTTATGTATATACAAATAATTATGTATTTATTTGTCCCCCCCTTTAATTTAAATGGCAGCACACTATATACTGTTGTGTACCTCTTTTTATTTCACTTAATATGTCTTATATTTCCCTAAGTACGTATGAAAAGCTTTCTTAGTTTTTAAAGTCTCTGCTTGGTAGTCCTGTGTGTCTTCTTAGCTGTAAACCTCAGGCAAACTACTTAACCTTTCTGTGCCTGACTCGCCTGTAAAACGGGACTGAGAATACTATCTAACAGTCGTAGTGACCATTAAATGAAGTGCTATATGTTAAGCACTTAGAACTGTGCCTGGCACATAGTAAGCGATACGTAACCATTAGTAGTTGTGATGATGATGATCATCGTACCATGATTTATTAATCTGTTCCATACAGATAAGACTATCTTGCTCTTTTTAAAAAAGATTTATTTGAGAGAGAGCGAGAGTGACCACAAGTGGGGGTGGGGTGGTGGTAGCAGAGAGAAAAGCAGGCTTCCTGCTGAGCAGGGAGCCCCATGCACAACTTGATCCCAGACCACAGGATTATGAACTGAAGGCAGATGCTTAACTGACTGAGCCCCCCAGGCTCCCTGACTGTCTTCCTCTTAGAAACAGAGCTTCAGTGAGAGAGAGAGGTAACATTCTGGTGAGCAGACACCGAGAGGGTGGAGGTGAGGGATGAGTACGAGGAAGAGCCAATGCAATGATGACTCATACGGAGGAACGGTAAGCTGATCAATTTGGTTAAAACAAAAGGGACAGCAAAATAGAAAATTGGTCAAATTGTAAAGTCTTAAATACAAGGTGTAAAAGGCCTGAGAACATAGGAGAAAGAAGTTCAAGGCTATGTTTCATAAAAGGAATCCTACAACAGTGAAAAGAATCAATATCTTGGAGGTAGAAAGCCCCTGGAGAAATGGAGATCTTTTTGCCAGGGTCGGCATGTAAAGAGGATCTGAATTAGAGTAACACCGGTAATAAAAAAGGAAAAATAGCTGTGACATAAGCACAGGAAGTAGAACACAGGGATGTGAGAACTGATGGAATGCAGGAGAGAAAGAGGTTAGCTGTGACTCAGATTTTAAGTCTGTACATCTCACAGAGAAACGGTCAAGAAAAGAACTGTTCTACTGTCCTTCAGCATCTTACTCTCCCTACCTGAATATTTAAGAGCTTTCAAACATTTCACACACCCCAACAAAAATGGTTAAGTTGCACGTGAGTCTTAGTGAAAAGAGTTGTGGTCATATCTCAACCAAGATTCAGTCTTGTACTCATGTTGCTTCAACAAGCATTTCATCATGGTTCACTCATCCCTTAACCAGCTCCTCCTTGCTTTCCTGTGCTCATCAGTGCTTACCACTATGCAGCAACGGTGGCCATAGCCACCACCCCACTGTAGTCAACAAACCTAACTGAGGCCAACTCTTCATCTGGTAAGTAACCAATAAAAAAATCTATTTTGCTAAATATCATTTGCATGTATTATGTCTTAATGCATTCATTATAATCTTTATTTCACTATGTCCACTACAGTACTTGCTTGCAACACTGAAGAAAGATTCAAATCTGTTGCATTCAACATATATTACCACATGTTACTGATTACATTAAAGCTTAAATAATAAAATAATTGATATTTTAACTTTTTAAATATAGGTGGCTTGAATATTTTAGTAATGTTCGGGGGAAATGGTTGGGTTTTTTTTGGATGGGCTGAGAAAGCATTATTTTCCCTAGTGATAGAAAACAGTCTTTATCTGAAAATGAGCTAGTCAACATATTTTTGATACAGATTACATCTGAGCAAGAAGGGATCCTGTATGGATGGAAAGAGAACTAGAGAGGTGAGTTTGGCAATAACAATAATTTACCTTTTTCTCAGAAGTGAAGATGAGTATATTTTCATATTTAAGATCCATTTTTATTTCTGTGATCAGTTTATTTCTTTGTCCATTTTTCTAATAGGTTACTGATCTTTTTATTAATTTGAAACTAAACTTTTATCTGTAACCAGAATTGTTTCATTCATACATATATGCATGAATATGAAAAATTCATATAAATATAGATCTCCCTCCCACTCCCTTTTGAGGTTTTTCTTTTGACTGTGTATAGTGATTACTGTCATGGCAAATTATTTTGGTCAAATAAATTAATTTTCCTCTTACAGGTTTTGAGTGTTAGGCTCATACACAAAATCATTTTCCCCTTTTCTAGGATTATAAAAACCTGCTGGTTTCTTCTATTATTTTTACGGTTTCATTGTATACATTTAAATCTTTGCTCTATCAGTTTGAGGTATGGATGCAAAATTTGTTTTCAGATGGCTACCCAGTTTTCCAGATAATGGATAATATGAGATACTTAATAGCCTACTCTTTCATTTATGGAAATAGCATCTTTAATATTCATGAAGTATTTATATATATTTGGTTCTATTTTGGACTTATTTTTTTCTACTGACAGAGCCTTGTCTTATACTATTTGCATTTGTCTTATACTATTATCTGCTAAGGCCAGTCCTACCTCCTAACTCTTCTTTCTCAAAGCTCTTCTGGATATTATTTTTTTCCGTATGACTTTAGAATCACTTACATAGTATCAACTCTCCCCTTTCCTACAAAATATCCCTTTGGCATTTCTTATTCAAATATCATTAAGTTTATGGTTTAACATCAGGAGCTCTATTTATATTATAATGCTGAATTTTCCTGAGAGCATGGTATGCTCTTTCATTTATTTAGGTCTTCTATTTTGTCTCTTAGTAATGTTTATATACACACACACACACACACACACACACACACACACACACACTCTGTCTCTTCTATGTAAGTTTATTCCTAGGTATTTCATATATTTTTCTTGCTGTTGTAAATGAAGTCTTTTCTTCCAGGTTATCTTTTTTTTAAAGATTTTATTTTTTTAATTTTTAAATGTAATCTCTATCCCTAAGGTGGGGCTCAAACTCATGACCCCGAGATCAAGAATAACATGCTCTAGGGGTGCTTGGGTGGCTCAGTGGGGTTAAGCCTTTGCCTTCAGCTCAGGTCATGATCTCAGGGTCCTGGGATCGAGTCCCGCATCGGGTTCTCTGCTGGGCAGGGAGCCTGCTTCCTCCTCCCTCTCTTTCTCTCTCTCTGCCTACTTGTGATCTCTGTCAAATAAATAAAAAATCTTAAAAAAAAAAAAAAAAAAAGAATAACATGCTCTACCAACAGAGCCAGCCAGGCACCCCTCAATTTATCTTTTAGACTAGCTATAGTTCATATATCTGAAGGTTATTAATTTCTCTTTTTAAACTTTGTAACCCAGCATCCATACCAACTTCTCTATTTTTCTTTTTAAAGATTTATTTACTTATTTATCTATTTGACAGACAGAGATCACAAGTAGGCAGAGGCAGGCAGAGAAGGGGGAGGAAGCAGACTCCTTGCTGAGCAGAGAGCTTGATTTGGTGCTTGATCCCAGGACCCCGAGATCATGACCTGAGCTGACAGCAGAGGCTTTAACCCACTGAGCCACCCAGGCACCCTGCTGTTTTTTTTTTTTTTTTTTAAAGATTTTATTTATTTATTTGACAGAGAGAGATCACAAGTAGACAGAGAGGCAGGCAGAGAGACAGAGGGAAGCAGGCTCCCCGCTGAGCAGAGAGCCCGATGCGGGACTCGATCCCAGGACCCTGAGATCATGACCCGAGCCGAAGGCAGCGGCTTAACCCACTGAGCCACCCAGGCGCCCCTGCTCTCTGTTTTTTTAAAGATTTATTTATTTTACAGCAAGAGAGCAAGAGAAAGAGAGAGAGCAAGGGAGCAGGTGAGTGGGAGGATGGGCAGTGGGAAGAGGAGGAGGAGAGAAAGACTCTTAAGCAGCCTCCTCACTGAGTGCAGAGCCTGATACGGAGCTTGATCCCAGAACCCTGAGATCACGGCCTGAGCCAAAACCAAAAGCTGGTGACCCAACTGACTAAGCCACCCAGGTGCCCCCCTCCCCCTTTTAAAACAGGCTCCATGTCTAATGTGAGGCTTGAATTTACAACCCTAACATCAAGAGTCACATGCTCTACTGACTGAGACAGCTAGGTGCCCTATACCAATTTCTCTTGTTTCTTTTATTTGTTACAGCATTTCAGCGGACTCTTAGGCTTCTTTGCATACATTAACATACTTCTGCAAATAATGAAACTTTCACCAACTCATATCCAGTTTTTATATTTATTTTTTTCTCTTATCTAATTGCTCTGGCTAATGCCAAATAATGCCAACAAATAATGTCAAATAAGCAGATAATGTCAGATAATGACAAATAATAACAGGATAATGTCAAATAATGTTTTATTTAAAAAAATTAAAAATTTTAAATGTTTCTATTTCCTCCCTGTTAAACTCGATGATGACTTTCAGATTAAGACAGATGTTAGGAATGTATCTATCAAGATCCATTTCAACTTTGAGAGATTTTAAAAACCAAGAGTGGGTACTGAAATTATCAAATGAATATTACTGTTATCATATTACAAATTATTTAAAATAATGTTTTGGGGAGTTAATTATGAAAATAAAACTTACACTAGATTGTCTTCATTAAAGTCTGGCTGAAGATTCTCCAGAGGAAACAAAGATCTGAAATCAATTCCCATATTGAAAAACACAGCTGCTATATCAGATAACGATGGGATCCAGGGCCAAACTGGTGAATCACTGAAGGTATCTAGTTAACAGAAGAAATGATTTTATCCCAAATCCCAGGTTCACAAACACACAATTGCAAGGTGACAGTCTGCATGTGAAACATGGATTATTATGATGATTTTACAGAGATGACATCTGGTAATAATATGTTGACAATATAGTTATTTAGAATGATCATATAGGAATTAGAGATTTTCAAGTAAATATGAAGGAAACGACATCTATGAAAGTATCTGAGAGTGATGATGAATAAAAGTGTGTAACTCAAGAAGTAACACACTTTGAAAAGACTGAAAATAACAATGGTAAAATACCAACTACTCCTAACACAGGAAGATTTTATCATCTTCAGTGCCCATACAGTCCCAATCCTCAAAACAAGTGAAAGATGAAAATCACAATGCTCCTTTCATTTTAAGGGATCTCAAAGGTAATAAAACAATTGTTACATTTTTGTAATAGATACTTTCAATCTCCTCAGTGCACAATCAGTACAATACTTGCACATCAATAAGCCAGTTAAAGTTAATTGGCTAAATAAATAACAAACTTGTAACTATTTCCATTTACCCAGGACAGTAACCCATGAGTTGGTAAATATCAGGTTAGGGCTGTCACTTGCAAGATCTTATACCCTTTTTCTCAATGCGACTAGAAAACTGCAGATACTTATTTTTGAATGGAGTTTCTTATCATTATTAAAGATTTTAGATCACAAAAAAATAACTTTTTGTTCTGTATTTCTGAATATCGTAAATGTTTAGCAATACGAAAGAGACTGTACAAAGCAACTTGTAATTCACACTGCTAATCAGAGTAAATTTATATACTCACCATTTCTAATTGTTATTTCCATCAATGTACTTAAAATCTGCACAGACACAATACAGTCTGTATGAACCGACATCATCTGCCAGAGTAGATAAGAATATTAAAAAAGAAGAAAAAAAAAAAGAAAGAAAATGAGTATTTACTACTTGCCAGGCATATATAAAGGTGTTTTATGGATTTTCTTTAATATGTCTTTTATATGCATTCCATTTTAATACTTACAATAACCTTATGAAGTGGCCATACACTACACATTAGCAGATAGGCTCAGAAAGATTAAGATACCCAACATAATACATGAGGAGTTGGAACTTAAAATTCAGGTCTGACTAAAATCAGGGCCCTTTCCATTCTAACATGCTGACTGTTTTTACAACTTTCATTTATATTAGACAAATGTAACAACTGAAAACTATCAAAAAATACCTTTCTAGTTCATTTGTGCAATGAAATCCAAAAACCATAAAGAAAAAGGCTGCTAACTGATCACAGGCAAAAATCAAACCACACACTAATAAAAATATGCAAAATGTATCTATAAACCATTTATTTATGATTAATAAATTAACCATGATTTATTTATTTATGATTTATTTGTGATTTTTATTTATTTGTCAGGGAGAGAGAGAGCAAGCACAAGCAGGGGGAGCAGCTGGCAGAGAGAGAAACAGGCTCTGAGCTGAGCACGGAGCTGGATGTGGAACTCAATCCCGGGACCCTAGGATCATGACCTGAGCTGAAGGCAGACGCCCAATCCACTGAGCCACCCCGGCGTCCCTATCAATATATTTTTAAAAAATATGTTCAAGGGACGCCTGGGTGGCTCAGTTGGTTAAGCGGCTGCCTTCAGCTCAGGTCATGATCCCAGCGTCCTGGGATCGAGTCCCACATCGGGCTCCTTGCTCGGCGGGGAGCCTGCTTCTCTCTCTGCCTCTGCCTGCCATTCTGTCTGCCTGTGCTCACTCTCTTTCCCTCTCTCTCTGACAAATAAATAAAATCTTAAAAAAAAAAAAATATGTTCAATATCACTAGTAATCAAAGAAATGCAAAGGCAAGTGACAAGCTGTCATTAGCTTGTTAAGAAAAGCTTGACTTTTGGTGCCTAGGTGGCTCAGTCTTAAAATCTTAAAAAAATCTTAAAAAAAAAGAGAAGCTTGACTTTAAGATTGTTAATGATCAAGAACTCTAATAACAACCAGTGGTCGTAAGAGTACTAAGAAAGAGTAGTATGTCCAGTATAATTTGGTAAAATTTAAAAAGTAATTTGGTAGTATTTATGCAAAGTTATTGTCCTTATATTTTGATCTAGTTAGTCTTTTTACATACAGAAATTTGTATGCAGAGGCATATAATTAATATAACTGTATAAAACGAATTTTGGGGGAACAATCTCAAGTTTAAAAAATATTTTAAAAAATAAAAAATAGGGGCGCTTGGATGGTTCAGTTAAGCATCTGTCTTTGGCTCTGGTCGTGGTCTCGGGGTCCTGGAATCGAGCCCATCAGGCTCCCTGCTCAGTGGGGAGTTGGCTTCTCCCTCTCCCTCTGCAGCTTCCCCTGCTTGTGTTTGCTCATATACTCACTCTCAAATAAATAAATAAAGTCTTAAAAAATATATAAAAATAAAAAATAAAAAAACATTTTAAAGAATCATATGATGGGCACCTGGGTGGCAGCTCATCTGACTCTTGATTTTGGCTCAGGTCATGATCTCGGGCTGTGAGATCAAGCCCTGTGTCAGGCCCCCCGCTCAGCACGAGTTTGCTGGAGATTCTCCCCTCCCTCTGCTTGCACTTGCAAGCACGCGCTCTCTCTCGCTAATAAATAAATCTTTAAAAAAAAAAGAGAATAATATGACAGGCTGAAGGTAATTTTAAAGTGGTTTTGCAGGGGAAAACATTTGTTTCCCTTTTGCTTTGGAGCTGTAGATTATGATTATAGTAAATTTAAATCTAAAGTGTAAGGGAGAATAACACAAACTCTGGTTTCAATCAGGCATATTTGTATCATTGCATGTTTGTACTCAAATCATTTGTATGTTTGTGCCATTTTCAAAATCAGCCTGTGTCAAAAACTCAGGTCTAACGTTTGTGTTATGTTTTGCCACTAGGGGGCAGCACCATTCAAGGACATGTTGGAAACAGGACAAATTTTGGTAACAATCATTTTTAGGCAGTAATGAATTCTAAGGTGGGCAACCCAGTACTTGGAGATAATTAAATAAATGTGTAAAGAGGTGTATACAACAATCTCATGTCTATCAATTGAGACTGGGTTAAATAAAACAGTATAACACGGCAACAGAATACTATAAAACCATTAAAAAAGATGACAACATATTTGTACTGACACAAAAATAAATAATTTGTTGTTATCTGAAATAAGTCACAAAACCCATATTCTATTTATATTGTCATACAGTAATCTATGTACATCCAGAGAACAATCTCAACACTAAAATTTAATAACCCCTGGAAACTGGGATGGCATTAAGCCATTTTACTTTTAAGTTTTCACAATCAAACATGAATTGCTTTTGAAAAAGTTTTTAAAAAGTAGTAAAGTGTGCTTCTAGTTTTACACTCACAAACTCAGGAAAATGCAACTATTTCAATTACATTTTAACAGTTAAATTAACAAAAATGTAAGGACCATAGATTTCATTCCTTTTTTATGGTTGAATAATATTCCTTTGTACATGTGCACATGTGTGCATGTACATCTCTTTTATCCACTCATCTATGGATGAACACCTGGGCTGCTTCCACAATTTGGTTACTGTAAATAATGCTGCAATATACACTGGGATGTACATATCCTTCCGAATTAGTGTTTTGTATTCTCTGGGTAAGAAGGGTTTAAAAAAAAAAAACATTAGAACCTCAGCATTAAAATAAATTCTGACATACTCTCTAAAAAAGAAAAACAGTTACAAGTTGGTATATCTATCTATTATGAAAAATGGACTTGAAATTGAAAAGGAAAGATGAGACAGTGTTTTACACAGAAAAAGTGACTAATGTATGATTATTAAGTTTTTCAAATAATAAACACATAAAGTATTAAAAACCACTTAAACAAAAGTATGCTTATAGGTTATAATCAGGGTTTTAAAGGCTATAATGAGGACCCACATCAACAAGATAAAAATTAATACAGATAGATGCAAAGTCTTACTTAAAAGTTTAAGAAAAGACATATTGCAGAGTTAGAGAATAACAAAGCTCTGGGATGACAGCAGATGAAGTTTGGAATTGCAGTTAACAGAAATATGTCAGTGGGTAGAACGGAAAGAGTCTCACTGGAAACTGCTGTTTGAAAGAACTTATCTCAAGCTTATGTCCATTTCTGGGGGAAACGCTTTAGGAGCTAAAGGTCATTCAGAAAGATGATCAGTAAAGGGACTAGATATTTAGTGACTGGAGAAAGCTTAGTATTGGGGGGGGGAGATGAGGGTCATGAAGCTGTTTTAAAATAAATGAAGGACTGTTAGATGCAGCATATTCTGGGAAGCTCTAGAAAAGATAATTAGTACTACTATATAAAAACCACAGGGAGGTGAGTTTTGATTTAATTAGGACTGTTTAAAAAAAAAATTTACTGGGGTCAGAGTAGTGAGCTCCTAACCACTGGAAGTAAACACTCCTGCCCCCCAGTCTGCACTGCCTGCTATTTTCTCCGCCCAGAGTGCTCTTTTACCACACAGCGGCAAGGCTAACTCCATTACTTTCTTCACAGATCTTTACTCAGACCTCACCTGACCAGTAAGGCCCTCATCATTAATTATAATTAATTATCATATATATATATTGAAAAATCAAAAAAGCAAGCTTTTTTGATACTTCTCTGTGCCGACCCTAGCCTAATATTTCTTCCTAGCACTCACCATCTGACATACTATATCTCTAAACATGCATTCACACATATACCCACTTACTCTCTCCTCTATAGTACTGGAACGTGGCTTTAATGAGATCAGAAATGTGGATTTTTTTCATTGCTGTTCTCTCCAGTACCTGGCAGAGCTGGCACTCAAAAAATGCCAGCAATATGAAAAAAATGAATAAAAGGCTGTACTGGAATATCTAGTTCTTACCAAATATGAGATTGTTTGAAATGCTATCTTAAGGCCCAGAACAGAAAGTTCTTATGTTTTTCCCACTTTTAACTTCATAAAATATCCGTATTTTTAATAGTCATATTTTTTGTTACCACTGACACTTATAAAGTTACCATGCAGATAATATAGAAATTTAGATAATTAAGTGGTTTTAAAAATTAAACATCATTGGGGAAAAGAAGTATTGGGTTGCAGATACACACACATACACACATACACAAATGGGAAAATATTAGTACACAAGTCAAATCCTAAAAATAAATATGCAAGAGTCTCCATAAAATTGGGAGAAAAAATTTTTTAAAAACCCCACAAAGCCTCCTTTACTCCCTCTTCCCCTTCCAAAAAAAGAGGTAATATAAGAATGAGAAGAACTCTTCTAAAACTAACCATGATAGTGATTTACCAGTGGGTGAAATATCTTAGGCACAATTAACATTACTACCCTGCACACAATCTGCATTAGCATTCCCTTTATAATCTCTTCACGGGGACTCTTTTTGCCTCATTTTAACCCACTGAAATCATGGGTTTGATGTGCTGTTTTTTTTCTTCAGTAATGGGCAAATATGGTATTTTAAGTTTGGTCTTTGACTAGGAAATGCAGTAGGAGACAACTATACTCCCCAAACATTTCTCTTACCCGAAATAGCCACTTTAACACAGGTACAGGACACTGGACGTAGTGATAAGCAGAGGTAAGAAAGCCTTGTGTTGTCAAAAAAATCTGATCTGTTTTTCCTGATCTGAAAAAATAAAGTGAAATAAATGACTGTACTTACAGGGTAAGAAACGTCTACCACCACATCTGACATAATCAGGGAAATGAGCACGCACACCATCCTCAGATCCTGCAGGCAGACTCTACTCCAATGTGGATGGGTTACTCAAAAAGGAAATTCAAGTGATGGCCTAAAGCTGATCCACTCTGTTGGCCTGTCTCCAGATTTATCTGGTGGATAAATTTACATTAGCTGGCAGTGTTGAGAAGGCGCCTATTAAGTCTCAGGGCACTGTCTGCTTTTGCCAACTTGGGTTTGTAATTCTGTAAAACTGAGCACCAGCATTAATATGATCTCTCTGGATCTGAGATATCGTGCACTGAGAGAAATCAGACCAACTTGGGCACTGTGGTACAGTCTGCTAGTTGCCCATCCCAAGATCTATTCTTGGCTTTCCTGTTGGCAACCGAGTGGCTGACTTTTAGCTCTGCCTGAAATAAAAACCATTTCCCAGCCTTCCTTTAACAGGTATGGTCATGTTGACTAAGTTCTACCCAATTAACCATAAGAAGAAATATGTGGGATTTCTAGGAATTTGAATGTAAAGGGCTGGATGGTGGAGAAGAAAGATTATATGGTGAAACACCAGCCCTGGACTTCCTACCTCCGAAATTCTTTCACATAAGAAAGAAATATACGTCTTGTTTTTTTTTTTTTTTTTTTTTAAGATTTTATTTATTTATTTGACAGATAGAGATCACAAGTAGGCAGAGAGGCAGGAAGAGAGAGAGGAGGAAGCAGGCTCCCTGCTAAGCAGAAAGCCCGATGTGGGGCTTGATCCCAGGACCCTGAGATCATGACCTGAGCTGAAGGCAGAGGCTTTAACCCACTGAGCCACCCAGGCGCCCCTATACTTCTTGTTTTAAGCCCCTATTATTTTGACAGTTGCTGTTACTATATGCTGATCTTAATTCTAACTAATAAAAGCATATATGCCAAGCAACTATCTTACACTGCTGCCTCTAATTAAATAATAAACACAAAAAGCAATAGTAATAAGAAGGATTTGAAAACTGGATAGGTCATAACAGAAGTTAACCTTTTTTAGAAGAGTATGGCAGTTAGAAACTTTTAGGATAATTTTTATACAGGAAAAAGTAAAATGATTTTCTGTTTTTCTACTTACTTAAGAATAAGCTTTTCTACAGCGCTCTGTCCTATAAAACCAGAGTCTCTTAAATCCAAGGTATATTGATTGAAAATTTTTCCGGAATTGAGGAAATTAAATATTTCTTCACCTGGGTGATGATCAGGAATAGCATCAATTGTAACCGAAAATTTCTTTAGAAATTCCCTGGAATAAAAAAAGTTATTGAATACCAAATAGTTACATTGCATGTGGTTCTGTGTGCAAAGAAAACTTTTCTTAGGACCAATGTTAACCTCAGATAAGAAAACTAGCATGAGAACATGTGTTTTGTTCCTCCCACTGTTTGCTAGTAGTTAACCCAAAGCCGCTAAATGGGTCTATATGAAAAGAAATAACAACCAGGAGAAAAAAGATGTATCTTGGCCTTAACATTTGTCCTTGAAATGTATCATAGATGGATTAGAAAACCATCAGAGATTACTCATTAAGTACATAACCATCAGTGGTTCATTTATTTCACAAGAACAAAATTAAGATATATAAACTTAATAGGATATACATTATGAAAAATGCTGTACCTGTGCTCTTCTAAGAGGCCATCCTCATCATCTGTACTGTCTTGATCTCCAATTCTGATGGGGGATTTAATACCTCGGCCCTGCCTTATGTCTTCCTGTAGTTGCTTCTGCAGTTCATCTAGCCTGAGAATTGAAAGAATATTGCAAAAAATGGTTTACTCTAAAAACAATCTTTAGTTTGTCTAAAAGCAGCACCAAAAAAACCAAAACAACCCCCCTGAACCCAACCTCTTATTATTAATAAGTACCTTGTTATATGACAAACTTTGTTGCACTAAAAGTCAAATTATATCTTTCCAAACACCATGATGTATAACAGGTTTTCTACCCAGCTACCGGTATGGTATTAGAATAGTGTTCCTTCACACAGAAGACTTGAATATTTCTTTATAGCTAGGACTTCAAAAATGAAATCCAAATCATTTAGAGAAAGGGGAAGGAAAAATGGCAAATAATTTGATTATCCCCTTGAATCTTTAATGCTCATTTGACTTCAAGTAGACCAAAAATCTGATAATGTTAATTAGGCTTTCTAGAAGCAGCAGTCATCATCATTGTCATCATCATTATCATCACAGTACCTAACACTGAGCCCTTACTAAGGGACAGGCACTATACTGAGAACTTTAGGCATTACATCTTTCAACCCTCACGAGAACCCCATGTGGTAGTTTATTATTACCCATTTTACACATGAGGAAACAGACATTAGGAATGCTAACTTGCTCAAGCTCCCAATGCAAGGAGCTGGGATTCAAAGCTAGAGAATCTAACTCCAGAGTCCATGCTTACACTGCTTGCCAAGATTAAGTTGTTCTAACCAAGGTCCTTATTCCTAGCTCCAGCCCCACAGTAGATGAGTATAATAGAACAGTAAGTGACAAGTAAATGTACTGCGCTACCAATACAGAAAAGAGTCAATAATCAGATCAAACTAGCATCTCTGCCTCTGGTCTGTGCAATGTTCATTTCAAATAACTTCAGATCTGACATTACAAATCACATAAATTCATGAAATGTTTAAAGAATTTTATAATAGAGACAATTTCTCTAACTTTAGAAAGGTGAACACTTCTGACTAATTGTATTTCCTATGGTTAGCTAACTCATCTATCAAGTTTGAGACACATATATACCAACTTCAAGTCAGTTGAGGTTTTTTTTTTTTAAAGATTTTATTTATTTGACAGACAGAAATCACAAGTAGGCAGAGAGGCAGGCAGAGAAAGAGAGAGGAGGAAGCAGGCCCCCCACTGAGCAGAGCGCCCGATGTGGGGCTCGATCCCAGGACCCTGGGATCATGACCTAAGCCGAACGAAGGCAGAGGCTTTAACCCACTGAGCCACAGAGGTGCCCCCCCTTTTTAAATATTTTATTACTTATTTGAGGGAGAGAGAGCACAAGCAGGGGGACTGGCATAGGGAAAGGGACCAGGAGACTCTCTGTTCAGAGGAGCCCAATGTGGGGGCCGATCCAATTCCAGGACCCCGAGATCATGACCTAAACCAAAGCCAGACACTTAACCAACTGAGCCACCCCGAAGCCCCAAGTCAGTTGAGCTTTAAGTGAAGTTCTGTGGGCTAGTTTTGAGGATATTCCTTAAATAAGGAAGATACTTTCCCCCTCATTAGCAAAAGCAGTTTACAACGAATGACACAAATTTTATGAGGTCCATTATGATCCTCAAACTTTTTGATTTCTGTGTGTGTGTGTGTGTGTGTGTGTGTGTGAGAGAGAGAGAGAGAGAGACAGACAGACAGAGAGAGCCAGAGACTGAAAGAGAAACATAATTCTAAACTTCTTCCTTAAGAGTAACTTGATATAGGGGTCCCTGGGGTGGTCTCTGCCTTCGGCTCAGGTCATGGTCTCAAGGTTCTGGGATTGAGCCCCACGTAGGGCTCTCTGCTCAGCAGGGAGCCTGCTTCCCCCTCTCTCTCTGCCTGCCTCTCTGCCTACTTGTGATCTCTTTCTATAAAATCTTAAAAAAAAAACAGAGTAACTTGATATAGAAAAAATCATGTGTTGGAATACATGAACATAAGAATGTTTAAAAAAAATTCTATGCAAACAAAAAACCCCCAAACAACTCAATTAAAAAATGGGCAAGGGGCACCTGTATGGCTTAGTTGATTATGTCTGTCTTTGGCTCAGGGTCATGATCCTGGGGTCCTGGGATTGAGCCCCACATCAGGCTCCCTGCTCAGCAGGGAGTCTGTTTCTCCTCCTCCTGTGCCCCCTCCCTCTCTCGTGTTCTCTCTCTCTCTCTCAAATAAAGCAATAAAATCTTTAAAAAAATGGGCAAAGGAGCTGAACAGACATTTCTCCAAAGAAGCTACAAAAATGGCCAATAAGGACATGAAAAGATGCTCAACATCATTAGTTATTAGGAAAGTGAAAATGAAAACCACAATGAGGTACCACTTCATACTCGTTAGGATGGCTATCATCAAAAAACCAGAAAATATCAAGTGTTGGTGAGGATGTGGAAAAACGAATCCTTGAGCACTGCTCGTGGGAATGTAAAATGGTGCAGCCACTATGGAAAACAGTACAGCAGTTCCTCAAAATTATGTACAGAATCACTGTATGATCCAGCAATTCCACTTCTGGGTATATACCCAACCCATAAGAACTGAGTGGGGACTTAAAGAGATATTTGTACACCCATGTCCACAGCAGCAAACTTCCAACAGCCAAAAAACAGAAGCAACCCAAGTGTCCATCAAAGGATAAATGGTTAAATAAAATGTGGTATATACATACACTAGAGTATTATTCAGCCTCAAGAAGGAAGGAAATTCTTGGGGCACCTGGGTGGCTCAGTGGGTTAAAGCCTCTGCCTTCAGCTCAGGTCATGATCTCAGGGTCCTGGGATCGAGCCCTGCATGGGGCTCTCTGCACAGTGGGGAGCCTGCTTCCTCCTCTCTGCCTGGCTCTCTCTGCCTACTTGTGATCTCTATCTGTCAAATAAATAAACAAAATCTTAAAAAAAAAAAAAAAGAAGGAAATTCTGACACATGCTACAAAATGGACAAATCTTGAAGACACTATGCTAAGTGAAATAAGCCAATATAAATGAATGAATACTGTATGATTTCATTTATATGAGGTACCTAGAACAGTTAATTTCATAGAGACAGAAAGTAGAAGGGTGGCTGCCAAGGGCTAGGGGAAGAGGAGGATGGGCAGTTATTAATTAATAAGTACGGAATTTCAGTGAGGGAAGCTGAATAAAGTTCTGAAGATGGATGGTGGTGACGGTTGTATAAC
Source organism: Lontra canadensis (assembly GCF_010015895.1). NCBI lineage: Eukaryota > Metazoa > Chordata > Mammalia > Carnivora > Mustelidae > Lontra > Lontra canadensis. The sequence goes on from NW_022630997.1 coordinate 17,330,756, forward strand.
GTGAATGGATGTAATTCCAGTGAATTGCACAGTTAAGAAGGATTAGAATGGTAATTTAAATTCTGTACATTTTATCACAATAAAAAAATACACACAAAAAATTCTGCCCATACTTTTGATCAAGAATTTCAGCTACCAGTTAGATTCTGACTGTAGTAAGCAGAAAGGAATCTGTATTATTACAGCAATACAGTAAACCATAAAAACCTGATCTTCTGACCTGGCCTGTGAACAAGAGTACTTTATTTCTAACAAAGTTGATAGTAAAACTGTTATAGTAGTATTGGCATAAAATGCACGCTAATTTCTCATAATCCTTAAAGGAAAATTAAAAACCCAACCAACCACACAAACAAGCAGTATGTTTAATTTAGCAAGGTAGACATGATGCTGACCTTTGAGTGTCTTCCATCTCCTTCACAAGACGTTCTAAAGTATTTGTATATGTACCACTATGAACATGTTCCTAAAACAAGAAGAAAATTTAGGGATACTTTATAACATATCTTAGTATAAGAATTGGGATGTTTTAAGTTATTCAGAGTACTAAAGAATATTTTCTACTTCAAAAACCTAGGCCAGGAGGATACCTTTCTTAGAGAATTTTCACCATCATGCTTTAAATCTAGTATTTTGTACTGCAGGCAATTTGATTTTACCATTTATTAGGAAAGGCACTAATTATAAAACCCTGCCAGCCTTTGGAACTGACTGTAAACACCCAAGGGCTCCATGGCTACCATGTCTTTATTTTTAAATTCTATTTTAATGTAATCAAACTAATTTTTAGGTGTTACCATGGAACATTAACACCTTCCCCACCAAATTTTACAGACATACTAGAATTTAATCCAGCTTATTCCCAAGATAGAATGAAGCACTTTATAAATAAAATTGCACACCACAATTAACAACATTTCTACACTCTACCTTCATTTACAGCAGTGGTCTCCAAAGCAGGGGGTGTGCAAGGTGATCCATTGGGGTGCAGGAAGAAAATAATAGAACTTCTATTTATATGGAACTTCTATAGAAACTCCAGTAGAACTTAGTCTATAGTAACTTCTATATAACTTCTATAGGAAAATACTTTTTTCTTCTTCCTTTTAAATTCTGTTTTTGCATATGCTTTAGAAAGTACACAGTAGTATAGTGGTACATGTATATAATCTATAAGTATACATATATATTGGAGTACATGCTTAAAATTTTTTTACTAATATAAGTGTTTGTGATCAAGTAAGTTTGGAGACCACTGATTTACAGTAATAACACTAAAGATATGGGAAACCCATTAACCAAACAAGAACTATACCAGTTTCAGTCCAATTACGAATCATAACAGATACTAAGTTTTTAAACAGTTCTAGCAATTTATCCCTCTTTCACTCATCAATCCAATTTTCCCTCTTCAGGTAAAGATAAATGTCACAGAACTACTTACTGTATAGTCTGATGACTGAGATCTAAGCCCCTTGGAAAGAGCAGGAGGCTTTCCTGTAGTTGCAGGAGTCTGATTGAAGTTCAAAGCCATTATTTCTTCCAGTGATTTTAATGTTTCCTCTTCCTCATCACTGTCTAGGTTGTAACCTAAACTTTCTTCATCACTATCAAAATCACCCCTTAGTTTTCTTTTCAGTGCATTGCTACCTGCATTGGAATTTCCTGAACTCTCTTTATCTGAAGGGGCTTTATCTGAAGGTGCTGTAGGGCTTGGGGTACATGGCACTGGCATAACTTCCAAAGCAGGAGGGGGAGACTTTGTAGGAGTGCCATATTCTGAACGCAAAGATCCCCCAGAAATTTTCCCTGAAGATACATTAGAATCAGCTTTATCAGTCTTTGCTTTGTGTTCCTTGTGTCTGGAGGACTCTGCAGAATGCCCAGAACATTCTTTAGATGAAGAACGCTCTTTTTCTTTTTTAGGAACTGGAAGAGTGCAATTTTTAGCATTTAATGGTACCCGGGAGGAACCAGCACTTGGAACATGGGAAAGTAAAGGTAGAAGTTTTGTCTCCTTTGATGCCACAGAGCTAGCAGTTTTATTTTTCTGAAGGTTGCTAGCTTTTTTAACTGCAGACTTTTCCTGAGGTAAAGATATATGGGGTTTCTGCATCTTAGTCTCTTTGGTACTTGCCACACGGATTTGGTCACTATTCCTGGAAGAATGGTGGCCGGAATTTGAAGGTGCCAAGCTTCCAGAGGAGCGATCAATTTCTTCACTGGGTTCCTTGGATATATCTTCCAAGCGCAATACATCCCCAGGTGTCTTCAGTGCAATATGTTTTATAAACTTCTCTCTCTGATGTGGTCCATCAGGACGCTTCTCAAGGAAGGACTCCTTTACTTTTGGCATTATAGATTCTCTTGTGCTTTTCAGATCTGAGTCCACAGAGTTCCTTTTTCTTTTGTCAGGGAACTTATTCTGCTTAGACCCTGCTAAAATTTAATTTTTGCCAGATTAGTGAATAGTAAATTTTCCTATCGTATTAAGTTTAGTGAGTGTCTAGAATACTCTGACAAAATGCTTAAATTGTAAAAGTTTAGGCTGAGATCATTCAATATATGTGGCATAAAGAAAAAGAGTTGGTACTATTATTTATTTATTAACTAATAAAATACTGGTGTCCAAATTTAAAGCTAATGACAATGCCCATTTTCATTCTAAAGCTCTTAAAAAGTTTACTACCCAAACAAAATTCAAGGTATTGCTCCCCAAAACACAAAAGCTGCATACCTATTATCATGGAAGGCAACTCCCTCCAAGTTCATATATTCTTTCTTAGATCAAGGACTATCTGATTCCAGAAATGTAATACTTCTACATCTAAATTTATAGCATCTTAAAATATATATATGCTAACTAGCTGAAGGCAGACATATTTTCTCAATTAAAATAAAAATCTACCCAAGTCTTTCTCCCCAGTGTTTGTTTATTCCTTCCTGTGTATCCTTCTAGTCATCAGCTGTGTTATGAGTTGTGGTCGAATTGTGGCTCCCAAGATGATTTATTGAGGGACGCCTGGGTGGCTCAGTTGTTAAGCATCTGCCTTCAGCTCAGGTCATGATCCCAGGGTCCTAGGATCAAGTCCCACATCAGGCTTCCTACTCCACGGGAAGCCTGCTTCACCCTCTCCCACTCCCCCTGCTTGTGTTCCCTCTCTCACTGTGTCTGTCAAATAAATAAAATCTTAAAAAATAAATAAATAAAAAGGTGATATGTTGAAGTCCTAACTCCCAGGATCTCAGAATGTGACTTTAATAAGAAATAGGGTCTTTACAGGGGTAGTTAAGTTAAAATAAAAGTGATTAAGGTGGGTCCTAATCCAGTTATGACTGGTGTCCTTAGAAGAAGGGGAAATTTGCAGTCTTGAGGTCTTTTTATGTTTTCCACACTATCAGGTCATGAATTCACAGGGAATGTACTACAGTAACCCAGGCTCCTTTCCATTGGTTCTCACAAAACATACTTCTCTGAGTGCAGCAAGCTGGCATTTTAGTTGAACTTAAGTACCTTCTCTTTGGCTTCCTTCAAAAGGGTAAATTTGGACATGGAGACAGAACTGAAGAGGGAAGATGAAGTGGAAACACACAGGGAAGGGTGCCTGAGTGGCTTAGCTGGTTAAACGTCTGCCTTCAGCCCAGGTTATGATCTCAGGGTCCTGGAATCGAGCCCCAAGTTGGGGTCCCTGCTCAGTGGGAAATCTGCTTCTCTCTCTCCATCTGCCCCCCACCCACTTATATGTTCTCTCTCAAATATAAATAAATAAAATCTTAAAAAAAACAAAAACAAAGAAAACCCCAACCACACACACAGGGAAAAGATACCATGTGACATGTGACATATCTAAAAGTCAAAGAATGCCAAGAATTGTAGGCAAACACCAAAAGCTAGAAGAGGCAAGGAAGGATTCCCTCCTTTAATTGTTCTGCTGATAACCTTAATTTTGGATTTCTAGCTTCTAGAACCATGAGAAAATATATTTACACTGTTTTAAGCCACCTAGGTTTAGGGGGTCCATCCAAGAGAACTTTAATAAACCACGTGTATTTGAGTTAACCAGGTTTAAAACGTTTCTTAATGTGTTTAAAAATGTGATGTATCATTAATTAAAACCCATTTATCTTTGAAGATTACTATTTATATAATCAGTATTCCCCAAATTAAGTTTCTCTCTGCATAAGGGCATATGTCCTCAAATCCTCAACAATTTGATTAAGACAACGACAAAATAACTCAAGAGGTAAGAAACTTTTTATAGCCTGATCAGTATATAATCTGAAAAATTCCATTTATAAACATGAAAAAAATCAATAAACAAATGTCTCTATCTCCATTTTTCTTTTTTTTCTTTTTAAAGATTTTATTTACTTACTTGACAGAAAGAGAGAGAGAGATCACAAATAGGCAGAGAGACAGGCAGAGAGAGAGGGGAAGCAGGCTCACTGCTGAGCAGAGAGCCTGATGCAGGACTCAATCCCAGAACCCTGAGATCATGACCTGAGCCAAAGGCAGAGGCTTAACCCACTGAGCCACCCAGGTGCCCGATCTCCATTTTTCTACAGGTAGCTCCTTTTACCTGAAGAAATCATTCTATATTCACTCACTTTGCTGGGGTTAAATGTCTTGTAAAAAAAAAGGACAGGGGTCCTTTATGGTGTAAGATGAGAAATCAACTAACTAAGAAAAAGACTTGGGGTGGATTTACACTGATTATTTTAAGTTTGGGATTTCAAAAAAGATAGCTACAGAGCTGCCAGCTTGAATTCGGTTCCATTTCCTAGAGAAGTTAATTTATATATAGCTAGAAATGAGAAATTTCTGATTTGTTTAGGAATTTCTGATTTGTTCAGGTCTTCAATTCTGGAACAGAAGGAGAGAAAACCTGTTTATGAGCAAAGTTTAGGAAAAATCACCTTACTAAAAGCTTTTGACATCTGGAATTAGAGGAGGTTGAACTGGTACTGTAAGTAAGTTCCCCTTTTGCAAGATCTCTAAAGCAGTGGGTTTACTGCATGATTCTTTTTGTACTACTTGTACAAACTGCAGACTTTTTAAGAACATTTCAAATATCTGTTAATATGCAAAACAAATAAGGGTGCCTGGGTGGCTCAGTGGGTTAAGCCTCTGCCTTCGGCTCAGGTCATGATCTCAGGGTCCTGGGATCGAGCTCCACATTGGGCTCTCTGCTCAGCAGGGAGCCTGCTTCCCCCCTTCTCTCTGCCTGCCTCTCTGCCTACTTGTGATCTCTATGAAATGAATAAATAAAATCTTAAGAAAAAAAATGAAACAGACAAGACAGGTTGAATTTGTAAACATAAAAAAAGTGAAAATCCAACTGTTCATGAATAGGGGATTGGTTATTAATAAATTATGGAATAAACAAGGGATGGATTAATTTAGACCTCAGAATGCAGCCCAAGGACAGGATTCTGGAAGACTAAAGAGCTAAATGATTTTATCAACATTCCTAAAATCTTCTGACTTATGTGTTATTATGTACATAGCAGAAATATGAACAAGACAGTATATTTGGATTATTAAGATCTATTTGCTATCAGATAAAGATAAGCATACTTCAGGTTATCTAGTGAAAAAGTCCCTTATGTCCTTTATATTCTGTTGACAGTGAAATGCAGCATAAATGTGTATTTATTAAAAAGTATAATACCATAACTTAAAATGATTATGAAACATGCAAAATACTAGAAATAAGAACATAAATGAAGGTTATAAATAAAATATAAATAAGAGGTTTCTTAAATCTACTTATGAAAACATGCAGAAAGCATCTTTTTTTTTTTAAAGATTTTATTTATTTGAGAGAGAGAAAGCATGAGGGAGGGGAGGGTCGGGGGAGAAGCTGACTCCCCACTAAGCACGGAGCCCGATGCGGACTTGATCCTGGGTCTCCAGGATCATGACTTGAGCCAAAGGCAGATGCTTAACTGACTGAGCCATCCAGGTGCCCAGAAAGCATCTTTTTCAAGGACTGTTCAAAAACTGCAGTATATGGAACTGTATAAATGAAACTACATTACAGTCACCACTGACTAAATCTGCAAATCTATGAACTGAATAGAATTTTTATCTTAGTCATTACTAGAAAAAGAAAAAGCGAGCTGAAGAGCTTGGTGGCAACAACACCACTAGCAGCTCTTTATACTGGGAAAAGCAAAATATTTTATACTAAAAATATTTTGTTCTTCCATTCACCTCACTGCAAATTGATCACTTTTTACTATAAATACAGTGAGTACAGAACAATCTCAAGGCTGAGAAATTATTGTTCTTGTACTTCATAATGTCAAAATTTAATGAAAATTTAATCATTAAAATCAACACTGTAAAAATTAAATAAAAAATTTAAAAACCATATAAACTTCAAATTCATTCCTGTATCTAGGAGCTCTCTTTACGATGGTAAACTATGGTTTCTGCCCTGGCTAAAAATTGATATTAACACTTGAGATCACCTGGTAAAAATGCAATGCACCTCTAAAATATATAAAAAATACAGTTTTACATGAAACCTGAAGAACAAGGAGTCACTTCTGTCTCTCTCTGTACCTCTGTTTTTTCTTCTTTAAAAGTAATGATTTTATGAGGATGTGAAGATCAAATGAATTAAAAGCACATAGAACAGGGCATGGCACACAGTAACTGTTCAGTAAATGTTAGCTATTATTGTTATGTTCACTGTTATCTTACTCAGCATGGGAATTTGTAAAATCCATTTTTCAAAGTCTCCAATCATGGCAGAAAAAAATCTATTACACCAGACTATTAACAGTTGTTATTTCTGGAAGCCTTTCATTTTCTGTATTACAAATTTCTGCAATGTTTGACTTTTACTCTGTTCTATTTTCTAGTTAAGAAAAGATAAAGACACTTTAAGAATTACTGAATTAACAGTAGCTATTTATTACTATGTATTTCCTCAACTAGTAGATGTAAAAGTACAAATTAACATATGTAGGTGTCCTTGAAATTTGATATTAAAAAGTTTATCTTTGTACTTGAAATATTAGAAATACTTGGATGTTGTTGTGAATGATGATAACAGTTTCAACCTTATACAAGGCATCTATAATACCAAGATCTCAGTCCACAGTTCCAATAATATAAGATTATGCTTCTTACTGTAGCCAAGATTCAGAAGCAGAACACGGAATACCAAAATGAGAAACATTTTGCTAGGAACTCTTGAATGAGGCAAAAAGGTCAAGAAAAACCACAGGTTATGCATACTAATTCAGGGACTAGTCTTTTAAAATATAATTTAACCAAACTCTTAACTAATCTCAGACATTCACAATTTCCCTCTAGGAAGGAAATTGTGTATCTAAACAAATCTGCTTTATAAAAATGCCACTGAGATACAGTTTTATATAAAAATTAATAAATTAATTTTGATTCTACCTGAAGCAGGTTCCCATGAATCAGAAGAGGATCTTTTCCTTGAGAAATGTCCATTTTCCTATTAGCAAAATGAGAAAAAATTAATTAGGAATTGGGACCAGTAACGGATGTGAACTTTTCTTTATAACATTTTTTTTTAAATTTTATTTATTTATTTGACAGATAGAAATCACAAGTAGGCAGAGAGGCAGGCAGAGAGAGGAGGAAGCAGACTCCCCGTGGAGCAGAGAGCCCGATGCGGGGCTTGATCCCAGGACCCTGAGATCATGACCTGAGCCGAAGGCAGAGGCTTTCACCCGCTGAGCCACCCAGGCGCCCCCTTTATAACACTTAAATCTGCTTAAGATTTAAATCTGCTTAAGATTTCTAGACCAAAATAAATAAATCAAGTACTTTTATTTGGAGGTAAATTCAAACTTCTATAGTAAGACATTTTAGGGGCGCCTGGGTGGCTCAGTTGGTTAAGCAGCTGCCTTCAGCTCAGGTGGTGATTCCAGGGTCCTGGGATCGAGCCCCACATGGGGCTCCCTGCTCAGTCGGGAGTCTGCTTCTCCTTCTTCCTCTGCCCCTCTCTCTGCTTGTGCTCTCTAATAAATAAAATATTTTTAAAAAGACACTTTAAACTCTTAAGTTTAAAAAAAATGAAGGGCATTTATATGATAAAAATGTAAAAATGTCATAAAAATAAAAGCCAGTTTTCATAATGCAAATTTAGAGCTTTATATTAACTCAGGATTAGTATTAAAACACTGTTATCATTCTGATAAAGAAATAGTAAGCCTTGGGCGCCTGGGTGGCTCAGTGGGTTAAGTTGCTGCCTTCCGCTCAGGTCATGATCTCAGGGTCCTGGGATCGAGTCCCGCATTGGGCTCTCTGCTCAGCAAGGAGCCTGCTTCCCGCCCCCCCTCTCTCTGCCTGCCTCTCTGTCTACTTGTGGTCTCTTTCTGTCAAATAAATAAATAAAATCTTAAAAAAAAAAAAAACAGAAATAGTAAGCCTAATACTTGCCAATTAAGGGAAATAACTCAGGGGCATCTTGGTGGCTGAGTTAGTTAAGCCTCTGACTTCGGCTCAGGTCAAGATCTCAAGGTCCTGGGATGGAGCCCTGCATCAGGCTCCCCCCTGAGAGGGGAGTCTGCCTAGCCCCCTCACCCTGCTTGTATTCTCTCTCTCAAATAAATAAAATCTCTAAAAATAATGGACATAATGGACTCTTCAATACTTTAGTTCAAATACTGATGTACAACCAAACACTGCAATCTTCTAAGAAGGGACCAAATGTGGTGTGCCTGGGTGGCTCAGTGGGTTAAAGCCTCTGCCTTCAGCTCAGGTCATGATCCCAGCATCCTGGGATCGGGCCCCACATCAGGCTCTCTGCTCAGCAGGGAACCTGCTTCCCCCGCCCACCCGCCCCGCCAGCCCCCGCCTGCCTCTCTGCCTACTTGTCATCTCTGTCAAATAAATAAAATCTTAAAAAAAAAAAAAAAGGAATGGACCAAATGTTAATAAGGATTATTAGCAAATCTCATTGGTAAAGACACCAAACTCCTTACAAATCAACCACAGAGTTTACAAATACATTTTCTAGCAATATACACGGCAACACTCTCTATTCCCTCCTAAAATGTCACGGTTTGGTTTACTGTTTTGGTCTATCTGGTTTTAAAATCTTATAGCACCGTATCAACACAGCCCTTTCTTGATACCTGAACTTCCTTTATTGGCTCTGTATGTAGAGAAGTTCTCTGAAACAGAGTACTTATCTTTCTAGGCGAGAGGATCAGCTTTTGTTTATCTAGGTTTGGTCTATTCTCAAGGGAGAATATGATGAAGTTAGTATGTATCCAGATAGCTAAGTATTATCATCTAAGTTGTCTAAGACCCATTCTCAAAATTATTTAGGACTTACATATAATCTAAACCAGTGATTCTCAAAACTTTAAAGTACATCAGAATCATCTGGAAGCTTTATTAATTGCAGATTGCTGGTCTTACCTCCAATTTCTGGTTCAGTTAGTCTGGGGTGGGGCCCGAGATTTTGCATTTCTAAGTTCCCAGGTGATGCTGATGTGGTTAGTCTAGGACCACATTTTGAGAACCGTTGTTCTAAAAGATTTTCTGTTTTAGATTTTCCATTCCTTAAGTATCTCCCTTCAGCACAGCCTAATTTAAAAATGATGGTACTTGCCTAAAAAAAGAATGCTTACTTTCTTAAGAAAGGCCTTTGTTCATGGTCTGAAAAAATTAAGGGTAAGAAACACTACTAAGTTCTATGGACAGTCGGAGGAAACATAATGAAATTAGGTTTTAAACAAACTGTGTATCAGTATTTCCTTAACAAAAGATACCTATATGATGTTAACAGTTATTAAATATTTTTAGATTTAGCATGCTAAATTAAAGTAGTAGCCAAGCTGATTCAGTAATTATTACACATACCAGGTTTGAAAGATTACTCTTTCCAGGGGTGACGTCATTCTGTTTACTTTGTTCCTGCCTTGATTTACATTTTCTTTCTATACTAGAAGATTTTAAGGAAAGGTTGCTTGCTTCTGAGAAAGAATTTTCTGAGTTGATTCTCTGCTCCATTTGCTCCCTTCTCAACTTCTTTAGTTCTCTTTCTCTGCAATAAGAAGCTAGTGACAACTGGAATTTAGCCCCCAGTGGACTTTCTCCTGGGTGGTGCCTGGATAGACTGCTCCTGCTGCTAAGACTTCTAGAGCTGTTCTTGAAGATGTCAGTTTCTGTCACTGTGGCCTGCTTTTTGGAATCTGTATTGGTCTTGCTTCGATCTCTATCATTCTTCTCCCTGCTATTTTCGTGAATGAACAGTGACTTTCTCCTCTCTGGAGATCGATGTTTTTTCTTCAGTGCCTTCACCTCCTTTGACAAGCAGTATGGAGGAACATAGACTTTTGTAACTGCCTTTGGATATTTGGTGGCTATTGACACACAGGGCCGACGTGACTCATGCATACCACGATCTTTATGGCGCTCTTTAACACCTTTCATGAAAGCCTCTAAAATAGTGCTCTTTTCTGATGGTATCCTTTTGGGTTTAGATTTTTTTGGTGAAGACAGTTTCCTTTCAAACTGCTCTGTCCCAGTGATGGACAATCCACTTCCTCCATATTTGATGTCTGATTTTTGTGGAGAATCCAACATATGTCTGTCTAAATAGTCAATTAAAACACAAATTGCATGTTATTAAAAATAACACAACTATTACATTTTGTACAATTATATAAATTAATAAAAATACTAAGTCATCACAAAAATTTTCAAATCAGTGTTTAGATGATGACACACATTTTATGGGGGGGATTAAGACATGGTTTATTTAATAACCTTATTTTCATAATGCTCCCTTTTGCTAAATCTTGTAAACTCATATGGCTCTATTTATAAAATTTTACTGTATTAGAAAGTTAAAATAGTACACAATATGAACATTGACTGGAATATTTTAAATGTAAGAAAGATTAACAGCAAAAAGTTTCTTCATGATGTTTAGAACTTATGTTTGTTAAAAACACTGCATCTTCATTTTTTTTTTCAATTTGAACATTCTGCTTAATCAAGAGCTTAGAGAAATTTAAAAATTGAATCCATCTCCCTCTTCAAAAGATCCTGTAAAAAAAAAATGCATCAATAGTATACATACCTTGTTTTGAAGCTGGTTTGAAGAAATCTATAATTGACTGCTTCCTGAAAATAAAAGCATAACTAATATAGTATCACATAAGCAAAGATTAAAACCTCAATAATTCAGATTAAGGGGAGAATACTAGATTTATAGAATATAGATTGATTGGATCTCATTACCTGGTTTAATCGAGTTCTGACAATAGCAATAATGCTTTGCTAAGCTGATTATAAAAAACTTCCATTTTCAATATAATTTACCATTTCCTTTAGGAGCAACCTTATAAATGCACAACTGAGGAGTATATAATCTATAGTACTAAAATGTAAGATTGTTGGGAGTATGGATCCAGGGAATTGACAGTGTGCTTCCTAAGAAAAAAGTTTACTGCTCCATGAGGGGATCTGATCCTATTGCTTGGTATCTCCAGTGACTGGTACAAAATAATGCTCAACAGATGTTTGCTGAATGAATAATGGAAATTATAAAAACTGAGTAAAACCTGAAAAGACTCATAACAAGAGTAGATGGTAGCATGGCAGTATCAGTTATTGGGCCCAGATGGGGAGGGAGCTGAGTTGAAGGGCATGCTGGCCAAAAGGCAGAAAGGATCAAGCGCCAAGCTGATACTACCTTCTTTATATACTAAAATGTACGACGTTAATCTATGTAACAGCAGAAATTAGAATGAGTCATCACAACTAATGTCCCAAAATCTTGTCTTTTACCTAAAAATTCTTAGGATATTAACAAAATAACAAAAATAACACATTGAGGAAAACACAAGAGAAAAGGAAGAATGTGAACAATTACCAAAACCAAATTGTTTTAATTTTTAAGGATTTCTGCACCTTTCTGCACAGTAACACAAAGTGAACCATTATTACCAGAATTTGTATTTGGATTGATGTATTTAGAGTTATTTGTCAGCTGCATAAAGAGGAATGTCATCATATATAGAGCAAAAAATTAACTTCCTGGCAAAATTCTGCTAAAATGTATTCATTTTACTGAAAGAGAAGCAATACACTACCAGTTTCCCTAAACATTTATTCACCATGAGGTTGGAATGCTCAGAGAAAACTTAACAATCCATGTCCCTTGTACGCTTCCCAGGTCACGTTAGAAGACCAACATCCTTCTTTAATGGTTTGCTGAAAGTCCACAACGTTTGTGAAATGTTGGCGAAAAGCTAACTGGTTATGAAATGAATATGAGTGACAGACTAAGGAAGAATTTATGCATTTGCTTTCATAAAACATAAAAAATTAATTCCACAGGAGAATAAATGAAGAAGTGCCAGAGGTTCTGCAAATCGGGAAAGGATGATGCCCTCCGTTACTGGTCAAGGAAAGATGAGAAAGGATTAAGCAGCAGCTAATTTGAAACAATACTATATATGCCTTTACATTAATTACTAAGTTAACATTACATCTTTTCTAAAATATTAGATCCCAGGCTCCTTTTCGAGTAATACACCAGAAGGAAAAATGGTTTTGGGTAAAACATACAAGGAACCTGTAAAATAACCGTGAATGTAACTTTCAAGTAGGAACCGTTCTCTAATTTCATATGCACAGAAATGGGCATTAGTTATTTATAACTACCTTTTAAAAAATTTTAACAGCTCACAAGCCCTTATCTGAAACTTTTGGGGTCAAATGTGTTTTTGAAATTTGAAGTTACTGGATTTTAGAAAGGGGGTAACTTGGATGCATTACATAAAGCCCCCCAGTGGGGTCCGACACTACACCCCAAAAGCAAACACACCAGTATTTCTCCAGCATTGCTTACAAATACTCCCAGTTAATGCGATAAAGCCCATATACAGCCTTCCATTAGTTCTAGTCAGGTTTGGCTGCCAAGTCAGAGGTGGTGCCAAACTTACTGAAAACTTTTGATTTGCATAGCATTTTGGCTTTCACAATTGAGATAAGGGATTGTGGACTTGTACCACAACATTAGAAGATAAACTTACTGTTAAACTTAAGTTACAAGCTTTTTAAAACTTAAAATAAAAAAGACAGTACCAAGTGCGTAGAGAATTTAAACATGTTTTATTGTCAGAGGATGTCAAAACTCCCCATCTTATTACATAGCTCCCACAAAATCTTCACAAAAAACCTAGCCTCTTAGAGAGGCGGAAAGTTACTGAAGGAAAAAAAAAACATCACATTCCAAATCTGCATTTTATAAGTATCAATTATCGTGCACACTGGACTATAAAGTAATTCGTGGAAGGGTTTCCCTCGTCACATCGTACATAATTTCACCCACAACTTAGAAAAGATTTATACTGTTAAGCTACTATGATCAGTAGAACTGCAACGTACAAAAAAAAACACCTAAATATGCACTAAGCAGGTAGGGTCCCGGGTCCAGCTATCGTGAAGGACGAAAATCACGGTCTACCTAAGGCGGGTTCTCCGTAGCCACCCAGGCTGTGGTCACTAGACGGAGAACTGCGTCCCAACTACAGAAAAGGAAACTCGAAGTCCCAGAAGCCCCCGCGCGGAGGCGGGGCAGGGGTTTGCCAGGCCCCGGAACGCCGAGGCCTGAGCTCGCGGAGGATGGCGGGAACTGAAAGAGCGGGCGTCCGCAGTCCTCCCTCATACCCTTGCCCCCGCGACCCGGCCCCTTCTCCAGCCCTCTGCACGGTACCTGTCCCCAGGACTCTTTGTTCTCTTTCCCGCTGCAGCAGGGGCGGTACTACCGGGTCTCAGATGGCAGCGCGGGGGCGACGACCCCGGGGCTGGGGATGAGGGGAAACCTGGCCTAGCGGGCATGCAGCGCCTTGTCATGTCGGCGCCGCTGGCGACGGCGGCATGAGCTGTGGCTGGAGAAGTTGGGTGCGTGGTTGCCGTCTTGCTGCTGGGACTCGGGGAGGCTGTCGGAGCAGAGTTGGGCGGCACCCCCTTCTCTCTTCATGGCGGTTCTCTCTCTTCGGAAGTGACTCCTGTGTGAGCGGGAAGGAACCTGAGGACCAACTGGGGGCGGGCCTTACTTGAAAGGTCGCACTCTGACTGGCTGACACGGCAGTCATTTCAGTAGTGGAGCAATAGAAAGCCGCAGCCTCTTAGGAGAAGGCGGGGTTTCGAGAAGGGGGAGGGGGATACGAAAACTGCCCCCCCCCGTCACGTGCGCAGTTGGGGTGGGGGGAGCGCACAGTTGCATCCGGGCCGCGTCGGCCTTAGCAGGCACGCGGGGGCGGACAGGCGCGGGCCGCTGCGGGTTCTGCGGCAGCTGGCGACAGCCGCCTGGTCGAGGGCGAGGGACGAGATTTGCAGAAGCAAACCCGAGCTCAGCAGCTGCCCTCAGTGAGGGTGGCCAGCGGTTGGGCTTCCTGTGTCATACAGTTGTGCCTCAGAAATCTCCAGCTGTTCATTACATCGTCTTTTTAACATCTTAGGCCAAAGTGCCCTAATGCTGTCACCATTTCCTTGGGAATGGTGCACAGTGCAATCTGAAGACTTGTCCGTTCTGTGAGAGTTCTTGTTAAGTGTTGTGGATGTTTTTTATCTTTTTTTTTTAGGAAAGAACCCCCCCCCCAATCAAAATAAAGGCTGTTTTTATTTCCCAGAAGCATTTTGTTTCTCAGCTGTTGAAATGAGTTATCCATGGAGCCTCTGCAGCCAGATTCCTTGGAGATTTTTGAAAGGAACAAAGGGTCAGCTTTCAATTACCCATGTTAAGTGTGGACAGCATAGATTACTAAAAGCTGCCAGCACTCTCCAGTCCTTTGTAAGGGGTTTGTGTGTTGGAGGTTGTCAGCCAGGGTTTTCCTTACAAACTGAGACTGGTCAGAATATCTCTGAGTCTCAGTTTCCACATCTGTAAAATGCCATTCTATTTTTCTGGGAAATTGTAAACTATAAAAAAGATAAGCAGTGTAAACTTAACGGTTTGGAGTCTCTCGCGTGATAAGTACCGAACAAATTAGTGTTCCCTTTCTTTTGCTCTTTAGACATAGTCTTAAATCTTACAGAGATACATCAGATACTGTCTGATATAAAATATAAGCAGACATAATATATTGTATGTAATATATTGATATTTATATATACATCACATATATGTATGCCGCATATATGGAATAACTATTAACCAAAATATCAATCTTAAGTATGTCCAAGCTTTGTCAGTCCTGTTCAATCACTTGGGTGCAACAAAATCTTAAATGACACAAAAGAATTTAGACATGTCTCTAAAGTTCATTGTACTGAGGGGTGCATGGGTAGCTCAGTTGTTAGGCGACTGCTTTTGGCTCAGGTCATGATCCCAGGGTCCTAGAATCAAACCCCACATAGGGGTCCTTGCTCAGCGGGGAACCTGCTTCTCCCTCTCCCTCTGCCTGCTGCTCCCCCTACTTGTGTTTTCTCTCTGTCAAATAAATAAATGAAATCTTTTTAAAAAAATAAATTAAGTTTATTGTACTGAGATTTGACTGCTTCTGTAGCTAAGCAAGGCTAACTGACCTGAATTTCACCTCTTTTCCTTCCTAGTCAGCTCTTAGGAGGAAGAATTAATGAAGAATAAAAGCAGCCCACAAGGTTGCAAAGTATAGGGTAAAAGATAAACAGTGAGGGGCATCTGGGCAGCTCAGTCGTTAAGCGTCTGCCTTCCACATCGGGCTCCCTGCTTGCTGGGAAGCCTGCTTCTTCCTCTCCCACTCCCCCTGCTTGTATTCCCTCTCTCGCTGTCTCTCTCTCTGTCAAATAAATAAAATCTTAAAAGAAAAAAGATAAACAGTGAATGTACAGATCTCTCATACATCCAAAAAAGCATATATACACAGCTATATACTAGATAGTGATAATACAAGAAAGGAAATACTAAAATAAGGGGTATTTTTCTGCTAATAAGTGAGAAGTTGTTGTACCTAGCATCATTCTTTACCTAACAAAGAATATAGTAGATGCTTGAAATGTGTTGAATGAATAATGATTTGCACATTTGTTTATTTGGGGCTTTTTACATGTATTACTTTCTGTCTTGTATTAGTGCTTTCTGTTGGGTGTTTCAACACTAGTAAATTCTTGCTTCTGTAATGGCACATCTACAAAACATTTAATCTGATTCTTTTCACTGCAAGCTCGGTCCATAAGGAAGAGCGATGCATAAAAAACAACATTCTACGTGATCAATCAGTTGCTTTTCTTGGGTTATAGTATTTGAATCATCTGGCCTCCAAGGTATCCCTTTAAAGTCTGTACTCATGCTACCAAACAATAATTTTCACATTTTCTTAATCTGAGCAACAGATTATAGAGTTAAGTGAGGCAAGAAATCCCTTGATCAATAAATGGAGATGGAGTCATAATGAAAACACAATTTTAAAAATCTCTTCTTAACAGGGAAGTAGTTCTCTAAATCTTCAATAAGCATCAACGCTCTTTGTTTAAGCTGTGTTTGAAAATGATACAGATTTGGTCTCAGGGTGAAATATGTTGAACATACTAACTAGAACTGCTGGGAGCATCTCGGGCTCTTTCCCCCCACAAATAGCATTGGGTGGTCTATTTTGTGTTTATACGCCTTCTCCCCACATTGAATGTGTACCTAGGCCACAGGTGCACACACGATTCATGTAAGGTTCATGTCATGGACAGAAATAGACAGTCAGGAGCTGTCCACCTGGTGAGAGATGGTAAAGAGCTCAGGTGTTTGCATGTGAGAAGACAAGAGGAGAATAGAACTGGGGTGGGGCTGGGGGAGAGGATGATGAATAAAGTAGACAAGACTGAATTAGAGACTTAAGACAAAACTTCAGCCAGGATTGGGTGACGAGTTTGGAGAAATTAAGACCAGATGACCATAAAAGTCAAGCTTGAGAAGATTTCTGGGAATGCAGGTGGGGATGAGGAAGCAAAGACCATGAGAGTGAAGTGGCTTCCAAGCATGAAGCTTCGTATGGATGCAGCTCAGCTCCATCGGGGACCCTGAACTGTTAAAGACCGTTAGGAGGAGGGCAGATTCTGGCCTTGATGGGAAGGGATGGGGCAGCAGCAGAAACAGTGTTACATGAGCAACAGATCAAGTTTGCTAGGAGTGTAAGCCCAACATGGGAATGCTGAGAGGAATGACAGTGTAACTGATGCCAGAGATTCCAGGCGGGCACAAAGAAAACAGCAGTGGGCAGACTGGCTCACACTGTACCTTAGCAAGCAGGGACTAAAAGAACAAAAGGTCAGCAAGTTACTGAGAACGATACTAAAAAGAAGAGAACTAAAGTAAAAGTAACTTTTGGTTCTACAGTAATGACATACTTTTGCTCTGAGATTGCTACCCTCTGGTAAATTCCAAGGCTCTTGTTAGAGGGTTTTCTAGGGCAAGTGGAGAGACAAAGATGGGTTTACGGCAGGGCTGCCCGCTGGTGGCTGAGCCTGTAGTTGTGGAGGGGAAGGTAGAGGGACCTGGGAAGGGAATTAGGAACAGACCCAGAGAAACAGGAAATAATTAACTTGAATGCCTGACAGAGAAAGAAAGACCACGTGATGCTCTGAAGAAGGAAAGGAGAGCTCCTGCTTCTCAAGAGCCACATGAGTCACTTTGCAAATGCACGCCGAACTCAAAACTGCCCAAAACGCATTTGGAAAAAAAAGCACTGGCTTGGTTTTAAGGGGCCACTAGGGAAGTGCCAAATGTAATATGATGTAATGTCATATCATCTAAATTCCCTGGGAATAACTAGTAACACTCTGAAAAAGCAGATCTGATGTTAGGGAAAGTATGTTTCGTGTTATTTCATTATGGAATGTAAGATAATATTTCCTACCCTTTAGAACACAAGGAACATATTTGTGATTTTTGACATACCTGAATATTTCCTGTACTATTATTGACTCAATATTTTCACTTATATCAATTTATTTTGGAAGAAAACTGAAAATATTTCCATAAGTTAAAAATCAGTGTCCCTTGAAAAGTGATAACTTTCCAAATGGAAGCAGACTGTAAAAACCAATAAAGAACTAGATGAGAACTAGAAAAACTATCTCCCCACATTTCTTCTATGGTCATCATGTATACTAGTGGTGGTAGGTAGAGATATCATTCATATGTGTGAAATACAAGAGAATCTTTGGGAAATACCAGTTTTATGGACTCCGGCTTATGATCAGGTGTTTTTCACACTTGGTTAGCAAACCATTAGAGGGTTTTGAAATTGATGTAAGGGGGTCACAGACCGTAATTGAAAAAAACGGTGAGAGAGTGGGATAGAGAGTCTCCGCTTAGGGCACATAGTCTGTAGTTATGCGTTATTTTGCAAAATGTCACTTGTCTGTATTTCCTTCTACAAGCAGTGATGTGAAAGGTAGTTCCCTGCTCCTACTATGCGCAGTGGTGCAAACACTTGAAAGTCATTGCCATAATCCTTATTCATACTTCTCAGCCTTCTGTGTATTGGTGGCAATGACAGCAGACGCCGCTTGGAGGAGAAAAGGTGGACTTCCTTTGTTCACTCCTGCCGGTGAGGAGGGTGGGGAGACACAACTTAGGCTCCCGTTATGTCCTCGTAAGGCCGTTCCCTCCAGGAGTGGGGAGCCTTGTAGAGGGAGGCTGGTGCCTCTGCAGAGGAGTTTGCCTTTCCCCGCCCTGTGCTGTAAGAGCTTCAAGATGGGGAGGATCGGCGAGGTGGCCCCCTTAGGTCCAGCCTTGTCCTCAGTAATCTAGGGGACTGTGGGTGAGAAATGGAAGAAGGGAGAATGTTTCAAACGAGGGAGAGGTCCCCTGTCCAACCTGCCCCTTATATAAAACCCCGCCACCTGGAACTGGAGAGGGTCTGGGAGGGAGAATGCATTTGACCTCACATCTTTGCAGCGCTCTTCCCAGAATTCCTCACAGCATGACCCTTACTTCATCAGGCTCTGACTCGCCTCTTCAGTCATTCCCTACCAACATTATCCTGAAGCTGGAAACTTCCACAACACCAAAATACGGAACTCTCTGTGCTGGCCTTCCTGAAAACATGCTTCCCTGAGCTCCCAAAAAGGTTGTTAAAGACATAGGATGGCACTTAAAAATCAAGAGATTTCACACAAAACTCTAGATTTCTGGCTCTGACAGGTACAAAGAGGGGTCTCACACGTATGCCCACAGCGACTGGGTAAATATATATGCGAACCAGACTTCATTTTCCTGACTTTTATAGAGAGTGGGGGATCAGAGAAATATTTCGCAGGTGGCACGATGATGGTGGCGAGCTCCTGCTGGGCCTCACTACGGGTCAGACACTGTCGTAAGCACTTTATGACTGCTGACCCCTTTAATCTTTGCCACGTTCCTGCAAGTTAGGAAATGGTGGCATTGGCCCAGTGTTTGCACAAGCATGGTGACAAATGGCACGTGGAACTCAGTAGAGAGACGAGGCTCTGGGGGAACCAGGGGGGTGGGGGGGCACATTCTCTGCTGAATTGAGACAACCTCTCTAGGCCACAGTTTCCATATGGTATCGTAAGCCTAGTGTTTCCTCACCTTCTCTCAGCATCAACAAGAGAAGCATCTGGCAGTGGGGAGGTGAGGCAGGGCAGTGCACAGCAACTCCTCTTTGAGCTGTCCTAGGTGTTTTAATTTATGTCCTAATATTTGTTTCCAAAGTTCTAGGAGAGAATGCTGTCTTAAAGCAAATGTCTCCGGAAACCAACAGAGGAGGAAGTCGTGCTTTCGGTGCCCAGAGGAGTGTCACAGGGAGTTAACAGGGCTCTCCGTCAGGGATTCTTACTTAAAGAAATTGCCACACTTTACCTGTAATCAATACCTGGGGGCATTTCAAAGAACCGATGGCCAATATCTATCAAAGATGTAAAATGCACATATCTTTTGATTCAGCAATTCCCCTTCTAATGTCTCTTAGAACTATACCTCTCCATTCACAAAGATGGGTCTAGAAAGTTGTTTGTTGTAGCATTAGCCGTAGTATAAGGCTGAAAAGGAACTAACCAGCCCGGTAGTAGGGGACACAACAAATCATGGCACAGCCATTCAGTAGAATGCTGTGCCGCCGTTAGGAAGTCACTTGGAAAGCGCAGGATCCTTCCAGAGAGTCCTGGCATATCCATGGGAATCACCCCTGTTATTTATACAAGCAATAACACTGTCTATGGATACAGGGTGACATACACTGTTCCGCAACTTAATTTTTTCGCTTAATGTATCTTCAAAGCTATTTCATACCAGTTTATATTGTTCTCACAAATGTAGAGGTTTCTGTGAAACTACTCTGTAATATTGCCACCTCAGCAGCTACTTTGTACGGCCAAGCAGCCTGGAGGGGCCTTGAACTGACACCTGCCCTCCCACGCGCAGGCCGAGATAACAGCCTGCAGTGTAACAAATAAATGTACGTTCCTGATATGGCCCCCCAACAGTCCCTGCGATCAACAGTCTCCCCTGCCTCCCAAGGGCCTTCTTTTCATGTGCCCCTTAATAAGACCTCTGTGAAGCTTACCAAAATCCAGCTCTTTTCAATTTGAATTGACCAATTGGGCCTCAGCCTGGGAACCCCAAAGGATTCTATCATGAACCCTAAGAAAAGCATGTGCTGGGGCACCTGGGTAGCTCAGGTGGATAAATGTCTGCTTTCAACGCAGGTCATGATCTCAGGGTCCTGGGACTGAGTTCTGCACCAGTCTCCTTTCTCAGCTGGGAGCCTGCTTCTCCCTTGCCTGCTCTGCCTGCTGCACCCCTCTTTGTTCTCTCTCACGCGCTCTCTCTCTGACAAATAAATAAAATCTTAAAAAAAAAAAAAAAGGTATGCACTCCAGGTCCTCTTGCTCTCTCTGCCTGAAGCCTCCCTTAACCTCCCCATGTGGGAGGCCACTGGGCCTTTAAGTGGCCGCCTTCCTTGATCATAGGTAAAGAAGCTCTTAACAGTGGTTGCCTCTAGAGAGAGTTTTTCCCCTACCTGTGAAATTTGTATTATACCAGTTATATATATTACGTTTCCAAAGAAACTCCAAAACTCCAAGAGAGATCCAAAGATCTCTCTCTCTCACCTTCAGATAATAAAATAAAAGGACCAGGTGCCTGGGTGGCTCAGTGGGTTAAAGCCTCTGTGTCGCTTGGGTCGTGATCCCGGGGTTCTGGGATCGGGCCCCGCATCGGGCTCTCTGCTCAGCGGGGAGCCTGCTTCCTCCTCTCTCTCTCTCTCTGACTGCCTCTGCCTACTTGTGATCTCCGTCTGTCAAATAAATAAATAAAATCTTGCAGGCAGAGAGAGAGAGAGAGAGGAGGAAGCAGGCTCCCTGCTGAGCAGAGAGCCCAATTCGGGGCTTGATCCCAGGACCCTGGGATCACGACCTGAGCCGAAGGCAGAGGCCTTAACCCACTGAGCCACCCAGGCACCCCTAAATAAATAAAATCTTTTAAAAAATAAATAAAAGGACCAATAGTTTCAGATTAAAAGTTATGCTGTTACATTAACTGCTTTCAGGGAAGACTTGCCAGATACCCGCCACTGTTTCTGTTAGCCTCTGCCCATTTCTCCTTCATCTTCTTACCCTAGAACCTTGACACTGACATCCCTGCTCTTATCTGCTTGTTGTGGGCAACATGGAAGCCGTTTAGTTATGTTGCCTGAGGAGGGATTCAGTAGTACAAACATTTGATGCTGACTTCTCAAACTCTGCGTGTCTTAAACGTAACTCACTATCTCCCCTCCCGAACCTCCCGATGTAATGTTCTCTCCTCCTGTATTTCTTAGAGAACGGTGGCATCATCTCCCCTCCCCTGTCGTCCAAGTCAGAAGCCTGGGAATCCTCTTAACCCCTCCTCTCTATTACTACCCTCAGCCCCCACCTGTCATCAGTCATCAAGTCTTAGTGATTTTGCACCCTCAATATCACTTGTATCCTTTTTTTCTCCTAAAAATACATGCATGCGCACACACAAATATATATTTGGTTCTTTTGGGGAATGTGAAAGATACAGACAAACCCAAGGAAGAATATTACAAATGCATATTCTCCACTCAAGACTCACAAACTGTTAACGTTTTGCCCAGCTTTACTCTCCTGTCCTCTTTTCTGGTCTTTTTCCTTTTTTTAAAGATTTCCTTTGTTTATTTGAGAGAGAGAACAGAGAGCATGAGTAGGAGGAGGGACAGAGAAAGGGGGAGAAGGACAAGCAGACTCCCCGCTGAGCAGGGATCCTTATGGGAGGGGTTTTGTGGGGCTCAATCTTAGGACCCTGAGATCATGACTTGGGGTGAAGTCAGAGGCTTAAGTTTAACTGACTGAGCCACCCCAAAGCCCCTATGGTCTTTCTGTTTTTTATAACAAAATATCACAGAAATAGCTGAGTCCTTTTTAACCAAGACCCCAATATAATTCCCCTCCCCCCACTATTGTGGTTTTCAAGTACACAAGTTCTCTGCACCTCAGATTCCTTATTTTTTACATATACCTGTATTCAATCATAAGGAATGTACAGGATTATTTTGTATATGGTTTTTAAAAGATTTGCATACTCTTAATTTTGTATGCAGTTCCTATGCCACATTTTATCCATTACAAACAATGCTGTCATGAACATTTCTGTACATGCTTCTTCGTGCCCATGTGCAAGAATATCTTTCGGTTATGTAATCAGAAGGGAAATCATTGGGTCATAGGGTATTTGCATTATCAAGTTTATTGTATGCTGCCAAATTGCTTTCCGTAAATGGCCAAATTAATTTATGGCCCACTAGCAACATATAAGAGTTCAGTTTGCGTCATGTCTGCTCTAATCTTTGATACCACACTCCTTTTTTATTTTTGCCTATCTGGAGGGTTAAAGTGGCTTCTCATGTTTTCTTTTGCATTCCCTCACTTATGAGGTTGACTAGGTCCTCAGACATTTTTGGGGGTCTATTTGGATTTTTTTTTGTCCATTGTCCATTTCCATATTTCACTCATTCCTAAGCTGTCTGTGTTTTTCTTATTGGTTTGTAGAACTTAAAACTACATATTCTGTACTCTAAAGTCCTTTCTATCCCTCCTGCTGCACCCCAGTACAGATCCTAATTATCCCCTGTGAAGTCTTTTGCAACAGCTTCCAAGCTGGTCCCTTTGTCCTTCCTCAATCCATCTCCCCACTCCAGCCTAGCTATCTTTCTAACAACCAAATCTGAGTATGCCACTCCCAAATTCATTGTTGACAGGGAAGCAAAACCAAAACACAATCACCATCATCATCAACAAGCAAATCCCCGGCAAACAAATTTTAAGGCACTGAATCTACAACTCAATTCTTTCGCAGGCCCTATGAGGAGCTCCATGATTTGATCCCCTACCTCTGTGAGGCCAGCATACTGCTCTCCCCATGCGTCTTACTTTCTGCCTGTTGGAACAGTGGTTTTGGCCATTCTTTGAACACATAGGCCTCACTCATGCTTCTGGACTTCTGTGTACCTCACTTCTACTGCTAGCTTGTCCTCCTAGTAAAATTTTACCTGACATCCCTAAAGAGACCTGGTTGCTCCTTTTTCAACCCACATACACTATGACCCCCCTAAAACATTTATGACCTTGCATTGGAATGATTTATTGTATATATGTCTTCTCTGTGGGTTGAAACCTTCATTTGGCCAGGCTTCTGTTTGTCGCAAGAGGCAGTATAGTAGAGTGGTTAGGAGTAGAAGCTCTGAAGCCACAGATGGCCTGGGTTTGAATCTCAGCTCTGTTACTATTTGAGAAGTTGCTTAACTCCTCTGTGACTCAGATTCCTCATTGGTAAAGCAGGGATAATAATAGTACCTATCTCATTGGCTTGTATTGAATCAGTTGATACACATGAAGTACTTACAATAGTATACGGCATACAATAGGTGCCCGATAAAGGTTAATTCTGATGATCTGTGTTTGTTAACCTATTATTAATAACTATTACTTATTCATGGTAGGCATTTGGTATATTTGCATGAATACCTTGTCCACCTGCACTGTATATCTTAATGCCTTTTACAGAGTTAGTACTGAGACCGTTGAAACATGTGTCCACTGTCTTTGGGGGTATTACATCCTCCATGGGGGCTAACTCTTATATTATAGTTGGGTCAGTTCCCCAGTTTGTCTCCTGCCCAGTCCCGGCTTCCTCTGATTTCTGGACATAGGCCCATTTCTCAAAAAGCGATGCTTAAGGCAAGAGGAGATGCTTAGTGTAGGAGCAGTGCCAGCCTAGGTGACACACAGACATCCCCAACTAAAATTTCAGGCGTAATCCCCACTATTCATTTAGTCCTGGCTTGGTCAGTGGGACTTGTTCAATGGTGCCCGTTCTTCCTCCTTTCTTTCCCCAGCTCCTCCATCCCAGGGACTTAGCCACCATACCAGAAATAACTGCAAGCATTAGAAAAATGCATTACATCAAATGAATCTGGGAACATTCTTTGCATTTTAAAAACCTTGGCTAGCCCCTCTCTGCGACTCCCCCACCAGTCCTTTCCAAGACACTCACCAAATCTGCCTTTTCCCTCTTCTCTTCACCCTTGACGCAGGCTTCAGTCTGAGGTCTCCATGTGTGATAAGCCCAAACCATCCGTTCCAAGATTTTCGCAGAATCCGCAGTTTCCCATGGTAGGGACTCAGATGGTCTTTACCGGAACGTTCTCTTTCTGAACTCTCTCAAGCACAAAATTCTCACTTCGTGTTCTTAGGACGAGAGCAGACACAAACCTTTCCCGGGTAGCTGGGAGAAGGAAAATTATGCTTTGTTTTTGTTTTGTAGAGCATAGCTTAGAAATGCCATGCCTGATTTTCTAGACACCCTTAGAGTGCTGCTGACTTCGATCACAAATGAAAAATTCAGATGTGGACAGGTGTGAAAGTCAAGGGATCAGCCTGGGGGATTCTGGGTGTCTACAGCTCAGTAGAACGAATGGCAAAACAACAGGTGTCCACAGATGTACCGACCCGTGAGGCACTCATAGCCAAAGCTCACTTCGGGATTGAATTCTCTCATGAAATCTACCCTTTCTCTGTGCGGCCCCCTTCACCCAATCTCTGCAGGGCTTGGGAAATGAGGCATTCTGCTGGCCTTATGTTACAGGTACTAGGAGGTTACGTGTGACTCACTGAGAATTAGCTGGCTTTAGGACGCAACGTTCTGACATTTTCAGGCTGTTTATTAGTCATAGAATGTTGCAGCCTACCTAGAGATGTTGTATAATAATGAAAAATTATGGTTGAAGCAAATGCTCAGGAGTGGTCACAGTGACAGAGCAGAGTGACCTGTTGATTTGGGAACCCAGTGTGGGGTCCTCAGAGCCACAAATTGCTCTCTTGAAATAAGAAGACGGTTTCCGGGGCGGAGGAAGGACCTCTGTGGAAAAAAAGCATCAATAGGACTTTCTCTAATTTGGGGATCAGAAATGGAGTTGTCGAATTTTGGAAATTAGGCACTTCTCAGACAGAAACCAGAGCCAGGGACTGCTAACTAAAACACTTTATAAGCTTTGTACCACCCCACATTTGTTCTTATTGTGATTCTCTGTTTGCTTCTCAGAGTTGTGAAAGAAAACACTTAAAATCCAAACAGCCCTGCGTGCAGGTCATCAGGAGTTCTAGCCAAACAGGAAGCATAGGGAACTGGATGTGGCTCCTTAGCCCACGGGGGTGATGGTGTGGCAGCCTCCAAAGGAGTAGGAGGCAGACGGAATACTTGGGTCTGCAGCAAAGGATGACGGGAGAGTTTTGGTGAGGCACACGGCAGGAGGGGGCAGTTGGTCCTGAGAAAGGACAGAGCCAAGCAGTAGCAATTTCATGTGTGAACTTGACTGCTCACAGCAGCACGGGCTGTAACAGAACATTGGTAACAATGCACGTGGCCATCAGTAGAGGATGGCTCAATAAATCATTGCCCAGCTTTACCAGGGGATACCATGCAGCTATTAAAGAGAATGGAGAGACAGGGTACCTGGGTGCCTCAGTCATTAAGCGTCTGCCTTCTGCTCAGGTCATGATCCCAGGGTCCTGGGATCAAGCCAAGCATTGGGCTCCTTGTTCGGCCCGAAACATGCTTCTCCCCTTCCCACTCCCCCTGCTTGTATTCCCTCTCTCACTGTCTCTCTCTCTGTCAAATAAATAAATAAAATCTTTTAAAAAATATATTAAAAAAAAAAAAGAAAAGAGAGGATATAAGCTTGGTGATAAAAAGAGATACTTGACGTACACTAAATGAAAAACAGAACGTGGAACAGTGCGTGAGTAGTAAAATTGCACTTTTCCAGGACATTTCCCTTTCCCAGTGGACAGATGCAATGTACTTACAATATTCTTGTGCCTACAAAGACCGTGTCTGGGGGAAGTTCTCTGAAATTGTTCACAGTGCCTCACATCCACCTTCTGGGATTCCACATAGGGTAGATATCCGGGAATTATTACTTTTAACTTTATGATCTTTATCCTGTTTGGAAGTTATAAAGGCCATTTATAATTTTTTAAAAAGACTTTATGTATTTGTTTGTCAGAGAAAGCAAGCACAAGCAGGGGGAGTGGCAGGCAGAGGGAGAAGCAGGTTCCCCTCTGAGCAAGGAGCCCCATACAGGACTTAATCCCAGGACCTCAGGATCATGACCTGAGCTGAAGGCAGCCACTTAACCAACTAAGCCACCCAGGCGTCCCAAGGCCATTTATAATTTTTAAGAAGTATTTTTTTTTAGAGCTTTTGAGGGTTTTAGCTGGGCAAATTTCAGAATTTATAGTATTTGGAAGCCTGTCCCTGAACACTAATTTCAAATAGGAATATGGACTTTAGTTTTCTTATTTATACCTTCACCTGGGATGGTGGACAAAATTGCAGTATTTCAGGCACTTGCCAAATATTTACAATGATCATGTGCTAAGCCACAGCAGGATGCAAGAAGATACCAAAAACTGGTAGCATATAAACATTCTCTATCCACACGTAATAAAATTAGAAATCAGTAACAAAAGTACTACATTTAAGTAACAGTTAAATACCAGTTGAAGACATAGTCTGATTCTAAATTCTCTAAGAGTGATAACATAAAGGAAGCCCTGTCTTAATGAGCTTTCTCTGGTTTTTACTTTTCCCCTTAATTATGATGAGGCTGTTTGCTGTTCCTAAGTTGAACTAGCTGTGAAGAAGTGAACAAGTCAATTTATTTATTTATATCTCATCTCTTTCTGTTCAGGTTTGAAGGCCATTCGGTTGCTTGTGAACTCAGGCTAAACACGGAGGAAACTTCCTTGTCACTGGTTGTCACACTAATGTATGAAAGCCACGAAATTCCTCCAAGATCCTAACCCTTGGCCACAGGCACCAGCATTTGAAGGATCCTGTTTTGCTTTGGAAAGGAGCCTGCACCTGCCAGTCACAATGTTGTTTAGATACTGACATGGACAGATGCCCAAAATACAGCTCATATGAAAAACAAAATAGGTTGCTGGACAGTGTGTACTGTACGTAGTGTTAGACGACCTAATTGCAAACCAGGCATACACTTAGGGTGACAAGAAAGAAAAAAAAAGTTTTGAAAGAGTACACATAGTTTTTAGAGTACTGAAATTATAATGGAAGGAAAAAACCAAAACTTTGACTTCCATGTGCTTGTTTTACTGTTTAATATTTTTCTTTTCGAATGAAGCACAAGTGGGATGGGGACACAGTAACCATTTCCAAGCTCAGGGCTGCTGAAGTTCTAAGTCTGGCTGTGATGTTATGATACTAATTTTGTGAAAATATGCATATATGTACACCTACATTAGATGTTCATATATGCAGAGAAAGTAATCTGGATAAATACATCTCAACTTATAAGTGTTTATCTCTAAAGGGTAGAGGTCTAATTTCTACGTTATGTATTTCTGTAAATTTTAACATTTTTACAAGGAGTATAAGTTACTTTTGTAATTAGGAAAATAAATGAAAAACAAAATAAAACAGTTGTTTTAGGCAGTGTGCAGTTGGGCCTGGCCTGGGAATATCACCGACGGTGAGGTTCTGTGATTTTACCACCTATTTGCAGCTACTGAGATTCCACTGCCAAACTCTGGGACAAAATCTCTCCCACAAGCCTAGCCTGAAGGCTCACCCTGATTCACTGCTGCCACCTCTGACCTCTGACCATAGTCTACCTGTCCCCTTGTCCAGCTGGTCTCGGTTGACTTTCATCTGACTATTAAGATTCCCAACTGTTTTTCTCTTTTTCAGCTTGGATGGACCCCTTTGATATGACCTCAGACCTTCTAATTAAATCCTACCCCTTTTTCTTATATAAATAGGCCTTCTGGCCATTTTCTTGCATGATTCAAAACCTTGTGGAAGTGCTCTGGCAAGCTGGATGAGTGTAAAATGTGGGTGCAATCAAAGATCCTGAACACAGAAAGTTTGTAAAGCTGTGTTTGAACAAGAGAACAGGAGCCAAAGCCAGCCTCTCCCAGGTGGAGGTTGCTCACGGGTTCCTGCCATCCCGGGATGAAGGCTAAACCACTGGAACAGAGGAGCAGGACGAAAGGTGGCCAGTTGGCAGTGGGAGGTGGGGCTATCAAGTGGTGATGGGGATTTTGGCTGGCTGGGTGGAGAATTCATCAGAGTCTGGAGCTTCCTGAAGACAAAGACTGTTGGGACCAACGGGGATTTACTGCGCTGTCACCAGTTCTTGGCTCTGAGACTCGCAGATGACCTGTCTGGCTATTTGTTTATATGTTATACAGAGACCAAACCCAGTCAAAGGGAGGCCTGGGAGAACAGAACTCTCTGAGTTAGAAGGACCCTTCCCTAAGGTAAAGCTGATGGCAACCCAAAGTAGCTCTTGCTTGATGAATGGTTGGCCACCCCAGGAGAGAGAGAGTGGGAGTATGAAAGGGGAGTGTGGCTGCCCAGGGAGCACTTCTGTTACCAGATTAGAAAGGAGTCAAGAGCCAGGCCTGGAAAACCAAACCTCCTGACACCTGTATGATTCTTCATGTGTGTGGCTTCCCCAGTTTACGTTTTTCCAGGTCTGTTTCCATGGTGATTAGCAGCAATCAGTAGCGGTAAAGCAGCCAAAGCTTTTAAATAAAATGTGTTTGTCTTTGGGGGCAGCAGGGAAGGGGGCTGTGGGGGTCTGGCAAAGGCACCTGCTGAGGGAGACTAAAAAGGAGGCTGGCCTGGGACCCACTGTGAAACGGGGCAAGAGACCCGGACCCAACAGCAGGTCTGGGCCCAGGAGACCCTGGAGGGCTAAGTCAAAAACAAAACAACAAAAAACACAGAACATCAACAACAAGAAATAAAAGCCCTCCCCTGTTGGATTTCTTACCCCTACCCTCATTTTACTTACCCCTCTATATGGTACTTATTTCATACCTAATAGGAGTTAATAAATTACCCTGTAATGATTTGCTTTTATATTTCCATCTAGATATTGGAATGAAACCATGTCTCACATGTTCCTTCTCACACGTTCCCAAGAGCCTGCTGCAGAACTGGGCATGTAGCGGAGGCTCTTTATATTTTTTAAATTAAATTTTACTTTTATACACAAGCATCTAATGTATAAATGTACCCTTATTATTTTTTTCTTTGGCTCTCTCCTTCTCATATTTATGTAATCATGTGCAAGCAGAATGTACACGCACATGCACATGCTTGCACACATACACTTTTTTTTGTCAAAGTATGTTTTACAAAAATATAAGGATGTCATCTTACACACTTTTCTGCCTTTTGCTTTTCTTCCGCAACAACTGCTCTTGGAAATCTACCAAATAAACTTCTATAGGATCATCTCCTCTTTAACAGCTGCATAATAGTCCAAGGTGTGGCTGTGCTGAAGCCCCCAGTCGACCTTACATCTCTTTCCAGCCTGGCGTTCAAGGGCACCAGGCTGGTAGCTCCAAGTGAGGCATGGTGAGACTGGTTACTGATTAGGAATCTGCAAAAGCGACAAAACAGGGCTTTTTCCTATTTTAACTAGCCCAACACTAAGCCTTATTAATGGGTTTTAGTTTGTATCTAGCTTTTTTTCTGGGGGAGGGGTTTGGGAGGGAGATTATCCAGTACAAATAAACAATGCTAACACACACACACATGCACACACACATGTACACACACACGCACACACACACACGCATCTCCTTCTGTGCTGGTGTTTTCATTTCTATTGATGGGTCAAAGTGAATACATATTTTCAGTTTCAAGGGATGTTGCCAGCTTATAAAGGGTTGTAGAAATTTATAATTCTACCAGCAATGTAAGAACTGTTTTCCAGGAATCCCTGCCAGCAATGGAAATTATCCTCATTTTAATTTTTGCTTTTGAAAGGTATGAAACAATATCTCATTGTACTTTAATTTGCATCTCTTTGAATACTAATAATTTTGAGCTTCTTTTCCTACCATGTTGACCCTTTACAAATGTTTTTTTGTGAGGTGCCTTCCAACCACTTTTGCCTATTTTCCTGTTATGTGTCTCTGGTCCATTTATGAAGCCTTTTTGTTTATTTTTGTTCTTAATTATCTGTCTGTCCTGGACATTATGAATATTTCCCTCCAAATCTATTTTGTCTATTGACTTTATCTATTGCCATACAGGTTTTTTATTTTATTTATTTATTCATTTTTATTGTTACCAGGTAAAGTGTGTCTGTATTCTCTTGTATAGATTCTGGACTCCAGTTTTGATTTGCAAAGCCCCTCTCCCCTGACTCCTATATTGAACATGTGAACTCCTAAATTTCCAAGATTGGTATTGTCTCATTTTTTTACATTTGTCTTTAATCTACATAGAGTTTAAATTTGTATGTGGTATAAACTAGGAGTCCAGTTTTATTTTCTTCCAGATGGAAGAGGCCTTGGCACCATTTATTAAATAATCCGTCCTTTATCACAGAATTGAAATACCAACTATGTCATACAGTAAATTCTCATATATACACTTGGTCTATTTCTGGCTTCTCTATTTTATTTCAATGATACATTTATCTATTCCTATGCCAATACCAAATTGATTTAATTGCAGTGGCTCTATAGTACATTCTGATATCTGATAAGGCAAGTCTCACCCTTTATTTTTCTTTTTTACATTTTATTTGCCATTGTAAAGAATTTATTTTTCTATATAATTTAAATTTTTTTTTACTCAATCCACCCCATCAAAATTTTCTTGTTATCTAATTAGAATTGCATCAAATGTGTACATTAATTTTGGAAAAATCGACATTGTTATCAATATTTTTTCCAAAGATATTTACTGAGCATGTACTTTGTGACACAGTCTGGGCATAGAACAATGAAGAAGACAGACATGATCTCTGCCCTCTTTGAGTCCAGATTATTGTTTTGTTTTAGGATTTTATTTTTAAGTAATCTTTACATCCATTGTAGGGTGCCAAGTTATAACCCTGAGATCAAGGGTCACATGAGCTAATGACTGAACCAACCACATACCTCCAGATTATTGTTTTTAATAAGTAAATGGCCCAGCAATTGCACTCTTGTGTATATACCCAACACAACTGAATGCACATCTACCCAAAGACACATACAAAAATATTCACCACAAAAACTGGAAGCAACACAACTGTCCCTACAGAAGAATGGGAAATAGATTGTGGCATATTTATCCAATGAAATTACCACACAACAATGAAAAAGAATGGAGTATCAATAGTCACAATATTATAGATGAATCTCACAGATATCAACACCAAGAAATACATACTTTATGATCCCATTTACATGAAATTTGAAAATTGACCAAACTTATCTAGACATAGGGTAGAATGGTGGTCACGTTTGGCGGGGGTGGATGCATAGTGACCATGAGGGGGAACACGGGGAAGTCCCAGGGTGGTGATACTGCTCCACATTTGATCTGACTAGTGATTATGTGAGTACACACCCAGCAAGCCACACATTTCTGAATCATCCACTTTACTGTTTGTAAGTTACATTTCAATTAAAACAAAAAAGGATAAAGGGGAATTTGTCCTCACAGAACGGCCCTTCTCCCCTTCTGGGTGCCTAGGATGGGCGGCCATCTGCCCACCCCTGTCTTCTGCCTTCTACATCTCAGAAAAACTGAGCTTTCCAGTACTTTTTAGGCTGGGCTATTGCCATCTTGATGGGCCTGCAGCTGCTGTTCCCATCAAAATTTTCCGGCTCCCTCCCCTCTTTAAAAAACATATAATATATATATATATATATATATATTTAAAAAACAATCTCTTGATGGAATATAGTACAGTCTTGTGGAAAAGCAGCAGACTTGGACCAGCCGGCTCAAACTCCCTCTCCCCCACTGGTCAATAAGAAACCCTGGGTTTTTGTGCCTTACCCCCAAAAGAGTTATAAAGTTCAGTAAGTGCCTGGAAAGCAAGCAAGACTCCACAATGCAATCTGGATCACCCATTACCAATTTGCTTTGCTCACCCACCGTAGTGGCTGGGCCTTATGCTTCCTAGGGGAAAATGAGCAGTTTGAATGCCTGCCCCCTCCTTCTCCCTTCTCCCATCTCCCCCACTCTCTTCCCTTTGTTCTCTGTAAATGGCTCCTAATGTGGGGGTGCCTGTATTTGTGGCTCTGTGGGGAGAAAACTTTGAGCCCAAGTTGGGGTTTCACATGGGACCCCAACACTGCCAGCCCCGGATGCAGCCCGCAGCAGTTACAAAAAGCAGATTACCATGCAGCGCTGGCTGAGTTGCCGTCATTTTATGCCATTTTGTATTTCTACCCTCTAGGGTAGTGACTCACTGCTTTCCAGTTCAATGTGAGGACATGTCCCACGGTGTTGACTGCCTGATGCTCCTGGAGGACATTCCTAACCCACCACTCACCAAGTTATTAGAAATCTAACTCTGAAATCACTAATCCCCAAATAGCCTCTGTTCTCTCAACTGCTGGCTTCCTTGCTTTGATTTTATGCACAGTAGTTCTAAACTCAAGGCCAAAAATTCTACCCCATGCCGAGCCACTTTCAAAGGAGAACCAATATGTTAAGACTAGAGGGGGATTTGAATAGCGGCTAATTGTCAGTTTGTCTAGTGAAAAAAGCTTCCTCTCTCCCCTGAGCAGGCTGGTTATTTGTTAAAGTTTGCTGGAGTTTTGGAGCACCTCGCTGTTAGGGGCAGCTCAGACTCAGCAGTTTTAATTATTAATCAGGTCAAAGGCTGATGACAATTTTTCTTCTCTTCAGGGGAGGGTCTTGAAAGTTCACAGGAGGGGCTGTCCAAGCCGTTGTCCTGTGATGGGTAGAAGGGAGGGAAGGAGGGAAGCGATTCAAGCCAGATCAGTCCTGAGTTCTTAATGGTTCCTTGCCCTAGACAGACAGACTGGGTTGGAAAGTTGCTAAATCTTCCTCTGGATTGTTTTTAAGTGAATATAGGTCTTTATCCTTCCCAGGCCGGTTGGGTGGGTGGGTGGGAGGTGGGGGGTTGTGGCTTTCTGAGTTGAGCAAATTCCAGACTTGACAACATACGTGAAATCGTATCCTGTTGTACCCTTGCAAACTGGAGTGCAGAAAAGGTGGTACACTCTTCAGATCTGTCCACTTCCGGGCAACCCCACCTCGGGGTGGGGTTGGGGAGGGCTGGTGGCTTCCGCACATTTTGGGAAAGGCAGGAGGCTTTTTCCAGTTTAGTTTTGTAACATTTCCTCCAAATACGCCGACTCTGTTCCTGCCCTGCCTCCCACGCTTCTCTCCTGATCTCTGTGGGTCTGCTTTCTCTCTTTTTGGCCTGAGACCCCAGCTTGACAAAATCCAGAAAGGTCTCCTTCCCATCAGCCATTCCCCACCGCTCCAGCAAGCCCCGCCTCTCGCCCCTGTTGCTAGGCAGATTCCCCTGTTGCTAGGCCACCACGGCTTCTTCCTGCCTCCAAAAGAGGCACAGATTCACCGTGACCCGCTCAACCGTCCACCCACCTACACACTGACAAAACAAGTGGATCCTAAATACCTACCATATGTGAACCCCTGTGCCCAGCGGGGAACGATTCCGAAGGGGGGAAGAGGCAGCAGAGCCAGAAGTGTCAGATATGAGGGTGACCAGTTGTTCCGGGAATGGTGAGCAGGTTGTCTCTTGAGAGGTTTCTCGGGGGATAGCCATTAACTTGGAGACTTTTCTCGGGTCCAAGATCTGACCCCCAGCCTACAGCGCTCAGAAAAAAAAAAAACGAGATAAATCTCATTTTATCTGCAACCAGAAGCAGATCCTTGTCTGGTAGCAAGAGCATATTAATCAGGCTTGAAAGACTGATGCCTAATACCAGAATGTGAATTTATTAATTTATAACGAGCAGTCTGTCACAGGGATCCAGGAGCCTCCTGCAGGCATCACCATCTCTCTGAGGAGGCAGAATTTTCTGGAAAAGATGCATCACTGAAGGATATTAGAGGGTTGATGTGGGGTACCAATTTGCACATGAAAGGGAGCATAGCTATATACCTGTTTCTACGCTTAGATCTATTTTAACATTCTTCGCATTCGTCAGGCAAAATGCTAGATGTTCTACGGCAGTAATTTTATCAATTCCTCACATCAGCCATGAGAGGGCGCTACAAACGCTCATCTTTCTTTCGCAGAAAGGAAGCAGTTCAGGTTAAATGACTTAATTGAGGTCATCTGGCTAAAAGGTGACAGAACCAGGGTTGTAACGTGAAGCCCATGTGGGACTAATAGATCCCAGTTACCTGGCAGTGGTGGGATAACAAATTCGGTTGAGGTTGAACTGGATAATGGATACTGAGGTACTGATGAATCAGCTAGATGGAAATACCCTCTAAGCAGGGAGACTGGGTGGCTCAGTCATTAAGTCTCTGTCTTCTGCTCAGGTCGTGATCCCAGGGTCCTGGGATCAAGCCCCACATGGGGCTCCCTGCTCACTGGGAATCCTGCTTCTCCCTCTCCCAGTCCCATGCTTGTGTTCTCTCTCTCTCTCTCTCTCTCTCTCTGTGTGTGTGTGTCTGTCTCTGTGAAATAAATAAATAAAGTCTTTAAAAAAAGAAAAGAAAAGAAATATCCTCTAAGCGATGGGACACGGGCATGTGGAAGTGGAACTCTGCTGAGCCAAGATGTAGAGACAGAAATTAGAGACATCATCTGGCATATGCCTTACTTCTTCTGAAAGTTCTCTGAGAGAAGAGCTTTGACATTCTTCTTGATGGTGGGTAAAAATCTGTGTTTTTGTACTACTCCACTGTAGTACTAGAAAGTCCTAGAATCCAGGAAGGTCCTTTGGGCTGGGTTGGCATCTGAGTGAGGTAGGACGGGGTACCTGAGAGAATTGCCAAGGTTAGGCGCTCAGTGGAGAAAGGCAACTGGTGTGGTGACTCCAGTGCCATCTTGCCAGTCAGCTAACAACCCAAGAGGCCTCTGCACCTAATCAGACCCAGAGACCAAGATCTTAACTTTAAGGAGAGGTAGAAGCTCACTGAGCTCTCTGTAAGGGACAGCCTGGAGCCTGTGTAAGAAGAAGGCAACAGAGGAGTGCTTTCCTTGTCTGGGGGGCCTGGTAAGGAGCCCCCACCAAAGGGCAATGCAAGCAGGCAGCATAGCCCCATCCGTGGGCTGGATCAAGCCAGGGGTCTGGATGGCAGAGTGTCAAACAACTTAGAGCTCTGTCAGGCATGGTGATGGCGTTAACCTCTATCTCTGGCTAGAGAGTGAGCATCTTTGTTTTGTATCCAAGCCTTAGAGAATTGAGGAGGAGTGAGGAGCAAGGTGGAGAGGGTGCCAGCAAGCTGGAGCTTTCCTTCCTTCCCTCCCTCCCTCCCTCCCTCCCTCCCTAAATACCTAGACTTGCAACAGACTTTCCAGGGACTAGACTTGAGTCACTCTGGGAGAAAGAATCTGCACTCTCGATGCTGTCAGTTTTTCTGCTTTTGTAATTTACCTTTTTTGGCTCCCCCTGCCCCCAACTAGTTTCCTAGTGGAGTGGTTTTTGAACAATCTCAGCCTTGTCTGGATGCCTGAGATCTGCCCACAGTTGGGCCAAGAGAGTCAAGGGGTTCCAGGGCCCCTGGAAATTTCACATGGTGGGCCAGCAGCTGTCTCAGCTGGATTTGCAGGAAACAGCTGGTGGAGCCAGGGCAGGGAGAGGTGAAGCCCCAAGAGAGGAAGGGATTGCAAAAGGGAGAGCCAGCCGTGGGAGCAGCTGCCATTGCTAAGCTCTTCCCACCCCTGACTCCTTGATCATGGGGTTGGGGGAGGGGGCTTCCAGCTCCAGCGCTCCCCACCCTGGCTTTTCTCAAAAAGAAACAAGCAAGAGTGAGGCCCAGAGGACTAGAACCAGTGGACACGGACAGGGAATCAGACACAGGGCTCTTACCCTAGAGCCCAGGTTGTATTCACCTACAAAGCTTAATAGCACCGTGGGTGGGATTCAGCCAAGAGGAGGTGGATTAGGTCCCAGACACTAGACCATGACTGTTTGGGCCTGAGATCCAATCAGAAGACTTGGCATTCAGTGGAAATAGCCGAGACCTGGAGGGATTGGGGCCTCTTCTGTTAGTTTAGTAAACTGAGAGTCTCAGACGTTTGTGCATGGCTCTAGCCTGCGTCTGATTGGAGGCCCTCCCCACCCTCCTCTCCCTGACTTGAGTGAACAATGACTTTTTCCTTAGAGACTCGGAGTTGTGTAATAACCAGACAAAGACAATGATTTCCTCGACTTACTGCTGGCTGGCCCTTTGGAAGGAAGGGCTGGAGTTGGAAAGATGTCAGAACCACTCAGAAAGTTTTTTGTTGTGTGGGGGCGTGCTTCTCTGAACCCACTATTTCGCAGACTCAGGATGGGATCTTGGGCAGTGGTGCTTAAATTGAAATCTTGATTCTCTTGGTAACTTGATGGCTTCGTTTGGGCCTCAGGTTGCTGTTCCATGAACTGCCTTGAAATTTAATCACCTAAATTTATTTCCTAGAGTGTTTTTCACCGTCTCCTCCTCTAGGCCCATTAGTCACCATCCTGTGACCTGACAGAGTGATTATTAAAGACCCTGTGGTTCCCTTTCAATAGATTTAGGGGTATTGGTAACTCTGGAGGCAAGTTCTAACTTGAGTCACAGTTGGGTGGATTTTCCTTAAGTCGGTTGTGAATCTTCCCTGGGGCCAGCCTCTCCAGGCCTGAGAGAGTAACACTGGGGACCTTCTGTTCTTTCTTCAAAACCAGAGAGATGGTTACCGGGTTCTTCTAGGGCTGGTGTTCTTTGGTGGAGGGTTTTATTATCCTTTGCCCTGAGGCACATCATTGACCCTCTCCCAGCTTCAGTTTCCCTGTTAGTGAAATAGAGATGATGGCCAGAAAGCTTGAAGGGCTGAGCCTGGCATGGAAGGTATGTGGCACGTGTTAGCTCCCTTCCCATCCAGCGGGGACAAAGACCCAGGCCTTCCCTCGGGGAATCTTGGAAGAGAAATTTTATCAATCTGATTTGGAAACGTTCTTATACAATTTTATCTCAAGAGTAGTTCTATAAATGAAATGTTTAGCTGTCCCCCCTTCCAACCTAGTCCTCCTCTAAGGTAGGAGTTGCAAATTTACATAATCACAGTTGTCAGGCCGGTAAAGTAAATACAAGTGAGCCAGCTGAGCAGCTGGGTGGGGGGACAGGAGGCCACGAGTCTGTGCAGAGAAGACAGCATCTAATGCGCCCAGGTGAGAATGAGGTCCGGTATGATCTTCCCATGTTTAAAGAGAAGCCAAGTATTGGGATATTTTGGCAAAAAGTCTCAAATTTAAATGGTTTCAACCAATTTAAACATTTTAAATGTGGGGTAAGTAAAATAGAGTACAGTTGCCTGCTGGTTAGAGTCCTAACCTCTACTCTTTGCCGATTCTAGAAGGAGAGCTGTCCCCTCCCCACAGGACGGGGCATGCTTACTCTCTGCCTGGTTGACCTCTGGAGTGATCTCTGCAGGCCTGCTGGTGTCCTGTAGACATGCTGGACCAGTTAAAGGTTATTCTGTAGAAACCTCAACCAACAAGTCAAAAGATGAGTTTCCTGCTCTTAATAGATAATTTTTATTGGTTTTGCAATAAACGTATGAAATAGAAACAATAGCAATAAACTAGCTCAACAAGAAATCGAAAGGCTCAGGCCCCCAAAGCCCTTCCCGCCTCTCCTTAATGAGTCTCTAATTTATAGACCGACTAGCAGGCCCACTTTTCTTTTTCCAAGCTTTGCAAACTTTTCCATCTTGGAGGCTCGAGGACTCTGGGGGCCGTGCGCTCGCTTATTTCCACATCCTCGCTGAATGGAAGCCAGGACAGAGCTGTGCCCGACAAAAGGGCAAGTCCAAGTCTGGCCCCAGCCCTGTTTCCTCTGACTTTGAGGGTCTGTCTCCTTTTAATTTCATATTTATCAGTGAAGGGCAGAAAGGGAGAGTGCCCAGAAGGAAAACTCATGCAGAAATGGCCACAGGCCTCCCTGTAATGTAGGGAAGAGAAAAGTAACCCAGCAGGGGGTGGGGGGAGGAAGGAGGGGTGGGGAGGCAGGCGATAGGCACGAGAAAAGCATCCAGAGGCTGGGGGAAGGGGTTTTTCACTTTTTAAACCTCTGCCCTTTATCTTGAGGAATGTGCAGAATATTTTTAGCTCAGGTGCCAGGCCTTTCCTGAGGCCCTCCATCAGCGCACCCCCCTCTGCTAAGCAACACCCAGTGAGGGTGGGGATGTTGGGGGGTGATCTGTGTGTATTTGTGACACTGGTGAGACCTCCTTGCTGTTGTTCTCAGGGGCAACTCAAGCCAGCCAGAGGCCCTGGGTCCCTGCCAGCAGGTATTTACTCGTGGTTAC
This sequence comes from Lontra canadensis, assembly GCF_010015895.1. NCBI lineage: Eukaryota > Metazoa > Chordata > Mammalia > Carnivora > Mustelidae > Lontra > Lontra canadensis. The sequence goes on from NW_022630997.1 coordinate 17,369,537, forward strand.
TGGCGGTGTCAGATGAGTGATAGCTGAGTCTAAAGACCTTGGAGCGCCATCCGCCAGCCATCCGCACATTTCCCTGGAGGCCTGCATCCCAGGTTATCTGTGTTCCTGATCAAGCCTCAGAGAAAGCGCGGGCCTCTTCAGGGCTCACACCTCAAGAGTGAGAGTGCAAACACAGGATCAAATGGGTTTTCCAGACCTGCCCCTTCAGCGATGGCATGACCCTGGGGGGTACAAAGACCCCTGCAGCAGCCCCAGCAGTCTGTGATTTGGTCCCTGGGGCCAGGGGGCACCTCAACACTGCCCTCTTGCCCTCTTCCTTCCATGCCCCGCATGAGGAAGGAGCTGTTGGGGAGTCTGCCCAGCGAAAGGAAGGGCTGGGGCTCAGCTCTCTGTCCCTCTCCTCTTGCTCACCCCCACTCCCCCCTCCTCAGTGGGCTTGGGGGAAAAGACCGCTGACTTTGCAACCCACAGCCCCTGAAAGTCCCCAGCTCTGGCGTGCTGTTATGCTTCGAGGACACAGGACTGTGAACTCGAAATTGTCTCGCCTTTGTCACCTCCTGGCAGGTCTTTAGAGCTCGGGGAAACAGTCGAGCGGTACAAATCGCAGCGGCGTGGTAGAGCCCCCCTTACTCCTGATGGCTTGCCTGACTCATATCCGTTTCCCTGGCAAAAAATAAGTTTTTGTTATTGCTGGCTTGGCAGAAGCACGGAAGAGTGCGCGAGGATCTACTGCCCCATGCATCACTGGCCAAATTGCCTGAGAAATCCCAGCTCTAGAACTTTTCATCGCTGGCTGTGATGTACGGAGCAGAACGGCAGCTCCATTTCCCCCGCGCGGGGCTCAGCGACTCTGGCACTCAGCAGACCTGCTCTGCTTGCAACTCCCAGCAAACGTGGCTCTCCTCTCCCTTCCCCTCCTCTTGGCCCCTTATCCCCCCACCCCCGCACAGCCTTGATCTCCCCCCCATCTGCTCATCAACCCCCTCCCTGCCTCTCCCCAGCAGGGCCTTAGCTGGAGAACCAGGAGGAGGCCCACCATGTCACATCCCCATCGCTCTGCAGACGACTCCACACTAATGTTCTTTCACTGCTGTGAGGCCTGCAGTATTTAATAAGCATCCTGCACGGAGGCCTGGCCTCCCTTCCCTTCTCCTCCTCCTCTTTCCCGGCCCCTCCCCTCCAAACCTCAGGAAGGCCTCCCGACATCCTGGCATCTGGCAGCAGAGAAAGGATTTTGCTCCTCTACCTGGGCTGCCTGATATTTCTATGAGAGATAACTGTATACGAACCAATAATCTAGCCTGACAATCCAATTTACTGACCAATAGCGCACAATCCACCATGTCATCGGCTGTGGGGAGGCCCATAAATTAGTTCCTAGTAATTTATTCTGATCAATAGAATGGGCAAAGTCACTTGTCTCTTTAATCAAAGGCCCTCTCAGAGATGTCAGTACAGGCAGCTGTGTGGGAGGGAGCAAGGCTCTGTGAGCAACTGGGCGGTGGGTACTTGACACCACACCCAGAGCCCTGGCTTCCAGATTCTAGCAGAAGGCACCCCCCCTTACCCCCTATATATAGTATACCCCTATACTTCCTTTGGCCACCCCAACCATAAAACATTGACCTTCAAACAAGCTAATGGAAGAGGCAGCTGGGATGGTAGGTAGCAAGAGATAGACGTGAGGAGATAAGGCCCTGCAGGGACATCTTGTTCCTTCAGAACGTTCAGAGTCTTCCTTCTCAGATCACCAGGGCCCCACCTGTCCTTGGGCTGGGGCTTCTGTAAAGAGGAGGTACATAGTGCTGGATAAGAGCCAGATCGTTTGGCTTTGAATGGTGATGTCATCACGGAGTAGGTGTGAGGGTTTGAGCAAGCTGTTTGCCTCTCTGTGACTTAGTTTCCTCTTCTGTAAAGTAGGGCTAAGAATAATACCCACCTCATAAGGTTATTAAGAGTATTCAATAAATTAACACATGATGTATATTAAATTAATAAATTAATATTTAAAGTGCTTAGAACGGCACCTGACATACAGTAACTGCTATATTGAGTACTAAAATAAACAAACACAGAGAGATCAAGGAAGAATGTTGATGTGCCTCTCTCTGAAGGTGTGCCAAGTCCTTAAGAAACTCCGCTTCCTGAAAACTTTTGCTCTTTCCTACCTGCCTTCTTGTCTTGTTCCCCCAACCAAAGTAAACAGAGGAAGGAAGAGTCCATTGATGTTATCTCTTTGAAATGACAGAGAAACTCTAAAGGCCTCTGTGCAAGGTGCTTGGCCTCCTTTGGGCCCTCAGGCAGAGCCAGGGCATTGAGGAAAGACAGTGACTTTGCTTTAGAGAGAACCTGCCTGTTATTAGAGAGTGGGGGTAGGGGTGGGGACTTGGCCTATTACTAGCGTGGACTGACACATGAGAGGGGCAGAACTCCTTGACATGAGCCAGATAAACAAAGGAAGATACAAGACAATGGTGCCAGAGTCTCACTTTGAGTTCCAGTCCCAGCTCTGTCACTCCCTGGCTGTGGGGCTTTGGCCAAGTCACTTCACATCTCTGACCATGATTCTGTATCCCAGACTGGAAGGAGTTGGACAGAATGATCTTAGGAGTCCTTCCTGGCTCTGACACTCGAATACTATATGGTCAGTAAGGAGTCTGTTGGCTTCTCCCCTCAACCCTGCGCTCCCCACATTGATCATCTGAAAGTCTCAGAGACCAAGTGCCATAAGGAAATCCATGATATGTCAAACATCGTAGTTGCTAAATGAAACTGATGTCACTGATGGAACAGGGATGGGGGTGAGAACCAGCTCCCTGAGAAGAGGGGTTCCTAGGGCCCTGAACCCAAAGTGACAGAGTCCTGGATGTGCACGAGGCCCTAGAACTCTGTTCTATCATCAAGGTCAAGGGCAAGACTTCTGATTCTAGGCAACCTTTGGGGCCTCCTCGGCTCCATTCACCGGCCCTCAGGGCTACCTCAGGGTAGAGAACTGCATGCTAAGCGTGCAGCCTCACTGAGGCACAGAGGGGAAAGTGAGCCAAAAATCCCACCTGAAATTCCAGGCTCCAGTGACTGTCCCTGGGTCCCCATCCTGGCCTCTCATTCCCTCATCACTGAGCCCCAACATGTGCCCAGCTCAGACCTGGTGAGCTGGAGGGCTGGGGTAGAGCAGTCATTGAGGTGATGGGGCCAGGTTGGAGGCCTGAGGCCGGCGTAGGGCGGCTGCATGGCAGGTGGACGCGGTTTCTGGTGAGCAAGAATCTGGCACCCTCTGCTGACCCCGCGGCAGGAGACAGCTGGTCAACCAGGCTGGGGCTGTAGCCACCAGGAGGGGGAGGGGTGGGGCCCAGGACCAAGCGGCCGCTTACTAGTCAAAAGAGCGGCTCCCCTTTCTGAATAGATCATTTTTATTGGTTTTGCAATAAGCTTATGAGACAGGAACAATCGCAATAAACAAACTGAACAAGAAATCGAAAAGATGGGCCCCGAAAGCTGTTACTGAGCCCTTCTCAACCTTCTCTTAATGAGTCTCTAATTTATAACAAAGTCATCAGCCTAGCCCCTCCAGGGTTCCCTGGCTCCGGGCTGAGAACCCAGGGCTTCTGCCTTGCCTATGTGTGACCTGCCGTTTCTAGGGGCCTGGAGCCTGTCTCCAGAAGTGACAGGAGACACTAGAGGACCTGATCTAGAGAAATCTTGGGACAGGCTTGGGACTTCAGTCACAGCTACTTCTGAGAGGATCTGGGAGATGTGGTTCTCCCCCATCCTTAACCAGGCCTCTTCATAATGGATGGGGCTGGCTCTGGAGACAGAATACCCCCTACTTCTTCCTCAGGCCTCTTCCAAGCCACAGACTGCTGATGCAGATACAGAAATCATGTTCCTTTCAGACTTCCAGACATGGGAGTCTGGGACAGCTGGGGCCTTCAGAACCCCACATTGCATGCTCAGATAGGATTGGTATCTCTGATGACACTGGGGGTTCCCCCCTCCTTGAGATTAGAGGCTCCTTTAGGGCAGTCATGTCTCGCCCCTCAAAGACTTAGTTTCCCTGTGAGGCGAGCCAGGTGCTCCCCATCAGACTGCTTGCACGAGTCCTGGACTGATTGTCTTCCTTCAGGTGGGGGATCCAGGGGGAAATGTTGCATCTCTTCCCTTGAACTGCAGCCCCTGGGTCAGGGTCATGGATCCCTGCCTCAGACTGGGGCTGCAGGGTGACAGGTCTATGTCACTCCCACAGACTGGAGCTCCCTTGAGCGTTCATTTTCCTCCAGTCCCTTTTAAAAGTCATCATGTGACCCTTGAAGCCTTTTCCCAAAGCAGCCTGTTCTTACACCTGCCCCCGCTCCAGGTACATGTCAGTCTCCTGTGCCTTTCCTGGTTGCTGAGCTCAGGGCAGGGCACCCAGGGACCAGATCCATTGTCCCACCAAGTACTGGTTCAGGGATGGGTAGAGCTCTTTTCTCCACAGGGAGCCCAGTGCCCCCTTGCAATACTTGCAATCCTAGAGATGGCCACAAGATGTCAGTGTGAGGCCATGGAAATGGCTCCTGTACTAGGGCTGAGCTCAAAGAGGTAGGCGGGTGGGGGGAGCAGTCTTGGCTGCCAGCACCATGCTCTTCTCTCTATCCGCTCGGCAGGTTCCAACCCTTGCCCTCCCACACCTCCACCCTTAAACTCACAGCAGTGCTCCATCTTCCTGCTCTGTCTTTGCTCCCAGAAAAGTGGGTTCTGAAGCTCGCTGACACCCAGCTTTGGGAAAGATGAGCAGCCGCTGTCCCTGCTGCAGGCACCCTTGTTGGGAAGAGCAGTGCCCACAGGTGTGATCTTGTGTGTCATCATGGGTGTGGCTTCAGGCCACCAGGCGCTCAAAAGCTGGGGTGCATGCACTTGCTTGTGTGTGTGTGTGTGTGTGTGTGTGCGGATTTGTATTTGTCACAGAGTCATTCACACCTGGAAGCAGACCTTAGAAATCTCCTGGTCCAACCTCTTGTTTTATAGATAAGGAAATAGAGGCCCAGTAAGAACCAGGGGCTTCCTCAAGGACATGTAAGCGAGTCTGTGGTGGAGCTGTCCCTGGGTCCCAGGTCTCCTACCTTCCAGCCAGTATGCAAATGGATTCCTGTCTGGGCATCTCCAGGTCTGTGTGTCTGGTATACTTCTGTCTTAGTGACTTACTTCCACGGGTCCTGGGAAGCTTCCCGACTGATCACCAGCCAGCAAGGTTCTGAACAGAATCGGAAGGCAATAGGGAGAAAGGATGAGATGGAAAGGAAGAAAGAAAAGGCAGGGACGTAAATATGGGTGTGGGGGGCATAGATCTTTATGCTTCACCAAAGCAGGGCCTAGGAGCCACTGAGTGGGTGTGTTTGCCTCTCAGTGTGTCAAGTGAGCATCCGTGTCAGAGACGCTGATTCCAGTGTGCAGGTTTGATTTTGTGTGCATGTTTGTGTCTGTGTGTGCCTACACGTCCTAGGACCTGCGTGAGTGACCACTTGGAGTCCAGGCCTCTCAGGAGGTGTTGGTGCTATGGACTGAAGACTGTGAGTGATTGCATGTGCCTGCTGTTGGCACGCACGTCAGTGACTCGGGAGTGTGCATCAGTCAGAAGCTACGTGAGTGACTGTGGGTGTCAGTGAGGACATGAGTGTGTGTGTGCATGTGTGTGTGCACCAGAGGCTGCTCCCTCTTTTCCCACCTCCTTGCCCCCCACCACACTGTCTCCCGTGGCCCTTAGGGTTTCTGTGTCCCCGCCCCAGCAGCAGCGAAATCCTTTATTGGTTGAGGCACCAGCCCCCGTGTAGGGATTTCAAGGTTCCTGTCGGTTCCATCCATCTTCCGGGGCCTCCTGGTATTAGCATTGATCTACAGGGGAAATGGAGAGCGCGGCTGGGTTATTACGCACCCGCCCGCCTTCCCCGGGCCGTGATTGAGTGCACACAGAGAATTTTTGAAACATGGCCGCCCTAACTTATTCTGTCTTCCTGCCAATAGCGTGGCGTGGGTCCAAATTACGGGTCGATACCAGCTGATCTTTTTATGTTAAACTGTGATGAAGTCGCTTCTGTGTGGAGATGGGATTAAGCCCTGAGCCCTCTTTTAGGGGAGAACTCTTGGGGTGGAAAAGGGGGAATCAAGGAGCGGACAAGGGGAATGGTCCTTAGGCATGATGGTGGTGGGGACCAGGGGGGCAGGCAAGCCTGAGCAAGGCACGTGTGCAGCGCAGTCAGAGCTGGCGACACTGGCCCCTGGCCTCTCTGTTGATGGCTGCTTTCTCCCCTTGTGACCCATACCCACACTGGGGACCCCTGGTGGGCCCCCTATCAGACTGTCTGTGGTCAGCCAGTCTGGCCCTGGTGAGGCCCCTCCCTGCTCCCCTCCAAGGATAGAATTCCATTTCCCTCCAGCGACCCCTCCACCCCTCTCCCCCTCACCCCCCTCCACACACCTGCACCATCAAACGGGTTTGTCTTTAACCTCCAAACAGGGAACTTTAATTAAAGAGACAGTGACCCCTTTTATGAGTTTGGTCGAGTTGGGTTTCAGGGCCCTTGTCACTAGCGGCTCACATAACTCTAACAAAAGCTTGCAGGCCCCAAGAGGAGCCGGTCTCCTTCGTAGACATTGTGGCAGGGGCACAAGGTGGAGGTGAGGGGGGGGGCACTGGGCAGGGGGAGGCATCTTGGGGCCAGGAACCCAGTAACAGTCTCAGGAAGGTGGTCACTGGGTTGGAGGTTGGGGTAGGGGGCAGGCCTGGGCCTGGGGTGGGGGGCACTGACTATAGGACCTTTGCAGCACCACATCCCCCTGCCTTCCCAGCCATCTGGGTCCAGCATGGCATGGTGGCTATTTCCTGCATGGAACAGGTAGGCTTCCAACACACACCCGTACAAACATCCAGTCCCTTTGCCTCTTGGCACGTATTCTAAAACTAGAAGTAATTTCTAAGACGAATAGATTGGCTAGAACTTACTCTAAGAACAGCTGATATTTTTTTACTCACATATTTAAAGGAAAAGTGATTTTATGATAAAACATAATTGCTAATAACTATAATAACACCACTCAGCATATGGCACGAAACACAAATTCTGTCCTGAATCGGGAGGTGCAGACACTGCACAACACAGGGCCCTGGTCGCAAGGGAACCATCCCTCCATGGGCAAGAGCTGGGTCCAGGCCTCCACGGACCTTCTCTCTCCCCCTCCCCCACTTGCATCTCCCTTCAGGACCCCCAAGGTGGACCACTCTTGGGTTAGTGTTAGGAGTCTGAAGTGCCTTTATCTGATGCCTAATCACCTCTTAACTGTTGAATTTTAACTAAGGGCTTCTTTAGGTCCTGTAGGAGATGTTTGCTTGCCCTTTGATCTAGTTCTTTGATATCCTTTGTGAATTCTTGAGGCTGAAGAGGGCTGCCCAATCTGTCACACTTATTCATTCAACAAACATCAGGGGCTATTAAAAGGAACTGGTGTGTACTTGATTCCTTCTGAAAGGGTGGGTTTTCCCTAAGTTGGGGTACACTCCCAGTTGACCAGAGGCTAAGTTGTCAATGATCTGCTCCACGGAAGTAGCCACGTAAATGGTAATCTAGGGTTGCCTCCAACTGCAAACTTGGGGTGAGCCTGAACTAGCAGATTTGGGGAGGTGCTCCTCAAGGCCCCAACTGAATGAAAACGATCCACAGTAACACCCTCTGCTCCTGCTGCCATCGTAGGCCCCTGACTCCTCTTGGTGGCACAGGTGCTTGTCATGTGGGGGCCCTTAGATGGGATGTGGGGAATACCTGAGAAGAGTCATCTGTGACAGGGGACAACTGGGAGAGGTCAAATGAGCCCCACACAAGGGAAAGGGCGCACAAACCAACATGTGACCCATCATCGTATCTGGGCCTACTCACTCCCACGCACGGGCCTTCCCCTGTGTACACGCCTATCCACGTGAGCGGTCTGCGTGCACGCCTGGAGTGCAGGCACCCACAGAGAGAGGTCACAGCCCCTTCCCTCCTCCCTGGGGGAGGGATCCGGAGGCCAGAGGGGTTGGGGAGTAATTGGTTTTGGCGTTTCCTACCTCTCCTGCCCGGGAAGCTTTCTCTGTTTCATCTTCAGCCTGATCAATCCCCAGTCATGTGCCTTTCCACATGGGCGCCCCCGACCCCCCAACTCACCACGCTCTTGGAAACTTCGTTAGTACCATTAATCTGCTGACCCAGGCAAATCACCAACTCTTCCTGCAACTCAGCCTCTCAGCTCATCCCCCCAAGACCACCCCCAGGATCTGCTAATTACCCCCACTGCCCCTGCTGCCCAGGCTGGGCTGCTCTCCCCTTCCTCCGCCCTTTCCAGCTTACGTCTTCTGTTTGCGGGCCTCCCCCAACCCCATCACCCCCAATCTGGGACCCTTCTTCCTCTTCATTTCTGTCCACATACTGACTTCCAGGTGTTTCCCCACATGTGAGCACCAGCACTCTGCAAGGCAGTGGACCTATGTCTGGCCCCAGCAAGCACTGGCCAAGGGAAAGGGTCACCTGAGCCTGTGGCCTGGTGGTGGGGGGTTTGAGGTCAGGCTCTGGCCGTGGGAACCGTATAAGGCCTCGTGCCGAGGGCTTCCTCTTTGCCAGGCACTGTGCTAGACATTTTGAGCCAGTTGCAGAATCTAAGCCTCACCACCCAAGGGACAGGCACTGTTTCCCCCATTTTAAAGATGAGAGGAATTGAGGCTCAAGAGACAAATTACTTAATGAGTAGCAGAGCCAGGATTGGGATGGATTTAGATCTGCCTGATTCTAAAACCATATTTTTTCAGCTATATAGAGGGAGGGGGAAGCCCATCCATGAGCTAGCTTCTAGGTGTCTCCCCTAGAACCCTCCTGTGTCAAAGAGTCCCTGACACGAGGTTTGTCTCAACTTTTGCCTCTGCTAGAGCTAGGTCTCGAGGTTGGGGTGAGTGTGTGTGTGTGTCCCCTTTTCTTCTTAGCCCAGAAAGGCCCCTGAGCCAGGGTACACCCCTCTCTGCTGGCTCCAGGTTTACAGAAGAAGGCCCTGCTTCTTCCGTGGCCTCCGTGGCTGATGTGCTGGGCCCATTGTCCAGGCGGGAACAAAGACTGCGGATTTAAGCTGAGTGACCAGGCCGCTCTGCCAAGCAGAAAAGACCGCCCCCCTCGAAGCTGGGCCCAGCCGGGGGCAGGAGGGGGACCCGAGAGAAAGGGGACAGGGAACCTTTGAAAGTAACTAATTAAAGGGCCTTTGCCTGCCCCCTCCTCCTGGGCGCCTAATCTCTCTGGGGCAGCAGCCAGACAATGTGCCCCTCCACCCTGCCCCCCTCACCCGAGTTTTAAAACAAGAGACAACTTGAAGTTAATGAGCGCCACCTGATGGGGGTCCCCTAATGAGAGGGGGCTGCTGGGCAGCTCACACATTCTCTGGATCCATGAATAGTTCCCCCCCACCCCCTGAGTTTTATTCATCTCGGGCCAGGGGCAGGGGGCAGAAAGGAAGGGGAGGCCCTGCTCAGCTTGGAGCACGTGGACTGACATGCAGCATGGGGGCGGGGGGACCCCACAGGGCCCTCCCCCATGACTGTGCCCAGGTCTGTGGCTGAGCCCCACCAGGCCGCAGCCCAAGACCTGGGAGGCCCAAGGTCTGGCTGGGTGACTCAGGCCAGCCTGCTCTGTAGGCCCTTGGTCCCCAGTGTTGGCTGTTGGCGTTTCTCAGTGTGGCATCGTAGCAGAGGGAGGCTATTTTGGGGTTGCTGTACTTGGTGGTGGGGGCCAGGGCCAGGAGTCATTTGGGTGTGGGACTGAGGGTTCTTTGGCATATTCAGGCAATTTCCACCATCCCGCCACCTCTTCATTCCCCCTCCTAGGTCCTGGTCTGATCTCTGATTCCTGTCTGGCTCCCCTCTCTGAAGCTCAGCTCTGAGGCTCCCATCCCCCACTTCTCCAGATCTGACCCCCATCCCTCCCCACTGTCCCTGTTACCAGCAGTGGTTCTTCCCTCAGACTCAGCATCTTCTGTTCCCAGAGCGGGTGGGCATCTTGTCAGCCCAAGCCTCTCGAGTTTGCATGTAGGTCTTGCCTTTATGAGTGTGTAACAGCAAACAGGTGTGTAACAGCCTGGGGAGTAGGCAAGTGTGGAAACACTTTGGGTGATTGGGGGAGATGGTGAATGATGCCAGTTCTTTGCCTCATACCATCATCCTGCCGCAAGTAACTCTCCCACAGCTTACTGCCCACCCTGAAGGCCTACCCCAGCGTGCACTGGAGCCCCCCGTGGGGCCCTGATGGCAGACGAGGAGTCTGGGAAACAGAGCCCCAAGGCAGCCTCGTCTCTGCTCTCAGAGCCAGAGATGACCAGCAAGGGCTCCTAAGAGCAATGCCATTCAGTTCCCCCACTATCCCCCAAAAGGTGGGAGCTGAGGGGGTAGCATTTGAAGGGCCCAGGACAGTCTGACGTGGAGGGGAGGGAGGGACCCGACAGAACGGGGGTCTCCAGCCAGCAGAGAGCCACGGACAGAGGTGACTAATTTCCCAACTACTCATGGTGAAAATATCACATTTCATGCTTTGTTGCCGATTCATAGAAAAATCCTATTAAAACCGGGTGGATTATTTATACAGTTTAAACAAATGATGATCAAAGATTTTACACGTTTTGAAGAAAACCCAGAGTTATGTAGCTTGGCTGAGGGCTTATCCAGAGTGTGGCAGGCAAGTGTGAGTGGGTAGGAGGCAGGAGCGGGGTGGGGTGCGGGTAAGTGAGGGGCAGGTTTAGACGGCCAGGCTTGGTGGACGGGGTGGTTAGAGCTGTTCTGTCCAGTAGGGGGCGCCCTCCCCACGGTGTTGATACCCCCGCCCCCCTCCGCCCACTCAAAGCCCCACAGATAGGCAATGATTTCACGTCCCTTTTTGTCTCTTCACGGACCTGTCTGAAATGCCCCTGAAAGCGTAGTTGGAGGCATTTCCGCTTGTGTGATTGTGTGGTACGGCGCTTTGCCCCTGGATGTGTGCCACACAAGCACTGGGTGTGACTGCGTGCCCGTCCAGTGCCTGCGCCTGCGGCAGAGTGGACCCGCGTGCATGCGCCGGAGTACGTGGCGTTTCCCTGTTTGTCTCCTCTACGATTCACCTTCTTCTCCGTGTCCTGCGGAAGGTCTTCCCCTCCCAGAAGCCTATTCCTCTTGCACACGCAGCGGCATGTGCACACACAAACAGATCACACTTGTACAGAGGGCCGCCCTCTGAGAGGCCGCTCTGGAAGGCTCGGCTTCAAGCTGGTGGGAAGTGGTAGGTGGCTGGAAGAGGTCCAGGTTTCCCTCCTGGCCGACTAGGGGGGGACCCGAGTCTGGAAGGCATCTCCTCAAGCCTGGGCTTCCCCCACCCGGACTCTAAAGACACGCAGGAACTCCCGGAATCTGCCTAATCCCAGCTCCTCTGGGGATGTAGCCCCCTACCCTGTCCCCCCACCCTGAGGGTGTGCTCAGTGCCTAGCTCCCTGATGGGAGGCCCACTGAGATCTCCTTGGTGAGAACCTGGAGCCCAGCTCAGCCCCAGGAGTTGGCGGAGGGGGTTGGAGGGAGAGGTGGACAGTGCCCGCGGCAGGGACAGAGCGGCCCTGCATCCCGTGCCTTTGCCACCTGTCCCTGCCCACCAGGCCGTCCTGCCTCAGCAGTTTCATTACCCAGGGGGGTGGGGATAACGCCCTGGGGGGAGGCAGACTGTTCTGAAGGGGAATGTACTCCCTCCACCCATCCCAGCCTCAGGGGCCAGGCCAGGGCCTCCTTGAATTTCTGGTCTGATAGACTCCAAGGAGCTAAACGAGGCTTCTCCTGGAGAAGGACCTGGAGTTCCTCATAGGAAGGGGTGTAGGCAAAGTGAGAGAGGGAGAAGAGGCAAGGTCAGGGGGAAAGGGGGGCTTCCCTTGGCGGGAGGAAGGAGGAAAGTTTCGGTAGGGTGGGTTTAGAAACAGCCGGAGATGGGGGTTTCTGCCTCCCTGGAGTTCTCCCAGCTGGTAGGGGGAGTGGGAGTCACTGAGGGCACCCAGCCTGGAGGGTTATTGCGATGGGTCAGTGCTGCCAATGGGTCTCAGGGATGTGAAGTGTCTTCGCCACTTGGTTTGCCTATATATTTATTTCTTCTTCCTTGCAGCTGGTTCCAGCGGTGACATGCATGCCCCAGGCCTGGGCAGCTAGCTGAGGAGAGAGACCTGGCCTAGGGAAATTTCCTCATCTCATCGCAGAGACCCTAGCTTACTATTTATTGTCCTCCTGGACTCCCTCCTCCCTCCTTTTCCTCCTTTTCTCCTTCCTACCCTCCCTCCCTCCCTTTTCCCTTTCTTTTTTCCCAGGAGAGACAACAGACCACCCCAGACCACACAAGAGCAGCAAGAACAATCCCGTGTGCCTGGAGTGTCCATCACGACTGGGTCCCCCGGCAGCCCGGCCCCACGGAGCCGCCACCATCGCCACTGCCTTCAATACAGCCGGCACTTTATTAGAATTTATACATTGCCCTGATTGAGGGGGGAAAATAATTAACACCCCTACAAATATATCGTAAACAAAATATTTATTAGAAATAAATAACTCATTTATTTTACATATTTCATTTCAACAATAACATTACCCAATTTATCATTTAACATTTTTGCAAGACAACTTAACGACTCCTTATTAGCATTTCCATTTTTCACCCGCGCACCATAAAGCACGGGCGCTCCCCAAATGGCCTGGCACAGGCCGAGCCAGGAGCTCAGAAGACCCTGGGGAGGGCTGTGGACCCCCTGGATCTCCCTGTCTCTTTGGCACGTGACCGATATGCAGGACAAACATCCCATAACCAGTATATGTGGTCACCTTCAAACACAGACGCTTTCTTCTCATATAAATCCACTCAGCTGCCTCCCCCCAGAGCAGACACCCCCAGAAAAGAAACATGCAAGTGCACAGATGGATATCCTTCCCGACTCCAAATATCCACGCTGGTGTGGCCCCCAACATCCAGGTGCACACGTGTCCACACAGACTCCCCATGGCCCACACCTAAGTGCACACAGACACCGTCAATGGCCCCTGCACTCAGGCCCGCTCGGGTCTCACATTTGTACATGAGGGAGAAGAGTCACCACTTTTCCCCTCTCCCTCCACAAGGGCTGGAGTGGGGCCTGGCCTAGAAGCTCTGGGTGGGCTCTGAGCCCCTTGAGCTACTATGTGCAGCTCTCTGGCCTTCTCCCATGCCTCTTTTCTATTGCCCCCGCTCAGCAAGCCTTTCTTGGGATAAGTATTCACTTTTACTCCAAACTTTTGTCTGGAAGGGGGATTCACCCTGCAGAGCCCAGCCTGGGTCTCTTCGTACCCCAACCCCAATATGTTCTCTGGGAAGGAAGTGTGTTCTCCCTGGCCTCAGCTCCATGGGCTGTGGGCTGTGAGTTCAGGGCTGGGTTCTGGGTGATATAGGAAGAGTCTGGAGCTGGTGAAGCGAGGCTGAACTCCGTGCATTTGATAATCAGTGCATTTGAGCCCCTTCCCCACCCAGGGTCACAGCCCAACCTCCTTCCCTCTGTCCCCTTTCTTTCCCTGGCAGACACTCTATCCTGCCCACTGGATAAATGAAGCGGGTGGGGAGCCAATGCCCCGGGTGACAGCTTAAGCTAGGAGATACTTCCCCATCCTCCCAGCCCCTAGCAGTGACCAGGTATCTGGTGGTGGCAGAGGGTATCCCTGTTTATGAAATCAAACAGTAGTCCCCCACTCAATCTCTAAATGCTACCCATTCCTGGAGTATCTGCAAGCCTGTGTGCAGAGATGAGCTGGGAGAACAGATGGGTGCACACCCCTCAAGGACACACATGGATGCACTTAGATGTGCACACGTGTGTGTCACTCTGTGTGAATTCCGCCCAGGCTGACTCACGGCCCCACCCCCTGGCACCAGTCACAACATCTGGAGGATTAGGGTCTGTTTGGGTGCCGAGGGCCAAGGCCGAGACATTCCTCCTTCAGCCCATAGCCCCTCTGCCCTCTCGCTGGGAGGTGGAGGTGGGAGGCTGGTAGCTGGGGGGCCTGGGGCCCCGGGGGATGGGGCAAGGGGGCTCTTGGAGTCAGCCTAGCCAGCGGCTGGGGGCAGGGCCCTGGGGGAGCACACACAATGGCTGGAGGTGGAGGGTCTGAAATTGGAGACTTTAATAAAAGCCACTGACAGCAAATAAAGCTGCCAGGGGAGTCCCATTACCCACAACAAGGACCCTTTGTGAGCTCCACAGGGCTGAGCTAACCCTTCTCCACGGGCCTGGCCCCATACCACCCGCCCTGGGCCCCATCGCACTGCCCCCAGGCTCCCTAGCCCCCCTCCCCAGCCCAGCCCGATCAGATCCGGCTCAGGGTGCCTCCGATGAGGGAGCCCTGCCTGATGTTCCCACAGACTCCAAGTTCTCCTCCATGCCTACCCCTAATTTCTCTCGTCTCTGATGCCCCTGGCCTTTGGTTGCTTTGTCCTCTTAACAAGCATTCAGTCACTCCATGGCAGGAGAACCTCCTGTTCAATGAGTGGGGAAATTGACCATGGTGTGGGCTCCACCCACCCCGGTCCGGGTAGAGGCAGGGGTTGGAAATCCGGGGCTGTGCAGACCCTGAAACAGACCCTTGGTGTGGTTCTTAACCCGAGACTGCCCCATACCTCTCTGGAGTCCCGTACTGACCCCGGCACTGACGGATCAGAAAGACTGCTCCACGGCGGTCCGTCGAGGGGACCTGGCTTGAGTCCCGGAGCTGACACTGTGCACTTGTTTGACCCATTTCTCCTCTCTGAGCCTCAGTTTCCTTATCTTAAAGTGAGGCGGATTTAAAAGGGCTCCTACGAGGATTTGTGACCTAATAGGTGTAACACTTATAAACTTTAAATCACCCCACAAATGAGGGTCATTATAACTACTTACCTCAGCCTCAGTTTGAAACCAGATTGTGCCTTGAACATCAGTCTTCGCACAGATCCTCAGTCCTGCTCTGATTCCTGGGCTGGTGACGATATTACTAAGGGTATAGGAAGCTGGATGAATAGCAGCCTTTGGCTGGGAAACTGAAGAAAAGGGTGGCACGCACTCTTATCCCCAACCTCAGCTAAGAAACCAATTGATTGGTAGAGGCTTTGGGGGGGCCATGTGGGAAATAGAGAAGTTGGGGTCAGAGCACTGGCTTGGAGTTTGGGGACACTTTGGGAAAATGGGGGGAAAAGGGGTTCAAGGCAGTTGGGGGTCTCTGAAGCAGAGTTGCGGTGCACAGAGAGAAAGTTCTGAGGTTGGAAAAGGTGCAACCCAGGGGATTTGGAGTTGTTGCTTTAAGGTTGAGGTGGGGCCTGAATGGGGTTTGGAAGATGGGGGTCCGGCAGGAGGGGATTCTGGTGCAGGGCGGGGAGGGAGATTAAGAGGCGCTCTCAATTGCCTTAATGGGCTCTAAGAGGCGGGATCCTATTACAGCTCGGGGTGCCCCGGGGTGCCTTGCTGGGAAGACAAGCTAATCTGCCATGCAAATTAAATCCTGCCTCAAGACGCAAGGCCTGCTTAATGTGATCCATTACACAGTTTACTTGTTTATATCTAATATTGGAACAGGCAGCCCGGGCGGGCGGCAGCGGCAGGCGGAGCGGCCCAAAAGCAGGAGAGTAAATTACCAGCAAAATGAGCTTTTCCATCCTCAGCGCAGCCACCACCAACGCGCCTCCCCGGCTCTCCGCGGCCTGGGCGCCCCCTCCCGCCCGCCCGCCCGCAGAGTCCCCTCACTCTGCCGCTGTCCCGCTCTCTCCCTGTTGGTCAAGTCTCCCGCTTCTCTTTGCCTTTGTCTCTCTCTTTCTGTCCTCTGCCTGGTGTCTTTGACCCTCTCTGTTTCTTCATCTCCTTCTCCCCGTCTTCTTCTCTGCCTCAGTTTCCCCTGAGTCTTTCTGGGTGTTTCTTCCCCTCTTGGGTTTCTGTCGCTCACCTGTCTCCTTCTGCTGGAGGGACAGAGACCTGGAGCCATGCCGGCTGGATGCGAGATGCTGCGTGGGGCAGTGGAGTGTGAAGCCGGGCTTGGGGTGCCCCCTTGTGCACGCCTACCTGGGGGAGCCCCCAAAGAGGCTGGGCCTTGGAATGTCTGGCCTGGGGCTCCTGGAGCCATGGAGCTACTGGTTTGCTAGCAACCCTGTCCCTGAGTGCCAGGGTGTTTGCGTGAGTGACCTTGAGGTGTTTGTTTATACGGGGAGTGTCACCATGCCCCGTTTGTGTGTGGGTCTGCACACGCGCTTGTGGGTTTAGAGTAGTGTCTTAACAAGCCCTGGGAGAGGTCCCCAGCCCTCTGCCCAGTGCACCTTCGGGCCAGCCTTCCTCCTCCTGCCCCTCAGGGTTAGCTTCCTAGGTGGCAGGAGCCTTCCCTCACTTTCCTGGGCGGGCTTCTTGACCTCTGGGGGCCAACCTCCTTTCAGCTCACAAACAGCCCTGAGGCTTTCACTGACCCAGGATCGCCTCACTGTCCACTGTGGAGTCTGCGGGGTCTGGTGTTTGGCCCTGCTGTGTCCAGACCCCTGCCCCGACTCTGGCCTGCATCCCTCTGGGGCCCCCGCCTGCACCTACAGGAGAGTCAGAGGCCCGCGGAGCCAGAGGCAGGTGGAAAAAAGAGAGAGAGAGAGAGACTCTCAGAGACACCACGGCAGAGGGGAGATGCAGGCAGAGGCGGTGGACAAGGAGGCAGGCCAAGAGACCCACTGACCTTGCCACAGGTCAGGGGCCAGGCAGTCCGGGCTCGTGGGGGTAGGATGGGTGAGTGTCTGTGACTGGGCCTCATACTTAGGCTCACAGACGCCACAGGCCTAGTGTTGAGGGGCCATTCCAGACGCTGAACCTGTTTGAGGAGTTCTGAGGAGCTGTGAGAAGGGGGGCTCCCCATCCCCTGGGCTTGACGGGTCACTGACCAGCTCCAACCTAAACCTCTGGACCCCTGGTCTGTGCCTGTGGTCCCGAGGGGAGCCAGCCCACTCCTTGAGGCTTTGAGAGCTCAGGCCCCAGGACAGACATGGGGCAGAGGGCGAGAAGGCTCCCATAGCCAGCACTGAGCACAGCTGCTGCTCTCGTGCCTGCCCCTACATGCACGCGCGCACACACACACACACACACTCACGTGTGCCACGGGCCTGGCTGGAGGCTTGCCCATGAGTCTCCCCTGGCTTCGGTCCATGTTCCTGTACCAGGGGCCCTGGCCGCATGCTTTATACCCAGCACTCCTGACTCTCTAATTTCCGGCTGCCTAAGGGCCTGGTCCCCTCCCAGGCCAGCGAGTGCGCCTGATCCCTACTCTCCCGTCCCTCAGTCCCCTTGGGACCCCGGCATCATGATTCCTTCTGATCCCCCAAGAACCCTGGAGGCCCCAGCTCTCCAACTTCCAGGCTCATGTCTTCCTGACCCTGACCCTTGGCTCTGGTTGTGGGGGGGGGGATTCCTGCCAGGTGGGGGGGGGTGGGTGGGAGGGAAGGTGTGAGTCTGTATGTCTGTGTGGAATGGGGGCTGTTTAGATAAACAGATGGCAACAAATGGCATAAAATTATATACCCATAATGTCAGTTCATAACATTTTGTTCGACATACTTGATTTAATCGCTTAGCTGACGATTTGGCTTTTGGGCCCATATGGTGGGGAATGAAGCTGCGTGGCACCCGCTCCAATCTGGCTCTTTTATCACCGAGGCTGGGGGGGCGGAGATGGGGGGGGTCGGAGAGGGGGAGGAGAAGGGATGCAGATGGAAAGAGAATGAGCTGACAGGAGGGGAGCCAGGGACGGGGGGACTGTAGGGACGGAAGGGGACCGGACCCTGGCAGGGTGCGGGAGGAGGTCTGGAGACAGTGTGAGCGATGCCCAAGTCAACTGGGACAGACCACACTGTCCCCGCGAGACCTGGACCCTGTGGCAGCCCTGAGGCGGGCCTCACTGGTCTCTAGCCTGGTGGCCAGAGACTTGTCTCCCAGCAGCCAGAGATCATCTCTTTCTCTCTTCACCAAGACCCAGACACCCAGCTCTTAATCTCCAGGGGCACCCCGAACGCTTTTGCCAAACTGAGTGATTTGAGCGCGTGTGCACGTACGCCTGCCTGCTTATGCCGGAGGTGAAGGAGCAACCGTGAGGTCCCTCGTGGGATGGCTTGTGTCTGTGAGGATTGCCTGACTGGCACTCCGAGCCACCGGAAGCAGGGTGAATGAGCGTTGGTGGCCCTTTGTGACAGAGCGAGTCTCACAGAGTGGAGTGTCTGGGTGGGCCTTGTGACTTGTGGGAGTGTGAGTGACTGAGCATGAGTTGTGTGACGACAGGGGGGTGTGGGTGTGATGAGGCGTGACCTGGGGGAGAGGATGGTGCAGGTGGGATTGATCTCTGGGGAGTGGTGTGGGGGTGGTTGACTGTGGGAGTGGTTCAGACGGGCTGTGCTACGCAGTAGGTGCTTAAGCTGTGCTGCTGCGTATGTCCATCGAGTCACCTCACGGGGGTATGTTTCGGGTGGGAATGCTGGGCTGTGGAACGGTGCGTGTGCACGCTGCCCTCCCCCCACACCAGGGCAGTGTGTGCATGCAACCCCTGGGCAGTTCCAGGGGGCTCCCCACACCCCTGCCTGCTCGCCTGCGACCACCCCTTCAGGACTCCCATCCTGCACTCTGCAAACTGAAGTCGGGCTCCGTGCCGGGAGCCCCTCTCAGGTTCCCCGGCTGCTGCCCTGAGTCCTCGGTCTCCAGAACTGCACTGGGTGCTCAACGAAGAGAGCCAGGTGCTCCTCCAGAGAGAGATCCCCTTCTGATCGCCAGTCCGGCCCCCAAATGCCCAGTCCACCCCTCCTCCTGGTCTCGGAGCTGTGCCAGCCCCCCAAGCACGGCGAATCTGGGCCCAAATCAGCGCCCATCACTCACGTCTCAGCCTCATTTCCCCCCTGCTGGGTGCTGCCCGCCAGCTCTGGAATCGGCTGGCAAGACGGCCTGGGAGCACCTGCAGGAGACTGGGAACCAGCTCTCTGCTCCTGCCTCCCTGGGACTAACCTCCAACCCCAGAGCCAGCTTTGTGTGCTCCGAGGTTCCTGGGTTGTGTCTGGGGTCTTGCTGCCCATTGGCCCTTCCTGTGTCTCTGCTGATGTCTCCGCCCCTTGTCTTCATGAGTGCCACGTTCTCTCGTCTACTCTCCCAGTCTCTGCCTTTCTTCTGCATTCCTGCTCCTCTCTGCCATTTTTCTCAACTTGTGCCTCTGGCCACTCCCCTGAGGGTCTGTGAAGGTGGGGATCGGGGCTGGGCTGAGGCTAGAGCCTAAGTGCCTAGGGTGGTCTTCTCCATTTAGGAAGCTCTATTACTACCCTTCTCCTTCATGGCAAGAAGATAGGAGTCCTGGATGGTGGCAGTGGTCCCCACCGCTTGGGACTGTGACAGGGCCCTAAGTCAGCAGTTGTTTTCCACATCTCCCAGATCAACTGTCCCCAGCACCCTAACTCTCCATGGAATGCTATGGTTGGATCAAACCCTGAGCTCCTTCTCAGGTCATTTGGTCATTCATTCATTCATTCATTCGTTCAGTAATCATATCGCCCCTTTGATCTG
Organism: Lontra canadensis; assembly: GCF_010015895.1. Taxonomy (NCBI): domain Eukaryota; kingdom Metazoa; phylum Chordata; class Mammalia; order Carnivora; family Mustelidae; genus Lontra; species Lontra canadensis. The sequence continues at coordinate 17,389,124 of NW_022630997.1, forward strand.
CCAAGCACTGTGCTGACCAATATGAGCGAGAACCTGCCCTCAAGGGCCTCCCTCCCTTGAGGAAGACAGGTGTGCAAACAGATAAGGATGCTGCTGTTTCAGGGGGTGGAAGAAAGGGCCCAGTGACACCCAAAGGAGGTTGAATTCTATGGGTCGGGCTGTGGAAGACTAGATAGAAACTTTAAGACAGGAGGTTTCTCAGATGCAGTAAAAACCTTTCCCCTTTCTGTTTACAAAAATCATACTTGCTCAGTCTGGAAAGCCAAAAAGGCACAGAAAAACTAAAAGGAAAACAGAAATAAAATAGTCTCTAAAGAAAATTGCGGGGAGTCTCGGGAGATGAGTGGAGTTTTACCAAGTGAATGGTGTGGTGATGAGGCCGCTGAGAGAAAAGGTGCTGGAGAAGGGGTTCCTAGCAAGGGTGGGGGCAGGTGTCAAGGCCCCCTGATGGGAATTGGGGCTGTTGGACAGCTGTGGCTGATGCCTCGGGGGTTCCAGAGGCTGGCTGAGGGTTTTCGCCCTTGCTCATTGGGCAGTGAGGAGCCACTCTGGGGCATAATGAGCAGGTGAGTGGTGCGATCCTATTTCCCATTTTAGAGCAGTTATCCTGGAGGATGGATTGGAAGTAGCCGAGACCGGGAGCAGGGAGGCCAGTTGGGATATCGGTGCAGTAGTCTGAGAGAGGCAACACGAGGTGATGACTAGAGTGTTACGGCGGGAGAAGGAAGAGGGGAACCATTGGGAAGGCAGAAAGACTGTGACTGGGGGCCGGTTTGATGTGGCGGTAAAGCTGGGAGAGATGGAGGAGCCAAAATTGAAGCCCAGGCTTTTGGCTTGGTCACAGGTGTGGCTGGTGGGGTCATTCACTGAGATGGGGAACTCAGAAGAGGAGCAGGAGTGGGGTGGGGGTAGCAGAAGGGCTGAGTTTGGGTTTGGACATAGTGTGAGATGGAATAATCCAAATGGAAATGTTGACAGTGGGACACTCAGGTCTAGAGCTTGGTGTCACAAATTTGGAAGTCATTGTTTATTTCTATGTATCAGTCAACCAATACTTATCGAGCATCTGTGGTAGATTGGCCTGGGGGTGTAATGGTAAATGAGAGAGGCTATGCCCTTCCCTTGTGGGGCTCACAGCCTCAATGGCGAAAAGGTATCCAAAGCCATGAGAGCGGATGACCTTCCCAGGGAGTAAAAAGAGTGGAAGGCATTAGAGTGACAGCATCACAAGACTGGAAGAAGGGCGGCTGCGGAACTAGGTAGGGCCCCTTGCCTCTCTCAAATCCTGGAAGGCAATCCATACACTTGCTCCATTAGCTTCTTAGATAAGCTTAGACCAGATGTCTCCTGGGGTCCCCATTCTCCAGGCCTACCTCTTGCCAGGGTGCCCAAGGACACTGTATGTGGGGCAGACAGGCTCCTTGTGTCTGCCCTGCTTCCACCTGTGAGGAGGAAAAGATAAGTCCAAAAGACTCTGGCTCGGTCTGTTGTGTACCCCTTCAGCTCCTGACATTGCTTTAAAGAAATCAAGGCTGCTTGCTCTGGTCTTCAAAACCCTTCATGCGCTGGTCCCTGTGCAGTTATTACCTCACCTCTGCCAAGCTATCTTTCCAATCCCAGTCCCTGGTCAGCCCTTGCTCTCCCCCACCTCCAGACCTTGCACATGCCCTTTCTCTTGATACCCTCTTCCTCTCCCATCCAGCCAGCCCAGCTAACTCTTAATGACCTAGCTTAAGTGTCTCCCATCTGGGAGCCTTCTCTGTCTGCCAGAGCCCCTTAGGGGCCCCTGGCATAGACTTCTCTTTAGGAAGGTCTTGTAGCTCTTATGGTGATTGTCTTTTTGCCTGTCTGTCTCTATTTCTAGATCAGGAGATATTTTAGAATAGGGCTTGCCTTTTGTTTTTTATTTTTTTGTCCATCTCTATAGCCCCTGTGCCTGGTATAGTTCTGGACACATATAGGAGCTCAAAATTATAGGTTGTACATTGGAGGTGGGCTGGTGTTGACGTAGACCTGGAGTTGGAGGTGGGGCTGGGTGTTGGGTAGGGCTAGTGAAGAGGTAAGGTTGGCTGTAGGGACAGAGCTGGTTTTGGGGTAGGGTGGAGTACTGGAAGTGGGGGGGTGTGTTAGGGTAGGGCTGGTGTTAAAGACTGGTTGGAGGTGGGCTGATGTGGTTGGGGAGGGCTGATGTGCAGGTAAGGCTAGGTATAGAGGTAGGACTGGGTGTTAGAGGTGGAATGGGTGGGTGCTTGAGGTGGGGTGGTTGTCAAGGTAGGGATGAGTGTTGGGGTAGTGCTGGTGTTGGAGATGGGCATGATGTTGGCTTTGTACTGTTCACGGTAGGTGTGTGTTAGAAATGTAATGTTGAGAGTAAGCAGGCAACTGGGTGTAGGAGAAAGGAGGCTGGGTGTTGAGGGTGGGCAGGGGAGTAGGGAAGGGATGGAAAAGGGTGCTGGGTTTGAGAGCACAGTGGAGAGCTCCCAAGACCTCTCCAGGGTTATGACCCTTAATGCTGCTGATCCCGCTTTTCCTCTGTAAGCAGCTTCTCCCCAGAAGGAGAGAAGAAGAGGAGAGGAGACCCGGGGAGAAGAGCCTAAAAGGGTGAAGAAGGATTTTCATTATGAAGTTAATTAGCTTCAGAGCCGCTGCACCTTTCAGGACGAGGAATTAGAGGGATTTAATTGCTTTATCAGCCTTCCCTTTGATTTTTAGCAATCAGGCCGATTCCATTTAATTTAACTGCCACAGACGAGGAGAAAATTGATGCGCTCACCTGCCTCCGAGCAGAAAGAGAGAGAGCGGCGAAGAGGGAGAGGGGGAGCCAGAGAGACTGGCAAACACAGAGTCTGCAGATTAATGAAAACCAACAGCATTTGCTCACAATTGGAGATGAAGTGTGCCCTCGAGGTGTTTGGAGCTGTGTGTGTGGCTCTGTGTGAATTCGTGTGTACAGTCGTGTAGAGCGTTGGTGACAAGGCACGTTTGCGTGGGTGTGACTCTGAGAGACGTGGGGGACGTGGGGGTGGGTGTGTGGGTGAATGCTGGTGTTTGGCTCTAGGTGAGTGATGGCGGAGGGGTGTGATTGACTGGTGAAGATTCCTTGTACGTGGGAACATCAGTGTGAATGAGCGTGGCGGTGTCTGCCTCGGTGACTGTGAATTCGGTGACTCTGTGTGTGTTGCTATGTAGGTGAGAATTTCGCGGCGCTATTAGTTCATTCGTTGAGCAAGCACTGAATGAATTCCTGTGAAGAGCCAGACACAGTGCTGAGGGGCAAAGATAACTAAGAGAGGGTCCCTGCCCTCAAGGAGTCAAAGTCTAACAAAGGAGAAAGACTGGAAAATAAAAGGGACAGGACTATGCCGTGGGGCTCACTCCAGGAGCACAGCTCTGGAAGGCCTCCCGGAAGAGGTGGTTTAAAAGATAAGCAAGTTTCCAAGCTGAGAAGGGATTGACGGGGTTGTGATGGAGGAAGGACATGACAATCGGAGGGAACAGTCTGTGGAGCATAACGGGAAGCTGGGGTTGCTCAGGAGGGCGGTCCCCAGCAGGAAGGATTTTGGTCATGCTAAGAAATGTGGACCTTTCCTGTAGGGTGTCATTGAGTGAATGGGAAGTAACCCAGCCAGATTTGTGTTGGAAAGGCCTCTCGGTCGTGTGGATGACGAAATGAAGAAGGCAAGACCAAAGGCAAGGAAACAAGTCACAACCATTGTAAAGACCAGGGAAGAGAGTGTGAGGGTCTGAGGGAAGAGAGTGTGAGGGTCTGAGGGAAGAGAGAACAAATGCAGTAAAACAGGCAGAGTTTGAGGGAGGTGCATAGAACAGAAAGTATTGAGGGTTTATGAATGTCTAGGTAATAGGTGGTTCTATAAAAAGAGATATTGGAGAGAAAGCAAGTTGGAGGGGTGGGTCTTGAACATGTAGAGTTGTAGTTGTGAGAGTGGGCAGCTAGGCCCGAGTCCGGAGCTCAGCAGAGAGGCCCGGCATGGTGACAGAAAGAAGAATCATCAGGACACGTAGGTCATAAATAATGCCGTGGGGATGGGTGAGATGACCCAGGGAAAGCACTGAGATCGAGAAAAGAAGAGGGTCAAGAGCAAAGAGCCTGGAGATCACCCATGTACGTGAGACCAGAGGAAGAACAGAAATCAGGGAAAGAGGGCAAAGAATTAAACAAAACAAAGGAAAACCGAGAGGAAGTTCAGAAAGAGAGGAGCGCGTTGATGAGAAGTTGAGTTCGGTTCTGGACATGTTGAGTTTGAGGTTTACTAGGGGACGCTCATGTGGGGATACCCGGGGGCAAGAGCTGGAACTCTGGGCTCTCAGCACAAGTGAGGGCTTGGAGATGTGGGAGGGTGTGCCAGAATCCGGAGTGGCTAGCATGCAAAAGGATGGAGAAGACAAATGAAACTGGAGAAGTGAGTTGGGAATATACAGGGTTTTGAATACCAACCTGCAAGCTGGTACTTGAATCTGAGGGCAGGAGTTTTTGATTGTCTTTTTTTTTTTTTTTTTTTTTAAGATTTTAAGGAATCTCTACACCCATCGTGGGGCTCGAACTCACAACCCTGAGACTGAGAGTCACATGTTCTACTGACTGAGCCAGCCAGGCACCCTGCTGACTGTCTCTTAATAAGGAGGATGACTTGATCTGATATTTGTTTTAGAGACATCACTCTGTGTCTTAGTTTGATTTCCCCCCAAATCAGAGCTTGAGACAAAGATGTGGGAGTTTATTTGGGAGGTGATCCCAGGGAGCAGTAGAGAGGGAATGGGGAGAGGGAAATCAAGAAGAAAGTTGGTTTGTCCCTGTGGGCAAATGGTGATCAATCTTTGGGGACCATGTCAAGAATCATGTAGACTATACCTCAGAATTGTCCCTGTAAATGATAGGAAGACAGGCACTATGGGCCGACTGTGGTCTCCCATTGGTTGACAGCTGCCCCCTGGCCTGCTCATGCCCTTTCTCAGGCTGGCTGCACTGCTATCAGAAGGAGATGAGGGGAAGACATGCTGCAGATCATAAAAGCATCCGGTATGTTCTTGGAGTCGCTTGGGAGATGGATTAGGAAGGGCGAGGTGAGAGGTAGGGATACTAGCTAGCAGTGATTGCCATGTCCAGACAAACCAAGATGAGGAAGGTAGGAACAGATTGAAGGATCATCTGGGAGGCATAGAATTAATAGAACTTGAAGACCAACAGGGCGTTTGGGTTTGTGGTGGGCAGAATAATGGCCCTTCCATGTCCACACCCTACTCCCAAGGACCTACACATATGTATGCTACATAGCAAGGAGAGGGGAATTAATGTTGCAGATGGAATTAAGGTTGGAATTAAGGTTGCAGGTGCTAATCACATCCAGGAGATGATCCCGGATTATCTGGGTGGCTCAGTGTAGTCACAAGGGCGGTTGTAAGCGAAAGGGGAGGCGAGATGGCCAGAGTCATAGGAAGATTTGAAGATGCTACTTGCTCTTGGTGTTGAAGATGGAGAAAGGGGCCACGAGCCAAGGAATGCGGGCAACCTCCAGAGGCTGGAAAAGGCAAGGAAACAGATTCTCTCTTAGAGCCTGCATAGCCCTGCCGACACCTTGACTGGAACTCAGTGAGACCCGTTTTTAGACTTCTGACCTCCATAACTGAAAGATAATAAATCTGTGTTGTCTTAAGCCACTAAGTATATGGTAATTTGTTACAGCAATAATAGAAAACTAACAAGGAGTCCAAGAAAGGGGTTCGCAAGTGACTTCCAAGATTTCTAGCTTGGGCCAGATAGAAAGGGATTTACTGAGAAAAGGAAGAGAAGTAAATTGGAAAGAGAGGCTTCTGAGCTATTTGCAGCATGTTCTTTATACGGCTGGAGGGACCTCCATGTGCAGCTACCGTATGGAATACAGCCGGGGTGGGAAAGAGTTTTGAGAAGAGGTTCTTCATCAGTGTGGTGGTATTTGAAGCTGTGAAAACAAATGAGCTTACCTGGAAGAGGAGGAGGACCGAACCTTGACAGAACCTTGCCAGTTCTGGGGCTAATGGAGTTGTTGGCAGTGGAGGTCTGTTGATCTGTTTCCTCTTCACGAGCTCTTTGAGTTCCAGCATTGACTCCGTGGCCTCTACTCTACCTCCTCCACTGTCCCCCTTCTTCCCTAGGCTGTTCGTTTCTCAGGAGGTGGGCTGCCGGGTTGCTCTGGACTGTTGCATAGGTTGTACATTGTACCACTCTAAGGACATGATTCATGTAGAGTACAAAATGAATATGGTGCTCTCCAAAAGTTGTCAGTGTATGACCTTGCCAACGATCCATGATGGTGTGGTTGGCCTGTTTAGAGAGATAAGGAAAGAGACTCCCTCTTGCCTCTAATGTCATATCTAGAGTCTTGGCCCTAGCTTGAATCCAGGATGCAAGAGAGGTCTCAGGAGCAAGGCTCAGACACAGCAAAAGCAGCCCCTAGAAGGGATGGGGCTCCAGAGGCCAGGCTGTCAGGTGTCCAGGCCTTGGAAGGACAGCTCTTCCCACTTTCCCTGGCCCCCCACCCCTGTTGACTGCCTTTTGATTAGAATGTGGACTCTAACTTGGAATTAACCTGATTAATGTAATGAAGGCAGGGCCGGCTCAGCACCGCCCGGTGATGAGGGGAGATGGATTGGGAGCGAAGGCGCTCGGATGGAGGCGCGGCCGTAATTGCCGCGTTTACTGCTACCTGCCTCGCTGACCCTGCTGTTTAGCCCATTAATGATGATGCACAAGCCTCACTTTCCAGAGATAATGACAGAGACTCTCGGGGGAGGGTACGGGAGGAGGGAAAGGGAACTGGGGGTCTGGGGTCTGAGGGAGACCTGGGTTTGCGAATGGGGCCAGGTTGAGGGCCCAGAGGCACAGAAGCATATGGGGAGACAGGGGGTGCAGGAGTACAAGACAGGGGCTTTCTCTAGGTTCCTGACCCTCTAGGCTAGTTTAGGATAACTGCCTTGAGGAGGGCCTGCTTCAGGGGGCAGGGCTCTCTGACTGGCTGGGAGGCTAGCACCATGGCCTCCCTAATTCAGGAGGGCTTCCTGGAGGAGGGGCCTTGGAAAGAGGAAAGAAAACCCAGGGAGGTGGACCAGGGCTGAGCAGCAGCTTCCTCACTGTCTCCAGCACTGGTGGGGGGGGCAGGTTGGGCAGGGAGGGAAGCCTGTGGGTGTCACAGCAGATCCTTGGGGGCTTGGCATGGGTACACACTGTATGCTCAGCACAAACATCAATCAGCAGGAAGCCATTGCCTTGATTCCTCTTTGATGCCTCAAAGATGAAATGAATGTTCCTAATCTCATCTACTGCCCCCCTATGTCTTTTATCCTCATCCCCGTCCTTCCCTTCCCTTCCCCTTCTCCTTCCTTCCTTCCTCCTTCCCTCCCTTCCTTCCTTCCTTCCTTCCTTCCTTCAAAATAGTCAAGAGTTGTCCCAGTTTTGCTGCAAACTCGCTGACCCCACTGGGCAGACCCCTACCTATGCCGAGCCTCAGTGGGCTTCTTTGTAAATGAGGGGGTGGAACAGGTAGTCAGCCCTGATCTGTGGTCCTGCAGGGAGGCAGCTGTCTTTGACTTTCATAGTCTGCCCCGAAGGCAGGGTGGGGGGCCCTCTCAGAGCAGCCCAGAGGACAGTGGGAGTGTCTGTCTTTCCCTCCTCTGCCCTTCGTCTTAGCTTTCCAGTAATAGGTTGGCTTTGTGGACCCACGTTAAGCTCACAGGCAAAAACGTTCCCTGATTTTTCTCACTGGAGCCGCTGACTAGCCCGGAAGGTCTTAGAGTGCACAGGAGTGGTTGATCTGTTACACAAACACGGAACTTCACATTTATCCTTTCAATTACATTATGTTAATTTGACCCATTATTCTAAGCTGTCTGTGGGGCACTAATTTTGTCCTTTATCATTGGAGTTTTATATCTTCTGATAATCTGATGAGCCTGGAGGTCATTAACTAAAACGGGGACTAGGAAGGGCCAAGAATGGAGTCACAGGACCAAGTTCTAGAAACTTCAAGTCCCCCCCCCCCATCCACTTTTTCCTTCCTTTTTCCATTTGATTGTGGGTTCTTGGTGAAGCCGCACTGGTCATTACTCTGCATGAATGTTCCCTAGTGTGTCCGCACGCTGCTAGTAAGGCACTTTCCAGCCAGAAGATAAACTCCATGAGGGCAAGAGCCCCTTTTGTCCTGTTTATCACTGAATCTCCTGGGCCTGTCATTTTGTCTGAGACACAGGAAGTGCTGAGTGTAGAGTCAATGAGAGAATAAATGACTTCTCTGACAGAAATGAGGATGGTAGTTGTGTTAGGGTAGGGCTATTATGGTGCTATTGCAAAAATGTTAGGGACATCAGAGTGTGTTATTGTCCCCCAGGCACCAACCTTCCCGGCCCTGCCGGAAGTAAAGGGGTGGAGAGGAGAGGGAGAGTATTTCTAGGGAGAGAGAGAGAGAGAGAGAGAGAGAGAGCAAGCAAGCAAGCACTTTGGGGTCAGGCAGACTTGGCTTTGAATTTTGCTTGAGTTATTTATAGCTGCAAGACTGGAGGGCAATTGCTTATCATTTCAGAATCTCAGTTTTTTCATCTGTAGAATGGGCCTAATAATATCCACTCCCTTCAGCTGTTGTGAGGATTTATGCAGCGATAGCGACAACCGCCCCCAAACCCCCACCAAGATTTGGGTCTGTGCCTAGAAATAGTGGCCCTGCCTCCTTTGTTCTCTCCCCTCCCTTTTCCTTAGAGTAGAGACTGAACTTAGGGAGAAAGAAGAATGTGAGGAATGTTGTTTGCATCTCTGTTCATTGATCAGAGTCTGGGAAGTCAACCTTGACATTTTTATAAAAAAGCTGTTTTTCCTCGTTATATGGGTTATGACTGTCAATTGAGGAAGAATGGGAAAATTCAGATACGTGAAATAAAACATCATACGTAATCCTACCACCCATAAAGACGTGTGTGTGCGCGTGTGCATACGCTATGGGAGACATGTTGCACTCTTTAGTCTTAAATACATTGAACTGGGGTTTTCAGAGGAACTTCCAGTTGGGTGCCCCTGTTAGGCAGAAGGGAACATGAGCCTCAAGTGTGAGAGAGTTATCTGAATTGAAGACCAGAGGTTAGGAGCTGTCAATGCATCTCTGTGGCCACTGCTGCTCTAGGAAGGATTAGGGTGCCTGAAGGAGGGGGTCAGGGCCGAGGGCTAAGGGTGGAACCCTGGAAAACACCAGCACTTGAGGGTCAAGGGGATTTAGAGAGCCAGTGATTAAGGCTGAGAGTCACCATCAGAACAGCTGGAAGAAAATCAGGGGAGATGGTCATGAGGAAGCCAAGGGAGGAAAGAGCTCCAAGAAGGTGGGGGGGTGGCAGCAGGGCAACAGGCATAGGAGGAGGCTAGAGAGAGTCATGGAATTTGCAATGAGAGGACACAAAAATCTTGACGGGAACAGTTTCCCTGGGGTAGTGGGGACAGAAGCCAGGTGACAGTAGGAATATGGCCGAAGGTGGGGGCAAAAAGAACAGTGCAGATGCTCTTCCAGAAAGTGTGGTGAGGACAGGAAAGGAGACTATGGGCTCCCGGCCTGAGGGGAGGCAGGGCCAAGGGAAGGAAAGTGGGTAGGCTTGGAGGGGTGGGCTGGGGGGAGACAGTGGAGAGAAAGCAGAATCCTGGGTGCAGAGTCATTATAACTTATGGTTATATTTATATACTTTATAAATATATATACAATGTTGTATTTATACACTTTATCACTTACAGTATCGCTTGTGGTTTATAAAACATCTCGGGTATCTCCTACAAAGTCTGTCGAGGACACTGTCTGTTCCATAGTTCCGTGTCCCTCCACAAGGAGCACTGTGAGAGGCTGTATGCCACAAGGTTAGGAACACAAGCTCTGGAGTTTCCAGCCAAGGCTTGGCAACTTACTGGTCATGCTCGCTTGGGCAACCTCTCTGATCCTTGGTTTCCTCTCATGCAAATTGGGAAAACAATATCTAATTCACATGATTGCTACGTAAATTAGATGAAGCAATGGATGTTCAGCCTTTCGCATAGCGTCAGGCCCAATGGAATAAGAAGGGGGAGTTATTATTATTATTATTTATGTGTCATGAAGAGTTCAGTTGCAGGAAACAGACCTCCCCTCCCATTAAGCAGAAAGGGATTTAATACTGGGAAGACAGGGGCCTCTAGGCTGCTTCTCAGGAATGCCCCCCACAGCCTTGAGGCAGACGTGGCCACCGGACAGGGAAGTGGGAGGGACAAGAGCTTATGTTTACCTGAATGAGCTGTCGTGCAGCTCTGGATGTTGGAAATGCAAACTGGTGTCTCCATCAGAGAAGGTAAAAGGGTTAAAGGGCCATCTGGCTGCCCTTCATCTTCCTAGGACGAGGAAGGAAAGAAAAATCTGGCAATGAAAAGACTCTGAAACGAAGGTAGGGAGGCAAAGCCAGGGTGAGACGGCCACAGAAGCAGCTAGCCCGCATGGCCTAAGGGAAGCTCAGGAAGCAAGGGTGAAGGATCTTGGAAACGTTCCTGATGTAGGTAGTGAGGGACATCCTGAAAGGTGCCCGATAGGGATCCCAGAGGACCTTCTGTGGTTCACAACTGAGGTCTGGCAGAACCCTGCCCAGAACTGTTGGAACTCCCAAATGCCATCAGCAGAACCTCACAACCACAGGGAGAGACACCGAAGAAATCTGGGTCCACTAGGGGGTATGGGGAATGACTTCATTTCTTCCGGCATTTGGAATTTATGATCCTGCAGGGAAGGATTGAAGAAGAGAGATGTGAAAGTGAGCTTACAAATGGTGCTGAAGATTAAAGGCTAGGATTTGCTTTGGGGGATTGGGAGGGGGGCATCAGGGAAGTTGCTGGAAGAGACCTACTGCTCTGAAAGAGCTGCAAACTCTAAGTTGATGACTGGGTGTCAGGAAAAACAAAGCCCAGATAAATCTGTAGAAGTGGGTGCTATAGGGACCCATGAAAGGAGGAAGGCTTTGGGCTCAAGAAGACCTGGTTTTGAATTTGGCTTTAGTTATTTATTTGCTGCATGGTTGCAAGTGGTTATTTATCATTTCAGTTTCAGTTTTCTCATCTGTAAAACAAAGCCCAATAATATCCACCCCTTCTCAGTTATTGTGTGGATTAAATGCAAGGATGGAGATAGAGCCACTGGCCAAAGCTGGGCACTGTGCCTACAGATGGTGGCCGGCCTCCTGGCCCCCCCCCCCAACCCCACCACCCCCAACTTATAGTGGAGACCACAACTCCTCTGGAGAGAGAGAAGAGTGTAAGAAATGTCATTTGTGGGGGTGCCTGGGTGGTGCAGTTGGTGAAGCTCTGTCTCTTGGTTTTGTCTCAGGTTGTGATCTCAGGGTCCTGAGATCGAGCATTAGGTCTCTTCTGGAAACTTCTCTTACTAACCCCACACAGCACGGAGCCTGCTCAAGATTCTCTCCTTCCCCCTATGCCCCTCCAATGCATGCTCTCTCTCTCAAATAAATAAATAAATAAATATTTTTAAAAAGAAGTTTATTTGTACTCTAAAATAGCTTCAAACAATTACCGAAGTAAGGGACATCAAAAGAATTTCTTTGCCCACATTATATGAGTTATGAATGTTAACTGAATAAAAACTGGACAATTCAGGTGTGCAAAATAAAACATCACTTGCCTGTGATATGGTGAGTGCTGTGTAGTGTGTAAACCTGGCGATTCACAGACCTGTACCCTTGGGGCTAATAATACATTATATGTTTATTTTAAAAAAAAAATCACTTGCCATCCCATCAAACAGAATGCCCGTCCACATTTTGGTGTATAGCCTTCCAGACTTTATTTTTAGGGACATAATCAATTTTTTTAAATAAAAATGGTATTGTATAATACATATTATTATTTTTTTAAGATTTTATTTATTTATTTGAGAGAGAGAGCACGAGCAGCAGGAGGAGCAGAGGGACAGGGAGAGGCAGACTCCCATGCTGGCAGGAAACCCAATGTGGAGCTCCATCCCAGGAGCCCAGGACCACAACCTGAGCTGAAGGCAGATGCTTAAAGGACTGAGCCGCCCAAGTGCCCCAAAACATACTGCTTTTTAAAAAAATTTTTTAACTTAACAATTGTGGGCAATTTTTTAAAAGATTTTATTTATTTATTTGTCAGAGAGAGAGGGAGAGAGCACAGGCAGGCAGAGTGGCAGCAGAGGCAGAGGGAGAAGCAGGCTCCCCACCGAGCAAGGAGCCTGATGTGGGACTCGATCCCAGGATGCTGGGATCATGACCTGAGCCGAAGGTAGCCGCTTAAGCAACTGAGCCACCCAGGCATCCCTTGTGAGCAATTTTTTATGTCAATAATTATAGTTCTATAATCTATACCAACTTCGTTAATGCTTGCGTAGGAATAAGGATAATGCCATTGAGTAACCTCTTATTGATGGACAATGGATGCTTTCTACTTTGGAAACAATGATGCAAGGAACATCTCTGAACATGTACCTCTAAACCCAGGATAGGCATGGGGACATACCCTTATGACTGCCTGGGAAGGTCTCTTATGAGGCCAGACTAACCCCGGGCTTGCACAGACCATGCGAGGAAGGAAGAGGGACCGGAAGAGGGACACTGTCAACACACAGTGAGAAGCACCTGGAAGGTTAGAGCCCCCCAACAGGAGAGGCTGCTAAACACTGCCCAGCATTGTAATGGGCAGATAAACCCCATACACATAAATCCTACACAGGACTCTGCAAAAATCCAAGGACTGGCATGGCGGCTTTCCAATCATTCTGTTGAATGAGATAAGCAAGTTACATAACAAGACATTTGTCATCTTACCTTGTTTTCAAGAAAAATAAAAAGTTTAATAAGATGAAAACAAGATTCTCCTTGAATTTCTCCATATGTATGTTAATCTTCGTAGGACTCAATGTAGGTAAGAATATCAATGCTAAAAAGAGGAGTTTTCAAAAAAGATTTTATTTATTTATTTTAGAGAGAGAGAGGGAAGAGGAGGGACAGAGGGAGAGAAAAGCTTCAAGCAGACCCCTGCTGAGCACAGAGCCACATGCGGGGTCCAATCCCACGACCCTAAGCTGAAACCAAGAGTCAGACACTTGACCGACCGAGCCACCCAGGCGCCCCAAGTATTGTGTGTGTGTGTGTGTGTGTGTTTAAAATACATAGTACTTTCCTTTTTTATTGTGGTAAAATAATGTAAAATCCATCATTTTAACCATTTTAAAGTCTACAGTTCAGTGGCGTTAACCACATTCATGGCTGTGCAACCGTCACCACTATTTCCCAGATTTTCTCATCATCCCCAACAGAAATTCTGTACCCATTAAGCCACTACCCCCTATTGCACATAAGCTCCTGGGAACTTCTAATCTAATTTCTGTCTTTCCAAATTTGCTTATAAGATATTTCCTATAAATGAAATCATAATATTTGTCTTTTCATGTCTGGCTTCTTTCACGGAGCATAATGCTTTCAAGATTCATCCACACTATAGCAGGTGTCAGAACTTTATTCCTCTTTATGACTGAATGGTATTTCATTGTATGTACATACCACATTTGGTTCATCTCCACCTCTGTCAATGGACAGGCATTTTCTCTCTTACTGTCAGAAATCCATCCCTTCAGATCAAGCATTTTTTTTTTTAAACTCGAAGTGGGAGCCCGTTTTCCATTATTTCAAATGGGAAAATGATAACAGGGCTCAAATCCCTCAACTGATTTCCTAAAATATAACCAAATCCTGGTAAAATGCCTCTACGTAAATAACAAATTATTTATTATGTTAGGATGGAAAATGCTCAAAACATTGCTTCCTGGTTATATGACAAATGTCTGTTTTTGTTAGCAATAATAAGACCCCTCAGTGTCAGCCATGCTCCAGACTCACATCCCCTTTGTTGACACTTTTCAAAACGTCTACACATGATTTTGACACTCGACCAATTCTATTTGAAATGGAACTCAAGATTTTCCCTGTACATCATTATGTTTAGAATGCCAAATTGAGGGGCACCTGGGTGGCTCAGTGGGTTAAAGACTCTACCTTTGGCTCAGGTCCTGATCTCAGGGTCCTGGGATCGAGCCCCACATTGGGCTCTCTGCTCAGCAGGGAGCCTGCTCCCCCCGTCTCTCTGCCTGACTCTCTGCCTACTTGTGATCTCTGTCTGTCAAATAAATAAATAAATAAAATCTTTTAAAAAAAGAATAAAATTTATTAAAAAAAGAATGCCATATTGAGTTTTGACAATGCAAATACTATATGTATGTTTCCCATATAAACAACTGAAACACATTATTGGGAGATACATGTGTTCTATGAAGTCTGGGTGCAGAAAAATCTAGAGATGTTCTGTGAGGAAAATGTTAATGGGGGGATTTGTTCTACGGGATATATCCACATAGTTAAGCAAAAGCCCAAAGCCCATGTTTTTTATGTACATAAATGATGTGTAAATGCATAGGAGAGTATACACCAAGTGGGTAACAATAAAGAATGGACTACAGGGGTGCCTGGGTGGCTCAGTCAGTTAAGCTACAAACTTGATTTCAGCTCAAGTCATGATCTCAGGGTTGTGAGATCTAGCCCCACATTGTGCTCCACACTGGCCTTGGAGCCTGCTTAAATTTCCCTCTCTCCCCCTTTCTTTCTATTCCTCCCCCTCCCTCCCTTTCTAAACAAAACAAAACAAAAAAGAATGGACTAGAATTAGGAGGACTGGTCAATGACAGCTCTAGATTTACCTATAATATTTGCATTTTAATGTGTATGTATCACTTGTGTGATTAAACATGAATGAACAGTTGGATTTTGCTTATTAATTAAGTAAATAAATGAATAAAATGTGTTTAATACCCAGGACAACTTTGGGGTAGAAGGTCTTGGTATGGTGTTGACCAAAGACAGAGAAGAGCTGCTACTTTGTCCTACTCCCTTCTTTCCAGGGAGTCAAGGAGAATGATTTCAAATCAGAAATTGTAGGGAAAAAATCATGGTGAAAGGGTCCAGGTCCAGACAGGTGTCAAGATCATATGTGATCAGGAATCTGAACTCAGTGACCTTTGGAGAATCCTGGAGATGGGAGGGGAGCCATGGGATGGAAATGAACAAGTATTGCCATTATACTCATTGTAGACAATGGGTTTGGAAATTAAAGACTGTCAAGACTGATGTTGATTCCCAGCAAAATTCTTGAAATGATTATTATATACAGGATACGGCACTGCTCAGCAAGGAAACTGTGTCTGCTTTTAGGCAGAAGCCAGCATGAGCTCTCTAAGAACACATATCAAGGGGCAGAATATAATACTTCTTTTGTTGGTGAGGACATTAAATGAGAAGGTTAGGGGAATGCTGAAGTTTTTTGCTTTCAACAAGGTATGAAGTAGTTTTTCATACAATCCTTGTGGATACAATGAAGAAATATGGGCTGCATGATGGCCCTGCTTGGAGGATTTATAACTGGTGACTCACTATACACAAAGAAGTGCAACGATGATAAGGATGATATCTTGCTAGTGGGTGGTCTTGCCAGTGGTCATGCAACGTTTCTATCAGTGGCTCAGATGAAGATGTAGCTGTCCCATTCATCACACTTTCAACTGTCACAAAGAGGAACAAGATCACTAATGGGCTGGGTGACAGAATTGAGATTAAAAATGATCTTGACAGGCTGGAATGACAATCCTACATGAACAAGTTGGAGAAGGAGGATGGATATAGAATCCTGCAGGTGGGTTGAAAAGATCAAAGGTGCAAATACGGGATTGGGAGACCTCTTAAGAATGAGTCACTCAGGAGCATCTGGTTGGCTCAGTCGAAAGAGCATGTGACTCTTGATCTTGGGGTTGGGAGTTTTCAAGCCCCATTTTGGGTGTAGAGATTCTTTTAAAATATTTAAAAATAAAATCTTAAAAAAAGAATAAGACACTCAAAAAAGACAGTTTATCTGACAGTTAATTCATTGTGAATGAATTGTGTGGCCCTGCCAGGAATATGGTGACTCCCAGGCTTCCAAGCTGTCATAGTAGATGCATAAAGCTTAAAATGAGAAAGGCCAATGGTCCTACTAGTTTCCATATTTTGCTAGGTGGAGGGCTGAGGACCCTTCTAAAGAGTGAGGACCAGGGAAAGGCAACCCCCATGGTAGAGGTCTAAACACCAAGTAGTATGACCATAAATTTTTTTTCTCGTATCTTTTTTTTAAAATTTATTTTATAAATTTCTTTTCAGTGTTCCAGAATTCATTGTTTATGTACCACACCCAGTGTTCCATGCAATACGTGCCCTCCATAATACCCACCACCAGGCTCACCCAACCTCTCACCCCCCACCCCTCCAAAACTGTCAGATTGTTTTTCAGAGTTCAAGGTCTCTCATGGTTCATCTCTCCCTCCAATTTCCCCTAACTCCCTTCTCTTCATCTCCCCATGTCCTCTGTGTTATTTCTTGTGCTCCACAAATAAGTGAAACCATATGATAATTGACTCTCTCTGTTTGACTCATTTCACTCAGCATAATCTCTTCCAGTCTTGTCCATGTTGATACAAAAGTTGGGTATTCATCTTTTCTGATGGAGGTATAATACTCCATAGTATATATGGACCACATCTTCCTTATCCATTCGTCCGTTGAAGGGCTTCTTGGTTCTTTCCACAGTTTGGCGACTGTGGCCATTGCTGCTATGAATATTGGGGTATGGATGGCCCTTCTTTTCACTACATCTGTATCTTTGGGGTAAATACCCAGTAGTGCAATTGTAGGGTCATAGGGAAGCTCTATTTTTAATTTCTTAAGGAATCTCCACACTGTTTTCCAAAGTGGCTGCACCAACTTGCATTCCCACCAACAGTGTAAGAGGATTCCCCTTTCTCCACATCCTCTCCAACACATGTTGTTTACTATCTTGTTAATTTTGGCCCTTCTAACTGGTGTAAGGTGGTATCTCAATGTGGTTTTGATTTGAATCTCCCTGACGGCTAGTGATGATTACCATAAAATTTATTACTTAACCTAGGACACATTTGAGAGTAAAAGAAAGTGTTACTAGGGGCACCTGGTGGTGGCTCAGTCAGTTAAGAAAGTGTTACTAATAA
Organism: Lontra canadensis; assembly: GCF_010015895.1. Taxonomy (NCBI): domain Eukaryota; kingdom Metazoa; phylum Chordata; class Mammalia; order Carnivora; family Mustelidae; genus Lontra; species Lontra canadensis. Next base: position 17,406,238 of record NW_022630997.1, read on the forward strand.
CTGCAATACATAATAATTCTACCTTTGAGACATCATTGGAAGAACTAGAGCTTTTTATACCAAGGAAGAAAAGAATTCAAATAACCAAATGGTTGTCATATGAGAAGGAGAATAGATTTCTTTGACTCATTATTTTTTAAGAATTATTATTTAAAAAGGAATACCTGCTCATTGAAAAGACTTCAAATGAAAGCCAACTCTCTTCTATCAAATGAAGATGATCCACCTTGAATTGTTATGAGGATTAAATGAGTTAAAGTGTTTAGAATAATGCATGGCATAAGAATCTATAAGATAAAAAAGAAGAAAAAAAAGGTAAAATGAAAAAAAAGTTCTCCCTTTTCCCTCTAACTCCCATTCCTGACATATCAGTCATTTGTCTCAGAGGGAGCCGCATTATTTATTTGTTGTGTTTTCCCTGGAGTTAGAAACTGCTTTAGTTTGTTGTTTGCCAAGTTTTCTAGTTACTGGTTATTAATTCATATCAAATTCCCGACAGAGATATGAAACTTTTTTTTTTTATTTTGTCAAGCATTTTTGCAATCTATTGTTACCATGTTTTTATTGGTGGCATCCTTTTTGGACCCGCAATTTTTCCAGGCAAGGCCATCACTAACACAAATGGCCCTTTTGAGTCAAATTCCTTAAAAAGGTATCCCTTCTGGACAGATGGATTGTACCAAGGACCTTCCTGGGATGACAAGTTATAGAATACTGCTGTCTTTGGGAAGACCAGTTAGTAAGGGTATCTTCTTCCTCTAGGTTTGATGCAGTCAAACATTCCTTCATCAGGAATGTGGCATGGCAAGATGAGTGCAAGATACATTTTAGCTCATACTTATGGCCACCAAGCTAGACACCTTTGGTCAGGAGCAACCTATAAAACTGTATGGTGTACCTGTTCCTGTTCCTGTGTGTACTGATTATTCCATGGGTATGTTCCACATTTGTCATAAAATTTTCCTTCTCCATCATTTTAGGAATTCCCTTCACTTCTTTCCAGTGTTAGCTCTTTTGCTTACTGGGACCCAAATATTCCGCTTTCTTAATTCATTTTTTATGGAGGACATCCTCCAGTAATTTGTTAAGAAAGCATGCAAAGAATGTGGGGGGACTTTGGAACTGTGAGAAAGACTTTATTTTGGTCTCATACTATGCTGAAATTTATGCTGGGAATTCTAGCTTCAAAAGCATTTTTCCTAAGTTTGACGCTGTTGTTCCATCATCTAATAGTTTCCATTGTTGCTGTTGAGAAGTTTGCTGACATTCTTATTTCCTAACTGGTGTAGTAAACCCTTTCCCCGCCTTTATTTCTCTCACTCTGGAAACATCTCTTTATCTCTTGGTGTTTTAAAATTTTATGATTATGAGCTTTGGTGTGGGAATTTGTAAATCCCTTGTTCTGGGTATTTGGGAAATCCTTTCAATCTAGAGATTTATGTTCTTTATTTTTGGAATATTTATGGAATTACTTTAAAATAATTTTCTCACCTCCATTTTCCTTGTCTTCTTTTTCTCACTCCTATTACCCAGATGTTTATTCTTTCTATATCTATCCCCTGGTTTTCTTACTTTTTTCCCCTAGTTTCATCTCTGTGGCTATTCATTCTATGTTCTGGATATTTTCTTTCTTTCTTTTTTTTTTTTTAAAGATTTTTATTTATTTATTTGACAGACAGAGATCACAAGCAGGCAGAGAGGCAGGCAGAGAGAGAGGAGGAACCAGGCTCCCTGCCGAGCAGAGAGCCCAATGCGGGGCTCGATCCCAGGACCCTGAGATCATGACCCGAGCCGAAGGCAGCGGCTTAACCCACTGAGCCACCCAGGCGCCCCTGGATATTTTCTTAACTTTACCTTGAAAACCATCTATTAAATATTTTTAATTCTGGTATTATATTTATGCATATGTAATATACATATATGCAGCACATATACATATATGTTTATTTCCAGGCGGGATAAAAATTATTTTATTCTCCAAATGTACTTTAAAAATATACCCTATTTTTGCTTCATGGATGTGAGTTTTTTTTTCTTTCTTTCTTTTTCTTTTTTTTTTTTTACCTCTGTGAGGCTATTTAATTATAGATGGATTTTTGTTTCTTTGATTTGTTTTTAGTTTTCTTCTTTTCCCTGAATTGTCTTTGTGGCAGTCAATTCTGGTCTTCACCTCTTATGTTAGAAGCTCATTTAAAACCATTAGTACACTTTCCTGTCTATCAACACACAAAAGTAAGGCAATAAAAGACTGCTTGGAAACTCTGTATGCATGTTTGAGATCTATTGATTAGTAGATGTCATCTAAAAGTAGTAAGGTGGGGGAAACAATTGTTTTGTGGGGGACCCCCAATAGCCAGAATCTAGAAGTATTTTCTTTTGGATTGGTCAGTTTTTTTCAGAATCACCAGCTTGGACAGCTAAGCAACTGAAGACAGATGCCAACTTTCTGAAAATCAAGGTGCAGGAAATGGCTAGCTCCAATTTAACCAGTTTGTTTTTACTATAACAGTGCTTAAAAATTTTTTATCACCGAAAAATTCAAAGATATAGAGAGAGGATAGTGTAACAAACCCAGCTCCAACAATGATCAGTTTATATCTGTCTTATTCTATATAATCCCCAACAATTCCACCTCCCAAATTATTTTATAGCAAATCTCAGATATTAAATCATTTAATCTGTAAATATTTCAGTTTATATTTCTAAAATAAAAGGACTTCTACAATGACCATAACATCATTAGCACATCTAAAAACTTCATAATGTTCTCACCAAGATGCTGGCAAGTCAAATCCAACAGTACATTAAAAAATTATTCACCACAATCAAGTAGGATTTATTCCTGGGCTGCAAAGGTGGTTCAATATTCACAAATCAAGTAATGTGATACATCATACTAATAAAAGAAAGGAGAAGAACCATATGATCCTCTCAAGAGATGCAGAAAAAGCATTTGACAAAGTACAGCATCCATTCTTGACAAAAATCCTCAACAAAGTAGGGATAGAGGAACGTACCTGAACATCATAAAGGCCATATATGAAATGCCCACAGCTAATATAATCCTCAGTGGAGAACACTGAGAGCTTTTCCTCTATAGTCGGGAATAAGACAGGGATGTCCACTGTCACCATTGTTATTTCACATAGTACTGGAAGTCCTAGCCTCAGCAATCAAGCAACAAAAAGATATAGAAACTATCCAAATCAGCAAGAAGTCACACTTGCACTGTTCACAAATGACATGATACTCTGCAGAGAAAACCCAAAAGACTCCACCAAAAAATTGCTAGAACTGATACATGAATTCAGGAAAGTCACAAGATATAAATTCAATGTAGAGAAATCTGTTGCATTTCTATACACCAATAATGAAATGGCAGAAAGAGAAATCAAGGAATTGATCCCACTTACAACTGTACCAAAAACACATAAGATACCTAGGAATCAGCCTAACCAAAGAAGTAAAAGATTTCTACTCTGAAAACTAAAAATGATGAAAGAAATCAAAGATGACACAAAGAAATGAAAAAAATATTCCCATGCTCATGGACTGGAAGAACTGATATTGTTAAAATGTCTATATTACCCAAAGTGATCTACATATTTAGTGCTATCCCTATCAAAATATCACCAGCATTTTTCACAGAGCCAGGAAAAACAATCCTAAAATTTGTATGGGACCAGAAGAATATAAACAGCCAAAGCAATCTTTAAAAAAGCAAAGCAGAGCGGGGGGGCATCACAATGCCTGACTTCAAGCTCTATCACAGGGCTGTAGTCATCAAGACAGTATGGTAGTGGCACAAAAACAGACATATAGGTCAATGGAACAGAATAGAAAGCCCAGAAATAGACCTATAACTCTATGGTCAACTAATCTTCAACAAAGCAGGAAAGAATGTCCAATGGAAAATAGTCTCCTCAACAAATGGTTTTGGGAAAACTGGGTAACAACATGCAGAAGAATGAAACTGGACCACTTTCTAATACCACACACAAAAATAAATTCAAAATGGATGAAAGACCTAAATGTGAGACAGGAAACCATCAAAATCTTAGAGGAAAACAAAGGCAACAACCTCTCTGACCTTGGCCGTAGCAACTTCTTTCTAGACACACTTCCTGAGGCAAGGGAAACAAACAAACAAACAAACAAATGAAATACTGGGACTTCATCAAGCTAAAAACCTTCTGCACAGTGAAGGAAACAGTCAACAAAGCTAAAAGACAGTCTATGGAATGGGAGAAGATATTTGCAAATGACATATCTGATGGAGGGGTAGTATCCAAACTCCATAAAGAACTTATCAAACTCAACACCCAAAAAACAAATAATCCAGTTAAGAAATGGGCAGAAGACATAAACAGACATTTTCCCAAGGAAGACCTAGAGATGGCCAACAGACACATGAAAAGATGCTCAATATCACTCATCCTCAGGGAAATGCAAATCAAAACTACAATGAGATGCCACCTCACACCTGTCAAAATGGCTAAAATTAAGGGAAACAACAGATGTTGGTGAGGATGCAGAGAAAGGAGAACCTTCTTCCACTATTTGTGGAAGTGAAAACTGGTGCAGCCATCCTGGAAAACAATATGGAGCTTCCTCAAAAAGCTAAAAATAGAATTACCCTCCAATCCAGCAAAGGTACTATTAGGCATTTACCCAACAGGTAACAAAAATACTGATTCAAAGGGACACATGCATCCCTATGTTTATAGCAGCATTATCAGCAATAACCGAATTATGGAAAGAGCCCAGATGTCCATAGACTGATGAATGGATGAAGTAATACACACACACACACGTGTATATATATACACACACAATATATATATAATGTATATATACTGATATATACTATATATATATATATGTAATTAGTGCAATGTTTACATCTCCCTGATTACCTCATAGCTTCTCCTCTTCCTGCTCCTCTTCTTTTTAACTACTTGCAAGATTCAAATATATTGCAATTAGTTAATATGTCTCTTAAGTCTCTTTTAGTCTATATTCCGCCACCCCCCACACCCTTACAATTTCCTTACTGAAGAAGCCAGATTATTTGCACTAAAGTTTCTCACAGTCAGGGGAAATTATATAGGCAAGCCCCTAAATCAGATTGCATCCCTGTGGTTCCTCTGTTCATAATATTTTCTGTAAAATGATAGTTACATCTTGTGGTTTGATCAGATTCAGGGATGATTTTTTTGGAAATACTACTTAATAGGTTTTTTTTTTTTTTTTGTATTTTCATCGAGAGGCACATAATGTTCTGTTGCTTCTTTTTTGTGAAATTAACGGCCATCAGTGAGCGTTGTCTAGATCTATTATTCCATTAGGGGTTACAGAATGATGATATTCTAATTCTATCCATTCCTTCTTCATTTATTTGCTAGAGGACTTCTATAAAAAGAAATATCCCCTCACCCACTATTTCATTTTCCTGAGGTACATTTCATGTAAGAAAAACTGTAGAACTACTTGATTTTTTTCTTCTTTATCAGTTTCCCAAATAATTAGTTGATTCCCTAGCACCCTCCAAAGAAGATCAATAAGGCTTTTCTTTTAGGTATAATTATGGACTCATGAATTTAAGTGTGTTTGATGAGTTCGAGTTAATTGCAGTTATTATTCTCATTGATATTCATTTATCTAGTCATTGGCCAATGGGAGGCTCTCATGGGCAACTAAGTCCTTTTAACATGACCCTAGTAGTCTTTAATAGCTTTTCTGTTTTCTGAGATAACAAGAGTTCCAGAATCATTTTTTATATTTCTTATTTCAGACTTGGAATCTTCAATTTCCCCCAAGAGCCCTGGCTCCTTTTAGTGCAAAGTGGTATTTAAAGACCACAATCTGGGGACTAGAGGTGCTTATTGGTATCGAGTTGGTCATTTTCTTGTCCTTTTTCCATGGACAGATCCAGGAAAAATTTTTTAAAAAGGTAAAATGCATCAAGAGTTATTAGTAGGGGCGCCTGGGTGGCTCAGTGGGTTAAAGCCTCTGCCTTCAGCTAGGGTCATGATCCCAGAGTCCTGGGATCGAGCCCCACTTCGGGCTCTCTGCTCAGCAGGGAGCCTGCTTCCTCCTCTCTCTGTGCCTGCCTCTCTGCCTACTTGTGATCTCTGTCTGTCAAATAAATAAATGAAATCTTTAAAAAAAAGAGTTATTAGTAGTATGGCCAATTAAATCCAGGGCTATGGGATTTTACCTGTCTTCATTGATCTTCCATCTGGTTTTGTTTGTTCCTCTCACACTGAAAACCTCCATGAATACTGATATCACTATTTATTTGTTTTATTAGTATATGTCCCACTAGGGAATGTATGTACAGTCAATTACTAGGTTTTAAAATACTTGAAATAGTTTCTATGTGGTTATGATACCAACTCCATGGATAGTTAGATTCATTTGTTTCATTTTGCTTTTGTTTTTTTGGGGGGGGGATTACTATTTACCTAATTTTGTTGTATTATTATGTAAAATACTTACATGGTTCTAAAGTCAAATCTACAAGATAAGCTATAATCAGTTATGTCTATCTTCTATCCTGTTCCTGTCCTTTTATTTCCTCCGTTCTTCAATGGATGAACATTTTAAAAAGTCTTTTGGTTTATCTTTCCATTTTGTAAAATATAAGTAAAAAAGCATTTGTATTCATATTCCTCCTTTCTTTATTAAATGGTTGCTTATTACACATAACTTCATGCAGCTTAACATTGGTCTTTTAATAAAATTAGTGTCTGGGAATATGTTACATGTTTTTGTTGTAGTTCAACTTGCTCCCTGGTTTGCTTCTTACTTAGGGACACACACTTATTAAAGCAGATACCCAATGGCAAGGACATGGTGTGGCTAAAGGGAAATGGGCCTGAGTCTGAATTCCAGTTCTACCCCTTACCTGCCATGTGATTTGGGGCAAATATGTTAACCAGCCTCATCATCCTTCTCTATAAAGTAGAGACAATAAAACCTTCTTAATGGAGTTATTGTGGATAATGCAGGGAAAGGACTGAGCACAGTGCCTGGCCCTTGCTAAAGACTGGATGAATGTGAATTGTTTTCAATTGTGTTATTATTAGCTGTGGATTTTCTTTTCTATTTTTTGCCAATTTGATGATTCCGAGAATCTTGCAAGCATTGGATGTGATTTACCGTCCTCTTTAGCTCCTGAGGGAACAGACACCTCTTGGGCCAAACAAGCACTCAGAGCACTGAATGCTCTTGGAGATGTTCAGATACTACTCTGCAACCTGGGGCTGTCTCCTTCTGACCCCAGCCCAGGCCCCTCCATCCTGGCCAGCTCCATAGAGCCCTGACCTGCCCTGCAAAGCCATCAGCATTTCTTTCTCTTTTATGCCTTGCCAACTTTCCTTCTTGGCTCAGCTCTTTCCTGTCCCAGGTTGTATCATCCATCCCGAGGCTGCTTCCAGACCTCTGCTGCATCCTGAGCCAGCTTCTATTCAAACTCAGAGCTCTCTCTATTCTCAGGGCCCCAAGGCTCAGATTAAGGGTCTTATCCTCTTTCTTTCCATTGTCCTTGAGTCTTTATTATTGTGTGACATCATCACTACTCTGACATGAAGTCATGGCATCTTTGCATCAGTACCTAATTGCTAAGTTAACATGATTACACTGTCAGGTTGTCATTTTATTGCTGGGTTGTGTGCCTTGTTACAGTCTTTCAGCACTTTCAGTATCGCTGATTATAGGGTTACCTCATTACCAGAGTAGAGCCCATACTGTTAGCCAATATATGGACCCATCATTTCCTGGTTGGTATTAGTAAAATGGCATATAGTTATTTTATTTCTAGATTACATTATTACAGCCTTACACGATCACTTGTACCTGGACACATCTTTACTGCATTATATATTCTTGTAGGATCACTTTGAGAATTATACTGCTACTTTGTCACAAAATTACACTGTCTTATCCAAACTGAAATGCAAATTTGGAAGATAGGAGAACAAAAGTGGCAAGGTATATCTTCCAGTTCTATATCCCAAGGCCAATTCATACCCTTGAGCTACTGCTCTTTCATTCTGTCTGTTGGACATCATGCTCAGGGCTGCCAAACTCAGGCATGTATACAAAGTCAAGCTCATTGTTTCAAGTACCACATCAGCCTCTCTTCCTACCACCACTGATGGCCTCATCAGTCATCCAGGCTCTTGGAACACAAACTTTGGAGACGGTGATCTTTGCACGCACGCGCTCTCTCTCTCTCAGCTTCAGATCCAATTGGCAACCAAGTCCAGATATGCCATCTTAACTGAGGCTGTCACCAGGCCTTTTGGACTTCTCGGAGATGAAGATCACTCATCTCATCTCATCCTCCTCTGACTGTCATGGGAGGCTTTTCCACCATAAAACTTCTTTCCATAGGTCAACTTTTCTCTCTCTTTCTCTCCTAACAGCACTGTCCTCCCAGCCTCAACTTTTTCCTTTAACCACCCTGTATGGCAGCCTGAGTTAACTTGGCAAATAAAACTTTGCATTTGGCCATCTTTAGAAGCATCCAATGACTGCCCCAACACTTTGCCACCAACAAGGGCAGGAGAAAGGCCAGACTCAGCCTGGCATTCATTGCCCTTCACAAACTGGTCTCCCAGCCCTCATTCCTTTTATCCAATCAGTATCTAAGTTCTGTCAGTTCAACCTTTGGTAAATAAATCAAAATCGTATTTGGAAAGTTCTCTTTCCAACTTTTATACCCCCTCCTTCTCTGATCAGCCCCATGCTTCAGCCAACCCATGTCTCTGCACAGAGCATGCTTCTTTCAGACCCTGGGCTTTGCTCTTCTAGGAAGTCCTTCCAGCCCTTCTCTTGACTCTTCTAACCTCTATCTCTCAGCCGCCTCTTTTGAGCCCAACTAACATAGTTGGTTTGGGTCAGTCTGATGGGCTCACAAGTTTCCCGAGTGTTTCCTGAGGGTTTCTCATCTCCCCAGCCACCCCAGGATGTATTGGGCTTCCAGGGAAGATCTGACTCTGGGGAGCCTAGCCCCAGAGTTGGGCCAGGGATAGAGCCAAGACAAAGTTAGGCCTTTATTCATTAATTTATTTATTCAACAAATATTTTCTGGTATCCATTAAGTGCCAGGATAGAAGGATAAAGACATGGACTCTGGTCTCTTGAAATTAACATTTTTGTGGAAAGACAGATAATGCACGAGTAAAGTGACATGTTGATGAATGAGGAAGTCTTGGAGCTGTAAAAGCACATCAAGGGGTAAGGGAAGGCTTCCTGGAGGGAGTGACATTGAATCTGCGATCTCAAAGATGAATAGGAGTTAGTAAAGTTAATTGTGGGGGAGGTTTTGCAGACTGGGAGAAAAACAGAGTTTACAAATCTGGAAAGCAAAGTCAGTGGCTCTGGAGCAGAGAACGAAGGGGATGCAGGCTGGAGATAAGGCTGGGGCTTTGCGCCTTGTGAGTCAAGTTAAGAGTTTGAACTTGACACCCTATAGGTCCATGGTCATCCACCAAAGAGTATTAAATTGGAAGATAAGGTGTGTGTGTGTGTGTGTGTGTGTGTGTATGGGTATGAGTGCACAAGGGGAGGGGCACAAGAGGATATTACTTGTATTTTTAAAGATGATGTTAGCTACTAGCGATAGCCTTAAATCAGGAGAACAGGTGGAGCTGCTGATGGCTCAGCCTTGGGTGGTAGGAGCTAGAAACAGCTGGCTCAGATTTCATACGTGTATAGGAGGCTGCACAGAGATTGGGATTGGGATTCCCCAAAATTGGATGATTGAGATGGATTGGATGAGAGGGATGAGGGAGAGGAAGGGGTCAAGGATGACTAGTACGATTCTGGTTGGAGAAAGTATGTGAACAATAGTGTCATTCCGTCCCACTAGGATCCACGGGTGGGACAATCATATCCTGACCTCCACAGAAAGAGTCACCCAAGATGGTTGACGGTAATGATGGGGGAGGACAGGGAGTTATGGGGCCTAACCCTGTCAAGGGGTCAAAGAAGCCCTCCTGGTTGGGCTAGGTGATGGCAAGGCCTGACTAAATGCAATGGAGGGTCTAAGATATGAGGCTGGTCCTAGGACTGGAATCTGGGAGGATGTGTAAGCTGAGGAAGCAGGAGGCTTGAAGACTTGGAAGTGGACTCCGGGTGGCCCAAGTCCTGGGTGACTCTAGCCTTGGTTGGTGACAGATGGCTGGGCTGGGCTGGGCTGCCCTCTCCTCCTCTGATAATTAATCCCGCGCGGGGGCCGCGGGCGATGACAGGGCTGTCTAGCGTGCACTTAAGCATTAAATGACCAATTTCTGTCAGACTAACTTCCCCAGCCTCCCCGTCCCCTCCTCTGCCGCCCACCCCCCGCCTGCACCCCCTCCCTCCGCTCCCTGCACTCTGAGTTTTTCAGCAACTGATGGCTCCTGGTTCATTTCTGTGGAATTAATTGGTCCCTGAATGAATTCTGTTGACAGGGCAATTTATCATGTGTTTGGGCTGACAGTGCGGGTGTCGGGGGGTAAGGGGGTGGGTAGACGAATGGGAGATGCAGGGGAGGAGGGGGTCTGGGTTGGGGTGAATATTGACCATAGCCAGGGGCCTGAGAGGTGCCAGCCCACAGGCTTGGGGTGCCACAGAGCACCCCCACACATGGCTTCATCCTCTGATACACATTCTTGGCCCTACAAGTTTGAGAGAAAAACCCCAATTGAAAAGGACCCCTCAAACTTTGCCTGGCTTCTCCCAACTCTTCAGTCATCTCCAATTGAGGTGTCCTCATTGGGAGAATTCTGTACTGCCTTAAATTAACCTTCGGAAGGCTGGAATGGGGCCCAGGACTTTGGGAGAGAATCAAGGTGTGTGTGTCTCTCTGTGCGCACACGTGCACATACACGCTCATGCACACAGGGAGCAAAGGACTGATTAGTCTAGGGGGTAAGGGGCTGGTCCCCTGGGAGTTGGGCACTCAGCCGGCCTGGCTAACAGGGGCCTAAGGGACCAGCTAATTAGGGTACTGGGATGCTTTCGGCAGGTGGGGGTGTGGGGGGAGGTAGGGAATGTGGTTGGCCCCAAATGGCTGCCTCCTTTGTCTTCCTCTCTTAGTCCCCTACGTTGCACCCTCAATGGGCCCCACCACTCTCCTGTCTCAGTGCTTGCAGCCCCTGTCCCTAGAGACCTCTGGGCAGACACTGGGAAAAGAGAGGGGAAAAGACAGTACTAACTCCCAGATGGGAGAGATGGCAACATATAAATGAATCCACGCCTCCTCCTAGAGTTTAAAAGAACACTCCATCCCCTTCACCATCTGAATGTACCCCCTCTACTTCCACAGAGCTTTCTCAGATTCCGCTGGTCACAGAGATTGCCTGAGCACCTACAGCATACACCTCTAGAAGCCTAGGATGTCCAAGGGGAAGGAATCCCAGAGGCCATCTGGTTTTTACACATGGAGGAACTGAGGCACAGAGAGAGGAAGGGGCCTTGTGGGAGGTCACCCAGCCAACTTTCAGGTCCCTTCTGTTCTTGGCTTAGAGATGCCTCTGTGTACCGTGTTTGTCCTGCCCCTAGGTTGTACATGGGGGCTGGGAATTCCTTGAGGTGGGGGTTGGGGGGTGGGGGGAGGGGGCTGGGCAGATGGTTCTTCCACAGGCCTCTCCTACAAGGCGGTTGAGGCCGTGCCTGGGCACTAGCGGAGGGACGGGCACCAAGATCAGACCATGAAAATGGGCCGTAGTTGCTGCTGGGGTTCTGTTAGGTGGGGGCCTGTGGAGGAGGGGGATGGGGATCAGGTCAGCAAGGGAGGAGCAATGTAGTCCTGGGACTCTGGCTGCTGTGTCCTGAGAGCTGGAACCAGCCTGGGCAAGGGGAGCCAGAGATCTACCACCCAAGTGCGTTCTCCCTGCTGCTGGCAACACATTCCTGCTCTCAGACTTCCTTCTGAGTCCCTGGGAGATTCTTCCAGAACTCTACTCTCCTCAAGGCTGGGCCCAGCCCTGCTCCCCACACTCTGTGCATGCAGCAGCTGGGCCTCCTACAATCCCTCTGAGCAACCCCAACAGCTCCCTTCCCCTATGACCTTCCTTTCCCCATTAGAATTCTCTGGGTCCTCCCCGCCCCTCACCCCTACGCCTTGGCCCCATTCTTTCAGACCTCCTTTCAAGCCTCTCACATGCACCTCCAAACATCTTCACCACCTACTCCTGCCTTCCACCATATGCCTTAGCCAGCAGGCTTTTCCACAGCCCCTGGCCTGAAAGAACCTTCCCTTGATCTACCAGTCGCATCATCTCAAGCCCCTCCCCCTCCAAACCTTTCCAACAAGTTTACCTTCTGCCTCCTGCTTCCTCAGGTCTTTTTTTTTTTTTTTTAAAGATTTTATTTATTTATTTGACAGAGAGAGATCACAAGCAGGCAGAGAGGCAGGAAGAGAGAGAGGAGGAAGCAGGCTCCCTGCTGAGCAGAGAGCCCGATGCGGGGCTCGACCCCGAAATCATGGCCTGAGCCGAAGGCAGCGGCTTAACCCACTGAGCCACCCAGGCGCCCCATGCTTCCTCAGGTCTTAACTACCTCTCCTTGCCACCCCTCAGCCCTTCCTCCCCCTTTAGAAAGCACTAGCCTTCTGGTCACCACATACCCCTATTCCCCAAATCCAATGGCCTTTTCCTCAGTTGTATAGCAAAAAGCAAAATTTGGTTTATTCACTAAACAATTATGATTATATGTGTCAAGGGCTTGATTGTCTTTTTACATTTTTTTAAAAAGATTTTATTTATTTGTCAGAGAGAGTGAGCACAGGCAGAGGCAGAGGGAGAAGCAGGCTCCCCGCTGAGCAAGAAGCCCGATGTGGGACTTGATCCCAGGATGCTGGGATCACGACCTGAGCCGAAGGCAGCCGCTTAACCAACTGAGCCACCCAGGCGTTCCTGTTTTTACATTTTTTTAAAAGATTTTATTTATTTATTTGACAGACAGGGATCACAAGTAGGCAGAGAGCAGGCAGAGAGGGCGGGGGGAGGGGAAGCAGGCTCCCAGCTGAACAGAGAGCCTGATGTGGGGCTCGATCCCAGGACCCTGGGATCATGACCTGAGCTGAAGGCAGAGGCTTTAACCCACTGAGCCACCCAGGTGCCCCAAGTCTTTTTATGTTTTTAATTTAAATTTCATTTTTCAATAAAGTTAAAATTACATTCAAAGAGTACATATTCACAGACACCTTACTCTTACTGGGTCTGTATCCACACTGTTCCCCACCCAGAGACAACCATTTTTATAAGATTGCTGTTTATCTTTCCAATGTTTATGTTTATAGATGCAAATTATTTCATTTTTCCTCTTTCTTATACAATCTATTTACTGTTTGGTACTTTTCTCTTCTTTTTTATTTAAAAATATAACATTATCGTTTCCGTGCCAGTATCCTTCCTGAGTGAATCCTGGATGTAGACGGACCACCACCATCTCTTGCCTGGGCTACCGAAGTCAGTTCGTATGAGTTTATCTGTACCCACTGCCTCTTCTCATATCCCACCCCTCACATCATGGCCAGAGAGCCCTTCCAAAAATGCAGGCCTATTAAACCACTCTCTTGCTCAAACACTTTCTGTGGCTCTCATGGCCTACAGAAAAAAACAAATTCCAAAGTACTTTCCAGGGCATTCGTGCACTCCAGAACCACTTAAGTCAGACCCTCTTAGACTACAACCGACAGATATTGAGCACTTCCGCTTAGGTGAAAAGAAGGAGAATGTACTGGCTTATGACTCTGGAAGCCCCAGAGCGGTCTTGTTTCAGGCCTAGCTGGCTTCAGAGGCTTGGAGAATACCACCAGAGCTTTTTTCCTCTCTACCTCTCTCAGCTCTGTGTGTTCTTGCCTGACTCTAAGTGGTCTGCGGTCTCCATGTGGTAGGGGGCCGTCCTGAGAGGTCCAAAGCCCTTAGTCATTTCAGCTGGCAGTCCAAGAGAAGAGAAAGCCTCTCTTCCAGTCCCCGGTAATGAGCCTTCTGAGAGGCCTTTGCTCCTAACCTGAGGACTGTGTGCTCTTTGGACCGGGATGTAAGGTCCCTGTAAGGCAGATGTGGGTCTCAGGCCCATCTCTGTGGTCAGGAGCTGATGGACACTCGGACTGACAGCCCCACAAGGGCTACAAAGGAGGCTGGAGGGACGGTTTCCCAATGGATGAAGGGGTGCCCCCTTGACGCCCTCATGAGGACAATGGTGGGAGCCTCAGGTGGTAAGGGAAAGTCACCCTAGGTAATGGAGGGAGTTGTTTATTTTATTTTTTTTTAAAGATTTTATTTATTTATTTGACAGAGAGAGATCACAAGTAGAAAGAGAGGCAGGCAGAGAGAGAGAGGGAAGCAGGCTCCCTGCTGAGCAGAGAGCCCGATGCGGGACTCGATCCCAGGACCCTGAGATCATGACCTGAGCCGAAGGCAGCGGCTTAACCCACTGAGCCACCCAGGTGCCCCTGGAGGGAGTTGTTTAAAGAGTTCAGTGATCACATCAAACCACTGGGCTTCTAGAGAAGTAGGAGCAGCACCTGCCCTCTCCTACCTCCTCCCTTAGCCACTCAGCTACTCTCCGCTGGTCATTCTCCTCCTCCACATGACTGAAGGTTTCTAGCATCTCTCACTCTCTCCTGTGTTCCTCTCCCCTGCCTCAGCCTCCTGCTTACTCCTGATTTCCTGTTCCCCTCACACCATTCCTTTATTCATCTATCGCTGTTTGTTGAACGTCTATGTGCCAAACACTGTCCAGCCACTGGTGACAGAGCAGCAAACAGATCAGACAAAGATCTGTCCTCATGGAGCTCCCATTCTGATGGGAGAGGACAAGACAGAAATCAATAACTCACAGCCTGTCAGGCGTAGTAGAGCGGACGGAGAAGCAGGGGAGGGGGAGCAGAGTGATGGCTTGTGTGTGCTAGTTCATTTAAGTTGGTCAGGGAAGGCCCTGTTGGTCAGGAAACATCAGAGCAGAGCCCTTAAGGAAGCGGGGAGCCGTCGGGGTGGCGGGAGGAAGGCTCATGCTTGTAGTAACAGAAGCACTGTGCAGAGGTGAGCTGGAGGAGGTCAGGGGGAGGTCTGGAGGTGAGGTCAGGAGGGAGTAGCGGTGAGGGTGGGGCAGGGGTGAGGGGGAGACAGCCAGAACATGTGCAAGGGGGACATGATCTGTTCTCCATGTTGGAGCATCACTCTGGCTGCTGGGGTAAGAATGGGCTGGGGTGGATGGGGCAAAGATGGAAGCAGAAAGACCAATTAAAATGTTCTTTTGCAAACCCAGCTAAAGGATCACAGTGGCTTGGTCTAGGACAGTACAGAGTGAGTAGTCAGAAGTGGTCCAGTTCCGTGCCTCTTTTAATGGTGGAGCTGTCTCGTGCTGGGGGTCAGACGTGAGATGGGAAAGACAAAGGCGTGAGTGCAGATTTGGAGTGAGCGGTAGACTTCAGCTGTCCTTTACTGAGGTGACAAAAGCTGGGGAATCCCCTCGGGGCCTCCACTGGGCTTTGCTCCCTCGGGGAATGTCCTTATTCTTTCCTGCATCCTGTGTTCTGTCCTGACTGGCTTGGATTGGATTCACACTGGAGTCCAACCGTCTCGTAGCAGAGTAGAGAGATATGGTGTCTACAAGGGCAGGAGGGGCTGGGAGTGGGGCAGCTACCCTAAAGGAGTCGTGTAGTTGAAGGATATGATTTTGACATTTCCAGTACAGTGTCCTGGCTCTCAACTACTTTGACGCTTCACCTCCTGCCATCTCTCTCTACCCCCACCCCCTAACTCTCCCCAGGCACCTGATACTCCAGCCACATTTTATCTGGTATATTTCCATGCCTCCATGTCTTGGTTCCTGCTGTTCCTTCAACCCAGGACACCTTTCTTCATCTGTTTCTAATTGTCATACTTGGCGTACCTCAGCTGGGATCTCTGTGGGGTGGGACGGGGACAGGGCCTGCAGAGCCAGAATTAGGTGAGTTCTGGGGAATGCTGAAGTGGGCCCTATTTGTGTTTGGGGTAGGTAAATGGGGCTGCAATTAGAACAGGAAACTGGTCAAAGAGTACGGAACAGTCTGGGGGGCCTCAGATTTCCAAGCAGAAATCAGTGCCTCAGGAGGGACACAACACAACATGAAAGCTTCTGGGCGAAGGTGGTCACTGTAGACAGTGGAATCCTTGCTGTCCAAGCTGGTCTGAAAGTGATCAGAAATAGAACAGAAGGTAGGGGGTTTTGGTGGGGCCCAGGGAAGGGCATGGCTTCCAATTTAATGGGTTGGGCAGGGCAGGGTTCCCAGTCTGGGGGACCTGGAGGCAAAGCCAGGCAGTGGGGACCTACTGGGTATCAGGCAATAGACAGGAATTCGGCCATGTTGGGTTTTGATGGATTCTAAGCAGGATCTCTGAAGTGGGGTGTACATTTTCCAGGGAGTGCAAAATAATCCATTTAGGCATGAGATGAGACCATTACAACTTCTATTTCTATGTATTCCAATCATGTCCTTTTTCTATTTTATGTCCTAAAATTCATAATGTTAGCCCAGGAGTATATCTATGGAATTGGCAAATAAGTAAATATACCTATACTGGGAGTGCACATTCAGAATTCTTTCTACTGATAATGTGGATGATCAAAGAAGTTTGAAGACCACTCTTTTAGGAGACTCGTGATCAAAAGGAGCAGCACAGGGCAGGGTAGACAATGGGACCGTCATTTGATGAGATGGGGACTAGGCAGGAGACCTTCTCCTAGAGGGAGAAAAGAGGGAATCGACTTGATTAGGGGGTTGCTGATTTGTTGGGGGGACCCTTCATATCCTCCTGAAGTCCCATAATGTGGGTGAAGCCGAGCAAATGGGCTTGGGGAAAGAAAGGCCTTTCCGTTCCTGGTGGGAAGGAGGTGTCTGGGAGACACTGGCCAAGGGAGAAGGTCACTCCTTAGTCAGCCTCCAGGCCTTGTTCGCCATCCTTGGCAGCCCAGAGTTTCAACAACCTTTCAAATGGGAAAGGGGGGACATGGGGGCTAAGTGGCAGGTTTCCCAAGGGCAGAGAAAGAAAGTCTCTAAGAGCAGAGACCAGGTGGACACTGGCTGGGGAGGTTGCTGAAGAGATAGAGAGGGGGACCCCTTCCAAGATATCTCAGATGCAGCCCGGACAGTCTTGGACAATCACTCCTTCCCTCCCCAACGCAGGAACAGACACAGGGACAGATACACAGATCGTTCCCTGGACACTGAGCGACAAGAACAGTAAGAGTGTCTGAAAAAACAAAACCGTTTTCCTACCCACGCCGCCACCGGACCTCCCCGCCCCCCGCCCCAAGGGACAGACTGACCCACGCGAACAGAAATGGAAACCACCTACCGCCACACAGGCGTAAGCAACTGTGCGCCCTCTCCCCCTTTCCGGAACGAACCCAAGGGCGCGCCAGGTCCTGCGAGCGGCAGGGTGTCCCTGGGTCTCCGCAGGGCCGGGCACGGTCGGGCCCTGGAAGTGAACGCCCAGCGAGGAAACTGGCAGCGCCACGAGCGTCTGCGGTCTCCGCCGGCTCCCGGCGGACGCGGGGGTGAAATTGCGGCTGCGCGTTGAGCGGAGGAAGGAGCCGGCGCTGCAGACAAGCCCCACATGTGGGGAGAGCGCCCCGACGTCGCGTCCTGAGAGCCCGCCCGAGGCGGGTGGAGAGGCAGGGCCTGGTATAGACGCGGAACTCGAAGTTACTCTGAAGTTTTGGGAAGCTCCACTCCTTGCCCCAAGGGTGGGGTGGGCGGTGCGGGTGGCGACCCAAGGGCACAAGCGTCTGGGCCTCCGCCTGCCTTCAGCCGCCACCCACAGGGTCTGGGCGAGAGGGTGGAAAGTCGGTCGCGGTGCGAGGGTCCCTGAGGGGTTGTTTGGGATCGACCAATGTGAGGGGAGGCCTATCCCAGAGACAGGGAGAGACAAACCTGGAGCCGTGGGAAGTGACATACAAAATTTTTATTATTATTATTATTATTATTATTTATTATTTATTATTATTTTATTTCTCATGTGCACAAAAAAAAAAAAAAGGAAAAGGAAAGAAAGAAAAACAAAAGAATCAAAACGAACCGACGCGCTGAAAGTGGCTCAGGAGACCAGAGCTGTCAGGGGGATCTCTCGAAGGTTCGGCTGGGTCCTGGGGCTGGGGCCCCTGCCTGGCCAGCTCCACGGGGACTGGGACGAACCGGGCCTCGGGGTTTGAACCCCAGTGCTCTCGCCGCCCCGCTCGGGCCACGGGAGCCTTGCCGGGCGCCGGCAGTTCCCTTAAACTAGTCATTTCTCGTTTTCCTTTTCAAATGAAAAGGCTCGAAGGGGAGAGAGATCTGGGCGAGGACTCCAAGCCTTTTCGGATTTGTTCAAGGATTTTTATTTATTTATTTATTTTCACTTTTATTGACTTTGTTTCTGTTATTTCGAGTCGTCACGATCCACGGGTGAGGAGACATGCAGGGCGCATCGCCGCTACCGAGAGAGCAACTACGGGGCGGGGCGGCCCGGCCGCCGGCGGCCCAGGGCGCACGGTGCCCGGCCGGAGCGGCGAGCCCCGGGGGCTGGAGCTGCCGCCTGAGAGCGGGCCTGCGTGGGCCAGGCGGCCGGGGCTGGGCTGGGGGAGAGGCCGAGGGAGGGGCAGAGACGGAGAGACAGAGACAGAGGGGGAGAGAAGCGGGGCAGAGAGAGATGGAGAGAGGGGAGAGATGCGGAGAGACGAGGAGAGCGAAAACACGGAATTACAGAGAAATAGCCAACGAAACAGAGGCGAGAGGAGTCCACAGGACCATGTTCGTCGTTTTGCATAGAGATTTCTTTTCTTTCGTAATTTTTTTTGTAACATAAAAAATGCCCCCCTCCCCCAGGACGTGCTGTGCTTTAGTGGGCGTGTAGCTGTGTCCCCCCCTCCCCCCCAGCGAGCGGCGACTCTCACAGCACAGACAGAGGGGCGTATCTACAGGCAGGGCTGGCGGGCAGCGGGGACTCTACGGGGGGGGGCGGGGCGGGGGGGCGGGCTTATATACACAGGGGTTCGCCTTCACACGACACACACCGTCTTTCTACAAAGCAGCATCCTGTTCAGTTTCTGTTTTGTTTTTCCTTTTTGCAAAGACCATCATATTAAATAAATGTAGACTTTTCACGGTTCTGTTCAGTTCCTGCCGGAGGAGGAGGCTGGGGGTCGTGGGGGGGGGGTTTGGACTGGGCAGCCCCCATTTCCGCCCCGCCCCAGACACCAGCTCAGAACCGGCTCCTACTACCGGCAGATCGCGAGTCTGTGTCGGGGGAGGGGACATCCAGTAGCCGCTGGGCAAGACCAGTGCCCGAGGCCTACGGAAACTGGTCCTGCGGCAGGCACTGGAGAGCCTCCGAAGGGGCGAGGAGTTAAGGAAGAGAGATGCGGAGGGTCGTGGGATGGGAAAAGGACCGGCAGGAGGGGAGAATAGAAGGTCGGCTGATGGAAAAGACGCTGAGGTAGGGGCAAGGTGGGGCTGAGAGTCCGGTCACTAGTAGGAGTGCCTGGACCCTAGGGAACCAGGCAGTTCAGGTGGAGTAGGGAAGAGCCAAGGGCTTCCCTACTAGGGCTCGGTGGGTGCGCGCTGCTGGGGCCTGCGTGCCTTGGGTCCCAACTTCGGAAAGACCTGATGACCCCACGCCCCCATTCCATGCCACCTCCTGGGGCAGGGCACACTCGGAAGGTGGGGGCAGTCCGGCTAGCGCTAGGGTAAGGGCTCTTCCCCGAGGGTTCCGCAGGGGGCTCTTCCTCCTTATGCAGAAAATCGTTTCGTTCTTAATTTCCTTCTCCCAGGCCCTCCAGCAAAGCCTCCCGGCGCCGGAGCGTCCGAGGCGGGCTGCGCCCGGGCTGGGCCGCGCTGCAGTCCGCGCTGATTGTGTGTCACAGAAACGTGTCCCCCGCGGGCAGCGGCGGGCCCGGCCAGGGTCGGGCGGTGTGGCTGGTCCGCTCCGGGGCCGCTGGTCCGCTCCGGGGCCGGCTCGGGCCTAGCCGGAGCGAGCTGGGGCGCGCCCTCCTCTCGACGCCGCGCAGTCCAGGCAGGCGGGGAGGGGCGGCGGGCGGGGTTGGGGGCGGTGGGCCCGGGCCTGAGGGTCCCGCCCGCGGCTCCACCCGTCCTGTCCGGCCTTCGACTGGATGGTGTGAAGGGCTGCAGGGTTCCTGGGAGGGGGGTGGGGCTGGGGCGGTGGCCGGGAGGCATCGCGTGGCGTCGGTGCTCCCTCCCTCCGGGGTGGGCGGTCAGACGGGGACGATGTGGAGGCCGAAGCTGTCGGCCTGAAGCTTGATGTGGTCCCCGCGGTAACTAGTGGCGGTCATAGGCAGCGGCAGCAGCGGCAGGGGCGGAGCCCCGGGGGGGCGGCACTATAATAATAAGGGGAACCTGGAAGTTAACACAGGAGAAGAATGGGCTGGGTGAGAGGACAAACAGGAGAACAAAAAAGGAAAGAAAAGCAAAGACCTCCCGGGGCTGGGGTCTGGCGGACTCGGGGCAGGGACACTTTGGCTGGGTCACGGGGCCGGTCGCCCACGGGAGAGCTTCATTCACCGGTGGGAGAGGGACCCGATCGATCGGTGACCGCCGCCGCCCGACTGGGGGCCTTCCAGAGGGAGCCAGGGTGGGTGGGGGCGGCGGAGAGCCTTCTAGCCCCGGGGGAGGGAGAGAAAAGGAGGGAAGGGGCGGGAGGCACGGGTGTCCTCAAGGCATCCCGGGATCTCAGTGCGGCACTAACGAGCCCGCGTCCGCCCGGCACCCGAAGGTCGGGTCGCGGGGAGTCAGACCGGCGTCGGGAGGCAGCCCGGCTGAGCCGGCCCACGGGCGGACGCGCTGAGCCGCCGGCCAGCCAGGTGGCGTACTCACTTAGTAAGGCGGGGTTGCTGAATCTCCAAGCCTCGTTGTAGGCCGTGTACTGGGGGTGGCTGTACGGGTTGCCGGAGAACTCGCTCCCTGCGGGAGGGTGGGGGAGTGGGGATCAGACAAGCCCAACGCCGGGGCGGACCCGACGTGCCCGGTCAGCGGCCTCCCCCCCGGGTCCGAGGTGCAGGTGCGGCGCTCAGGGCGACCCGGCAGAAGGTGTGAGGGCAGACAGAGGCAGAGCAGTCCACCGGGTCCGCGTGGGGAGAGCCCGTGGTGGGGCGGGTGCAGAAGCACCGACACGGGCCCGGGGGCTTGGGGCTCCCCCAAGGAGGCACTCTGGGCCATCCGGGAAGGGTTTGTTCTGGTCCCTGTGCGCCTACCCCGCTGCTTTGGGGGGCGTGGACACTCTGGTTCTAGGAACCATAGCCCCACGGGATGGAAGCCGGGGAAGGTGGTGAAGGAAGGCCCTTGGGACACTTTGTCCCAGAAAGTCCTCAGACTGGCATCTCAGCAAGGTGCCAATGCAAGGGGTGGGGGCTCTGCTGGGAAACACCCCCCTTCCGCCTTTCCCTCGAGGGATTGGATACGCTGGCCACGCAGCAGGAGGAGGCGGTGGGAAACAGGTGGACTCTCCGCCGGTCCACCGGGGGGCGGTTAGCCGAGGGCCCCGTGGGCTGGGAGCCGTCGGAAGCAGCTTCCCTCCCTCCGCGGGAGAAAGGCCAGGCCTCCGGGTTTCCCCCTCGCCCTTTCTCCTGTGTGATGACCCCAGACTGTTTACAGTGATCCCTAACCGCGGGTTAAGTAGAGGAGAAGGGGCCCCTCTCCGAGAGGGAGCTGGGGTGGGGGTGGGGGATGCAGCCACTGGAAAGCCTGTTTATTGACGAGGAGGGAAAGCATGCGTGCAGCAGGATAATGAGCTTCTGAGCTCAACTGTGACCAAGAGGAACTGAGCTATCTCCTTCCCCATCGCTAATGAAACAAGTGTAATTTCCTCATCAGCACTAGATTCTGTTTAACGACTCCCCCCTTGCCACCATGAGCTCTCTGCTGCTCCCCTCATCCCCACCTCCTTGCAGACACCCCCTCCCTCACCCCCACCTCTCTAAGACCTTCTCCAGCCTCCACCTGCTCACTGCTCGGACCTTCCCAGAAGACACTCCTTGTCCCCAACACTTCTAACCCCACTCCAGATCTGGGCAGGGATCCCCTCCCCCACACCTCCCAGCTCTCCTTAGCCAGGCCCTCTAACTCCCTTCAGCCCCTGTGGTGCAGCACCCTCTTTGCCACTGCTCACCCCCCCAAGCTCTGTTTAGCCAGGGCTGTCCCTGAATGGACATCCAGGAATAGGGCCAGTCACCCTCTTTCATCCTCCCCCACCATAAGGGTTGTGCATGAGGGGAGGGCTGCAAGCAGGGGTGGGCTGCAGGTCCAGCGAGCCTCACCCTCTTTAAGACAAGAGTTTGTTGGTGTTTCTGCTAATAGAAGCTTCAACTCTGTGGCTTCAAGCCCAGCTCTCAATCAGGGGTGAGAGGCTGGGAAGAGCACAACCTCCAGCTGGGCTCCTCAGACCCTAAGTGTGGCTTCCACCTCTCTGATCCACACAGTCTAGACCCAGCTCCTCAGGAGGAACAAGGGCCCCAGTACCTCTGAGGAGACGAGGGGCTCTAGCTTGTCTCTCTGAAGCCAGTATCTTTGGGTCCTGCCATAGCCTGTCCTCTCTGTTCTACTTCCTTAGGGACTAGCTCCTTCCTCTCCCTGGGGTGGGGTCAATTCTCCACACTGGTTTTCCCTGCAGGTTGGTGTGGACCAGGGTGGCTTTGTCTGAGTGACTAACAATGCCCCTGGAAATGGTTCTTGGCTCCAAGTTTCCATGGAAACCAGGGCAGGCTCTTCCAAGCAGTGTCAGCTGGCTGGGGGTGGGCTGGGGCGCTGAGAGAGGAGCTGAGGCTCAGTGCTCCCGGGGCACAGGCTCAGGTGGGCGGGCCCTGTGGAGGGGCCGTGATGTACAGTGGGAGCACACAAGAGCCACTTCTGCAAACTCCCTCCCTGGCTTGCTCATGAGGGACCAACTGCAGCCTCTAGGGAGACAAAGGGACAGAACAGCACTGGTTTTGGGGGGAAGGGATGTTGGGTCCCCCCACCCCCAGACTACTGAGCCCACGGCAGCTCACCCACAATTTAGTTACCCCCACCTAAATTGGGCAGCTGCAGTATTGTCACCTACCAGGCACCATTCCTGCCAGGGTGGAGGTGGGGTAGCTTCCCTGGCCAGTGGGGGGCACGTGAGGGGGGTAACCAGGCAGAGTGGTGCTCGCCATGTCACGACCTGGAAAAACACAAAGGGGAAGGGGTGAGGCCTGGAAGAGAGAGGCCTGCCTCTGCTCACACCAGGGTACTTCGTGGGAGCAAACTCTTGGAGAGGACAGAGCTGCGTGCAGATACGTGGGAGAATGTCTGAATGAGCGGGTCCAGGTGTGCCTTTGCATGGGTTTAAGCTTGTTCCCCAAATGTCCTGTGACGGGCTGTGCACTTCTGCTCTGTGTAGCGCTCTGTGTCTCTCTGCGTGTTTTACGTGCCTGTGTTTAGCTTTGCGTGTGTCCCTTTGTAGCCCAAACCCAGATGGAGAAGGGAGGGAGACGACCTGCTTTTATTCCTCCTCTCCGGCAAGACAGTCAGCTGTGGTTTCTCCAGTAACCAAATGGACCTCTATCATCTTGCTCGCCTCTCTAGCACCCCATCTTCCCTTCAGGCTTGGAGGATAACCCCCCCCAACCCATGCTGGGGCTGATGGGTCTTCCTTGTCCTCTCTAAGTAGAGCTGCAGGTGCAGGGCCTGGCAGGTGTGGCAAGCAGGCGGTTGGGGCGGGGGCGGTGGGAGGGGGAGGGGTTGTGCCACTAGGGAGCTATTTTGCTGTTAGTGTTTATGGCATTTAAACAATAGAAAACCATCCCTGAAGTGAAAATCGGGAGCTTTGAGCCAACAGTTCAAGTGGATTGGATAAAGTTCCAGTGAGCAAAATGTGCCCCCCCCACCAGCTGCTGGACTTCTGTCCCTGGAAACTTCTACTGGCTAGAGTTTGGAGGGTGGAGGGTAGGACTTCCCTTAGCAGTGTCCTGGAGGGAAGGTAAGGCAAGCCAATATAAGGGAACCACCCGAGTCCAAAAACCTCTCTGGGACACAGCTACACCTGAGTGGCCTCTTTTCCTTGCCTGTCCCCTCCATCACCATGAAGGGACCACCACCTGCCTTGCAATATATGTCCCAATCTTTAATGACAATCATTTGCCCTCTTCCCTTTCCCACACTTCCATGCGCTAGAGAAAACGTGGTGCCTGGGTCCCATTTATCTTCTCCAGATCCCCCTTATCCTCCTCTTCAACCTGTGCCACTCCCCCACTGTAGCGCCTCTGTCTGGCCCTGAGAAGGCGAAGGGTGGCTGCGAGAAGTCACAGAACTCTGCATATCTGGCCCAGTACATTTTCTTTTCATCAGTTGCCCTGGTCTTCATCCTCCCTATGGCTATTCCAAAACACCCCGGCTCTCCTTGCCGCTCTCTCCTTGAATCTCACCTCATCTCCTACTCTTCTGAGATGTGAGTTTCTTCATTCCTCCCTTAACACATCTGAGTGATTCATCATCCCCTAAGTATACAGAGCTACAGCTCAGGTTTCTGTATTTCCAGCTGCCTGCTGAACATTTTCATTAGCTGTCCCACTGTCGCCTCAGACCTAAGGGGAATAAAAGCCAACTGACCTACCCCCCTCCCAATCAGGTGTGTTAAAGACCTTCTTGAAGACCACCAAACCAAAAATCTTTGGAATCCTCTTTTGTTTAGAGAGAGAGAGAGAGAGGACACACATTCACAAGCGGTGGGGAGGGTGGGGAGGGGAGGGGGGAGCAGGGGTAAGGAGCGTGAGAGAGAATCTTTAGCAGACTCCATGCCCAGCCCAATACAGAGCTTTGATCTCACAATCCTGAACAACCCTGAGATCATGACCTGAGCTGAAATCAAGAGTCAGACGCTTAACTAACCAAGCCACCCAGGCTCCCTGAAGTCCTTCTTGATATAGCCTGGGTCCTTCCCCTCTGGATGAAGTCAGTCACCAGGTGTTCCCGATTCCCCTGAGCAATGTCTGTTCCATTGGTCCCATCTCCATTTCCTCTAGAGCCTCCAGAGCTCAGCTCCTGAGCCCCCCCACCCCCACCCTTGGTCTGCCATAACAGTGCTTTTGCTGGTGTTCCCTGCACGCACATTCCTGCCCCTCCAGTCTATCCCACGTGAGGCTGTCTGGCTAGTCCCCAGGAAACGTTGCTCTCAACATATCACTGCCCTTGTGCAAACCACCGCGGATTCTCTGTAGGCCACAGTTGGAACCTCCACCCTGCCAGGCTTTCAAAGCCTCCTGGGTACTCTCCCACCTGACTTTCTTAGCGCTGATTCTCACTCCGCCTGGTTCAACTGGACTGTTTTCACAAGCGTATGTGCTGTGGAACATCTCTGTGCTTTCGCTGTTTGATTCCCTTCTTCTTCCTCATAGTTTCCCTCTTTTTCCACCTCCAGCCTTAAAATGCCTACCATTCTACCCCTCAGGGAAGTTTCTTTCTTCTAAACTTCTAGAATGTCTGTGCTACTTGGTTGACCGTGTCATTATCTCTTGTAAGGAAATGGACCTGTTCTGTATGGTGGCTTACTTCCTCAAACAGACCATAATCAAACTGAGGGCAGGGCCCCGTCTTCTGTTCTGTCTTGCATAGTTGAGAAATTAATAAATGATGCTCAGTAAATACCCTACTGATTGATTCTCTATTGCTCTGTTAGACTTCTAGCCAACTCCAGGTGGGTTGTACAGTTTTCTAATTGTTTCATGTGTGCTGGTCTCCTTTGAAGAGGTAAAGGCTGGGATAAAATGCACATGCTGAAATCTGCTTTTTCTCTAAAAACAGTTTGAGCAAGGGATTATGAATCTTTATAGGATGGAGAGAGATGACAGTGACTTATTGCCACTCATTTTATCATGCGATAGAATGGTTCTCCTTGATACCTGTCCAATACAACAAAGATCCTACATTTCCTAGAATTCAAGAACAGACGACAGAGCAGAACCATCAGACAAGAGATCCCTTCAGACTCCCAGGGAGACAGGAAAGAATCTGCATCTGCATTGTTGTGGGTTTTCTTTCACTGACTTCTATTGTTGTTAAAAGTTTCATTCCTCCTGTCCGTCTCTCAGTGGTGTGGTGGGTCTGAAGTGGATGAGGACAGCAATATCTATAGGTTCCCTGAGAGATGAATAATATGGCATTTATTAGACAAGAGGCCCCAGGACAAAGGAGAGTTGGGGAAGAGTTAGAGGTATTGCAATGAGAAAGATATAGAAAGTCAATTCCTCCTGGTCCCTGATCTTAATGCCTACAAAACAGCCAGGAAAAGAAAGATGCTTCTTCTTCTTCTTTTTTTTTTTTAAGATTTTATTTATTTATTTGAGAGAGAGAGAGAGAGAATGAGAGAGAGAGAGAGAGCATGAAAGGAGAGAGGTCAGGAGGAGAAGCAGACTCCCTGCCGAGCAAGGAGCCCGATGGATACGGTACTCGATCCTGGGACTCCAGAGATCCTGGGACTCCAGAGTCACGACCTGAGCTGAAGGCAGTCACTTAACCAACTGAGCCACCCAGGCACTCGGGATGCTTCTTTCTTTAAAAACAGGAATTTAAATGTACCCAAATTCTGATTTTCAGCTGCCTGGTTCCTACAACATGACACAGATGAATTCCTTGTAATCTAAGGTTTTGTCATACAATTCCCTACCTGGCTTCAGGAGAGAGGAAGAAAGGTCGGACTCCTGGAAAGGTGTCTCCAGCTAACCTGGATTTTACTCTATAAACGATGGTTATTTCCACCGGCTTTTCCTCTCGCAAAACAGTCAGGCTAACTTGGAGCATACAGAAACTTCTGTGTGCTGGAAGTCGCCTAGAGAACTGTTCACTGAAAGACACATTTCCAAATTCTAGTTAAAAAACTGAATCTGGGAAGTGCTGTTCAGACATTTTTAAAATGTGAGATAAGAGGCCCGTGATGAGGAAGAAGCATACTGGCTTCCTGGTGTTCCGCACACAGCTGTGCCGCTGTCTCCTGTGACATCAGTATCACCACAAAGAGGTGCCCGTCAGGACCCCTGAACCAACAGAGGTACAAGCCACCGCATACAAAGCACTCCCAATGGCTTCATTAGTACACAGGGGACACCTGAAGAAGAGGAAAAAATTGACCAAACTCTTGCCAGAGCCATATATTTTTCTGGAACGCCATTGTCAATAATGGAAAACACATACTGCAGGAAGTTTTCAAATTACTAAGACCATCATGCCATTTGCCCAGCAGCATTCTTTGAGCAAGCTTCTTTTAGTGAGAGATATGAATGGGTAATAGAATGTGTGCAAGGAGAATCAACAGAGCCCTGCCGACGGATGGACAGAGGGGAGCAGAGGGGCTCCAAGATTGTCAGCACAACCACCCCTTCAAAACAAACAAGCAAAAGCATGGGAAGAGGAGAAAACAGTGACATAGCAAAATACATCAGTTACAAAGTATGTGCCGCCCAACAGTAGACAGGAAGTGGCAAGGTGATTTGCTCATCCACGATCCCAGGAATGTGATAACAGCACCAAGAATCACAAATGAATTAAAAAAAAAAAAAAAAGAAACCGGGTGCCTGGGTGGCTCAGTTCGTTAAGCGAGTGCCTTCCGCCTTCCGCTCAGGTCATGATCCTAGAGTCCTGGGATCAAGACCCACGTTAGGCTCCCTGCTCAGCAGGGAGTCTGCTTCTCCCTCTGACCCTCCCCCCTTTCATGCCCCCTCTCTCTCTCAAATAAATAAGTAAAATCTTAAAAAGTGGGGGGTGCCTGGGTGGCTCAGTGGGTTAAAGCCTCTGCTTTTGGCTCTGGTCATGATCCCAGGGTCCTGGGATTGAGCCCACATCGGGCTCTCTGCTCAGCATGGAGCCTGCTTCCCCCTTCTCTCTCTGCCTGACTCTCTTCCTGCTTGTGCTCGCTCTCTCTGTCAAATAAATAAATAAAATCTTAAAAAAAAAAACAACAACAAAAACCCACATATTACCAGGGGATGGGCATTTCGTGGGGGACACTTGTTTCCTAAGGTCACAAAGTTTTAAAGATGGACGAACCTTCAAGATGATCTAACTTCCTTGTCTCCAAGTTGAGAAAATGGAGGCGCAGAATGTAATGACTTCCTCATGGCCGCAGAGCTAGTAAACCAGAGAGCCCACATTCGAAGCTATGTCTGTGGCACACTGCCTTTGAATGACAACATGAAGCCAGATAATCCCCAAAAGAGCCAAAGGAAAGGAAAAGAAGTCATCCAACAAGCAAAAATCTCATATCGTCACTGTCGTCATTAAGACGAGGCAAGAAAAAAAAAACATAAAGAATAAAATACTGACACAAAAAGTCTGTGACAAAACTCCATGGGGTGGAGTATTAATCTCCTTGGAGAGTCTTCTAAAAAACAAAGAGGCTCTTCAAGAAACAGCAGTAGTTGGGAATCTTAAAGTACCCAGAAGTGTGAGAAGCACTGTACTTGATGAAGATGTCTTCTCAGTTCAACTGCGGAAGTCCCCAAAGAGTCTACAGCCGATTTCTACAGCAATCACTGCATCTGAATCAGACAGTGCACTTCTGTCAGACATTCCTTAGCAAATGGGCCAGATCAAATCAACGGTTTTGGAGAATCTAAGTGCAGTTCCTCTTACAAGTACAGAGAACAGCAAAGTGAATGACTTTATTAAGAAATTGGAAAATTTCAGCCCCCAGACAATTTATGCTGTTTTGTCAGCTCTAAGATTCAAGGGCAGAGTTGCGTTTCTACTTCAGCTAGACTAAGCTAGCCCTCACTGAGCACCTACTACAGCTGGGCACCATCCTAAATATTTTCTATGTCTTATCTCTTTTGATCCTTGTATCAACCAATGATGCTGATCTGTTTTTAATCCCCGCAGTATAGATGAAAAACTGAAACCCAGAGGGGCTAAGTGTTATGTTCAAGATTCCACAGAGAGTAGAGGGCAGAATCTGGATGGACAGAACAAGCAGTATACTTGGGAATTGATTCTGGAATGATGTCCTTGAATATTACAGACTCAGAAAATAGGTATTTGGTCCAGGAGAGTAACCTGGGGTTATGCTAGGGGAATCCTTCCTAAAACAACATCCTGTTGCTTCTTGTTGCTTGCATGTTTTGGCTTCTTCCATTTCCTACAGCAAGGATTTTAAACTGGGGTTCACTGATCCCATAGGACTCTATGGATTCGCTTCACAGAGCCCATATAAAGCCATACATCAAATGTTATAGGTACACATACATAATATCTAGACGGCTTTTATCATACTCTCAGAAGTATTCACGACTCCAAGATGGATAAACACTCTTTTTCCCAAACCAAAAGAACCAGTTCTTTGGCATAAGAAAGACACCGATTCGTCTGAACACACTTGAATTGTACCAACGGACGAGCTCACACAAAGAACAGCAAATAAACAGGTGGAGGGGCAGAGAGGCTGATCGCAAGCAAGAACGTCGGCATCCAGAAGACCCAGGAAATAACACAAAGGCAGCCACCAGCGCGGCCCGGTGATGACTCAGACCACAAGACTTATTAGACGTAGATTTATACAGCAGAAGTTCTATTCAGTGAGTGTGGAGATGCTTTTCCTCAGCATCGTTCTCTGAAAATGAGCACTTCTGCTCTCCACTTGACACTATGGAGGACCCTAAGGCCAGAAAACATAACTCTTGTTTTACTATCCTATTCTCAAGTTTTGTCTGCTTCTCATAAGGTGGTGAAGATGAAGACGTTAGATCGCTCCAAGGTTGGCAGTCTGTGCCTGCTTTTGACACAAGCATTTATAATACTTCCAAGAATACAGTTATTAAATTTGTAATTACTGTCTACATATACTGTACGTTTACAATGACTGTACCAATAATGATCACTTTATGACCAATCCAAATTTACATAATACACTGAAGCCACAAACTTTAAATCCATAAAAGCTGCTTTTAAAGGAGAGGAAAAGAGTTTTCTACATGTTTCGTTTCGTTTCTTATTTCCCATGTTTCTGAATCCTCTCCAGGGTTTCTCCTGGGTTGGGGGTGAGGGGGAGCAGGGATGCCTGAGTGAGAGCCGCCAGCCCCAGGCGCTGGGTTGGCCCCAGAGCGCTTCCTCTGAGACTTGTCTGCCCTGGGTTCCAGCAGAGGGGGCTGTGCCCCCAGCTCAGGTGGCTGCTCTCCCAGCTGATCTTGCCTCCCCCACAGCTGGACCTTTAGCCGCCCAGAGCTGGGTGGGCTCAGGAAGGTCTGCACCCTGACAGCCAACTAGCTGGGTACAACCAGTTAGGCTGTTCCCTCTCCTTCTCCTTCCAGCACACTGCCCTTCTCTGGGCCATGGTCGCCTGCTGGCATAGGGCCCCCCAAGAGGTGGCTTCCTTTAAACTCTGCCGGATGGCGGATAGAGCCATAGCCTCAGGATCCTGGGAGAGGGCTAGGCAGTGAGGGCCAGTATCACATCTGCAGAGGCCTGCGAGGGAGTCTGGCTATTTTTTAGTGAAGGAAACTAAGGCTCAGAGAGAGGGGACGACATCCTAGCCCTCTCCTCCTTCACTTCCCAAGCTGCCTTCTCTAGCAACGAGAGCAAATCGCACGTGGGCAGGTGCGGGCGCCGAGGAGGCTGGCTCTGACTCACGGCTGGGCTCAGAGCACGGGAGACCCTCTTGCTGGGTGGGCAGAGGTTAAGCCTGTTTGCACAGTCTCCTGATACTCCAGGTCTCCCAGTTCCTCTCCGGCTTTATTTTGTTCCCTGAGTGCACTGAATTGTCAGCTCTAATCCTTCCGAAAGCGCAGCGTTTTTCAGGCGCTGTGTGTAAGTGAAACCCTAATCCCAAGGAGAAGGGCCACTTAAGCTGCTGGAGCATTAGGCTGCTCTGGGAGCGGCCCTCGGACTTCCTCTCTCCCTGCCTGGCAGCCCAGCCACCTCTACGGAGGAGTGGGGGGATTCCAGGCTGAAGGGAGCAAAGCCCTCTCAGAAGTAACACTAGTGGCAGGGCTTGCCTCCCCAAGCTCAGGGTTGAAAAAGGACTGGCTTGTTTTCCTGAGGCTGATAGCAGGGAAAGAAAGATTCGGATCCCCCTAGGGAAGCAGTGTGTGTAGGGGGGGTGGCGGGGGTGGGGGTGTGTGTCTTCCTGTCCCTTGAGGGCTGGTTGATTCTCTGGGGGAAACAGGCCTTCCGGTCTTATCTGGGGGCCTTTGAGGCCACCAGGAGACTTCTGAGCCCTTCGTCCCAAGCATACCTATAATATTCATTGTGACACCACCATTTAGGATTTCTGGTCATTCAGAAAAGATTGAATTGACTGATTTACTTTTACTTAGCCAAACTTTTCTTCTTAGAAAGTACCAAATAATGGAGTAAACAAGCTCAGTGTCAGGGGACCGCCCTCCTTTTGGAGAAATGTCCTCTGGGATATCCCAAGCATCTCTAAACAACCGTATAAGAGCTGAGAGGTTCTCCATAATCTAACTAATCGTGAAAACGGTACCCAGTGCTATTAGGCAACCCTTCGTTAGCCCGAGTTGGCTACTATATGTGTTTGAAATAAAGATCACTGATTTCTTAAAAATATTTTGATTCCTATTAAAACTGGCCCCTCTCTCTGATCTCTACATAGATCAGTGAGCCCTAGCTGTGGAGGACTAAGCACAGTCCTTTTGGGGTGCTCAGTCTTTGGGTCTCATGGGTGGAGGGAGGAGGTGGAGGGAGAAGTCAAGATGAAAGCTCAAGGTAATGGGCCACATCTGAGCTCAGCTTAGGCGGCCACGGTACTGCGTCTTTGCTAAAGTACCCAGGAGTATTTCACACCTTCTTCATCTTCTCCAGGACTCTGCTCCCCTCTGCAGCTCCGTTAGAAGCCCTGTATGCTTCTGTCTAAGGTGCCCTGCTGGGATGGGCAGGCCGTGACCACTGGGGATGGCTAGTAGACACAGACATGGATGTGGATTTAGGATGGAGTTGGGGGTGGTACAGTTTTTATTTGGCTCCAATTCCGATCTGACTCTCCCAGGCCTAGAGTGGATTAGTGCTCCTTCTTTTCAATATCCTTTCCCTCTAAAGGTGAACTGGATAAAGGAGGAAGGGAAAGAGCCCAGATCCAATGACTCCCTAGGCTGCAGGCCTAGGGCACCCGCATTATCAGTCAATGTCTCATTGCTATGGAAATGCCCCCGTAATTAAATCAGAGCCGAGGTCTGGGGGCTGGAGGTCCTTGGGGATGTGGCTGGAGGCCTCAGGGATGTTTGAAGGAAGCTAGCTAGCTTCATACTCTTGGGCCTTCCAGGCCTAAGTGAAGGGTCCAGGGCGCACGGGTGTGTGGGGAAGCCCTCTGGCTTGGTTTGGCCTCCACAGCAAAGGGCTCGGAGTTGCTAGATATCAGAAGTTTCCCTAGCCCCCTCCTTTCAAGGTTGGAGAGGAGCTCTGATGTCAGTGCCCTAAATTCCTCTAGCTAATCAGGGGCTTTGAGCCGACAGACAAGGCTAGGAGACTCCCAGCCTCCTTTAGAAACATTTCTCAGCCTTTATTGCCCTCTCCTCCCCCGGAGGGGCTGGCCAAGGGCTAAGCTGTTTGTTTTATGGAGGGAAGTGCAGTTGCCTTGGAAGGGGGTTGTTAACTACAGGAAAGAGGCAGTTTCTGGAGGTCCTCAGGACTCCCTGAGTAGGAGGAGGAGGGTTTCCCAGGATCCACATTTCTGTCCGCTAAAAGGCTGCATCACTGACCATCCCAGATGTGGGCAAGGAGTCTGAGCTTCTGAGGGCTCCCAACCCTTTCTCAGAAGCTGAGCCTGCAGGGTTCTCACAGGCCTCCAGGACCTGGGGGTCAGCCCTGCTTTTCAGCTTTGAACTTTGCCTTATTGACCTCCCCACAACTTACCAGCTTCCAGGAGAAGCTTCTGCTCCCTCTCCCACCTTGGGCACTCCCCTTTGGGCAGCATCCCCACCTCCTCCTGGATCTCAGCTATGGATTCCTTCCAAGTGGTAGCCTTAAGGCATCAAGAGAAGTTTCTCCCAAACGCTTGAATAAAACCACCTTCTCCCTCCACTGCTATCCACAGAGGGTAGAGAAGCTGAGGACTGTGTTTGCCTTGTCCCTAGCTTTCCAAAGTTCAGACGTTTTTTTCCAAAGGGAAGAGTCTGTGCTGACACTTGAGCCTGGGAGCTTGGATAAGCAGGGGACAGGCTCTACTCTCAGGGCTGCGCCTGAGGCTCCTGGACCCCAAAACAATAAGCTATATATAGCTGTGGTCTTCCTTCCTGGCCTTTTTGGGTTTTATTACCAGAAGATTGGCTGAGCTGCCGGGGGTGGAGGTGCGGAGGGCATGAAGGATCTAGATCCGAGATAAACACAAAACTGATGCTTTTCTGTTATCTTTTTTGGAATATGAAACATGCTTATTTTATAGTTGCTTTCGGACTGTTCTATTCTCTCTAGTTCTTAGGGGTATTGATTGTCCTATTTCTTGCTCCTGCTAACTCCCCCTCATGATAGCTTGCATTTACATGAGGGGTGTAATTTTTCGTAGTGAGCTCATCTTTACTGCTGGGGTTCCATGTGCCCTAGGTTCGGGAATGCCTCTGTAGAGAAGGTTTGCCCTGGTTCCTGCTGGGGTTTCAGAGTAGGTTATTATCCTAGACAAATTTTTTTATGTCAGGTCTTGGCTGGGGGTTCCTGCCACATACTCAGGTATAAATTTGGACCCTGAACCAGGGTCAGGAGTGGGGACTCCATTTTTCATGGAGACGATTTTTCCCTCACTTGCTTCCCTGGGCCACTGGGATAATTTGTGTGTTTCCCTTTCACACACGGCATTGTCTTACTCTGTTCCTGGCTTTACACAGGGTGATCCTCACTTCTGGCTTCCTGCTTCTTTTGGACCCAAGTTCGTGGCTCCTGTCTGCTGTGTTATAACCGCAGTCTCCCCCAGGTAGGGTCCAGCTCCAGGGTGATACCCTCGGGCTCTCACCTACAGCTCTGGCTTTGAGTTTCCTTCTCCTTCTGGCACCAGAGCGTGAGGTTTGGTTGTGTGTTGACAATTCTTGTTACATTTTTATCCAGCTGGGTTTTGGGAGTGTAGCCCGCTTGTTTCTGGACACGGATCTCAATTCCTCCACTACCTCTCTGGGACTAAAAGGAGGATGGAAGAACTACCCTCGCGCGAAGCTCTCCCAGCGCTCGGTGGCGATGCCCACCGGAGGCCAGTGAAGCCTGCTCAGGGCAGCAGCTCCAGAGACTGACGGGTGGATTCCTGGGCTGCTAGGGTTAGCGTGGAGAGCTGCCACACACTCCCTGTCTCGCTCTGTGTGGCCTCCAGGGTAGGGAGCCTGTGCTCCTCTTCACTGTGGACTTCCACCAGGACAAGGGACCCTCTAAATGCTCAGGCGCCTCTCCAAGGGACTTGGGGGCATCCTGAAACTAGTACTCATCTTCTCCCAGATCAACACGGCTGCCTGTGTCCCTTCATGTTCCTCTATGGCTGAAGACCTGGATAGACACAGGAAGGGAGAGGCCAAGGTGAATGTCATGGGGATGAAGAAGAGCTCTTTTCTACCAATGATGGGAGACTTGAAGGCACCAGCACCCAGTTGGAGCAAGAGTCTTCACTGAAGTCCTGGTCCAGAGGTCCTTGGGACTACTGAGGGGTTGATGACAGCCCCCATGGGGTCCTCTGGAAGGGTAAGAAGTTGATAGAAGAAGGTACCAGCCACCACCAGCCAAACTGAGGCAGCCTGGGGCCCGAGTACCCCCAACTCACTCTTTCCTCTAGCTGGTCCCCTTTTCCTTATCACTTTGGAGAGACTCGGCTCCGTTCCAGACCAGCAGCCTAGAGCAGTGGGCTGGAGAGAAGAGATGCCGCTGAGCTCGAGCAGCCCAGCGGCGGAAGGGAAAGTGGGTGATAAATTTAAATAACCAGCTTGACTTGGCAGCTCGCTGAGTTGTGATGCAGTGAAATTAAAATCTCGGCAGAACTTGCAAACACCACCCAGAAAAGTCCGTCTCTCTCCTTGGTTCCAAGATGGAAGGTGGGGAGGGGAGACTATCAGGCCAAGCCCCAGACACTGGCAGCCAGCCTTGCTTGCAATGTGATTAGCTGTGTCCTGGCCCACTGGGCCCCACTCTCCCCTCCACACAATAGCCCGGGCTCCTCTCTCCTCTCAGTCCTGACCTTGTGGAACAGCTGTATCAAGTGGCTGGTGAAGTTTGAAATCAGCCTCTCGTGCCAGGAGGTGGCAGGAATATCAATAAGGTCGGCTCTCCAGGTTGGGCTAGGGCATTGCTGGGCAGGTTTCCCCAGGACTCATCCCTGAAGGTTTACAGCGTCAGCTGCCTGTCCCCAGGGAGGAAGATGAGCTGGGTGCCCGAGACACAGGGGATGACGACGGGGCCCGGAACACCTTCGTACACCCAAGCCAGGCTGTGGACACAGACGACCTCCCTGCTCCCTCACGGTTAGCACACACCTGCCCAGAAAGAGCCTCCCCTTTTCTTTCTTGACCAAAGTCCTTCATATTTTCCAACAAAATATGCTTTTTAAGAATCTTCAAAGGGAACGTCTACAAATATTCCCAAAGCCTCTCCCATATGCCAGCTGTGCTTGAAGTTTTCACAGATGCCAAGATCTTTCTAGAAGAACCTAGCCCAAGTCCAAGTCTCTTGTGTCTGCTGTCCTTGCATCACTGCTTACTGCTACCCATAAAGTCCTGGCCCCAAGGCCACCATGCTGGACCCACTCCCGAGGTGGCCCATCAAGTGTCTGGGCACTGCCCCGTTTCTCACCTTGACAGTACCTCCAGCACATTCTGTTTGTCCCCATAATAAACACATCATGAATCATTCATCTTTAATAGATTATGCAAATTAGGAGGACATAAAATCAACAAAGATCAATAACTCCAGCCGTTTAATTGCCAGCAAAAACATTTTAAGAATGAGCATAATCGGCAGCCCTCTCTTTGGTAATGGCACCATTAATCCAAACATTGGATCTTGGCCTAAGTGTAGAAAAATCATTCCCTGCCCCCACCTCCTCCCACCTCCCCTCCCCCACCTCTCCACACACTTCTCTCTTTTTGGTAATTTCCAGTTTCTGAGCGAGTTTCCCGTCATTACCACTGGTGAACAGCTCCGAATGTTAATGGTTCTGCTTTTGTTACTCCTCGCTTGATTGAAATGTCGCATACAGATTGAGATGTTAGTGCTAACTTGCCACCTGGGAATGTCAAGCTGGGTCTGAAATGAACTTTTCTCACACTTGGATCCAGATGGATCAGCCGGAGATGTTCCCAGGCTGAGCTGGGACCGTTCCAGGGCCATGGGGGGGAGGCGGGCGGGGGAGGCTCAA
Source organism: Lontra canadensis (assembly GCF_010015895.1). Taxonomy (NCBI): domain Eukaryota; kingdom Metazoa; phylum Chordata; class Mammalia; order Carnivora; family Mustelidae; genus Lontra; species Lontra canadensis. The sequence goes on from NW_022630997.1 coordinate 17,442,549, forward strand.
GGTGGAGGCACTTTTCTGTACCAGCCCGAGTTCTCCTGCAGCAGGAACCCTACCCGAAGATCCATCTCTCCACCCCGGGGAGCTCCTGCCTTCTGGACCGTGTGGTCCCAGGCACAGAGAAGCACAGCTGGGATGAGGGAAAAGTCTCCTGGGCTCTCTTTTGTCCCTGGCCTGGGCTGGGCCACCTTCAGGAAGTGACCACTGAAACTCTCAGCAGATCAGAAAGTTGGCCTGGCCTGCACCATCTCTCTGCCTTGGGTCAGAACACCCAGCAGGTCAGAGAGCTTCCATGTTGGCCAAGGAGGACTCATATCGAGGGCCAGTTGGTAATAGGCTATGCCCTGACCCAGCCAAGGTTGTCACTCCCAAAAGCAACGTCCGGGTCTCTGGTACTTCCAGAACTCCCATCTCTGATCACCTAGCTGAAGAGCTCAACCCTGTCTGGGCCAGAAACAGCTGTACCAGGACACATCTTGAGGACAGCCTGGGAAGGTTAAGGACAAGGCCCTCCTAAGCCCGCAGGTGGAAACTGGATGGCCACTCACAGCCCAGCTCAGGCCTGAGCCCCGCTCAGACCATTTCCACACCAGCACCAGGGCCTTGTTTCCTGCCTTTGCCACTGGCTGTGACGCTGGCTGCCTACAGGCCCGCCGCTGGGTCCCTGGGCCGCCTCCACATGCCTCGCTCGGCAGGTAACGCCTCAGTGTCTCCCAATCCCCACCGAGACCCTTCTCAATCATTCTGTCTCCCAAGGAACAAACGGCACATTGGCTTTAGTGTCTCCAGAATAATTAGGTGAATTTTAATAACACCTCAATGTGTGTTTCTCCCACTTGGGCACTTTCCTGGCCCGGAAACCCTTCTGCAGTGCCAGGCGCCTTCCTTAGCCTGCAGCTCTGAGGCCTAGAGCTTCCTTGGCTGGGTCCTTTGCTGCACCACACCTCAGCCTGCTTCCCCTCCAGCCGCCTCTGCTGCTCCCAATCCGCGGGAGCAGCGGGATTAGATGTCCTCTCCCCTGCACTTGACTGTGGGACAGGCCTGACCCTGCCTGGCCTTGAAATCAAGCCTCAATCTCAGTGATTTCTCTGGGAAGCGAGAGTGCGACTGTAATAATTGTGCTTTTCTGTAACCACAGAGGAGGTGGAGGCCCTGCCCTGAAGCCCCAAACCGCAGCTCCCCAGGCTGCCTAGAAGGAGAGGAAGGTGGACCCCCGAGGATCCTTGGAGGCATGGCAGTAGGGAGGCTGGACACCGCCCTCCTCCTCCCAGTCTGGCCTAAATTATTTACCCTCTGCCCTCTTCTGTGCACATCCTAGATGCCAAGAGGCATCTGATTCCGGGCACCTTGCGGGTGGCAAGAGAAAAGGCAAAGAGAGAGGCAAGAGGATGGGCAGAAGGAACCAGCAACAGCTCCTCCTAGCTTCGACCTTTCCAGGCGGAAGCACACAGAGACCTTGACCACAATCTCTTCTCCTCACATCTGCACACATCTGTTCAGAAAGCACCCTGGTTTTCGGAGGCTCGCTCTCTCTGCAGATATCATGACAAGGGGCCCACTTGTCCCACTGGGCCCCAGATGGCATGGGCTGAGGTGCCCTTACTGAAATCAGTGCCTCCCCCCACCTCCTGGAAGCCTCCTTACCGGTCACAACAGGGTATGTCTGCGTGCCTGACACGTTGCTGCCCAGCTCGGGGTTGGCGGATGCAGATAGACTCGACTTGACTTCATCAAGCCCGGGGGTCAGGGCTGGGAGGGAGTACTCATTCCCCTGGGAGAAGAGAGAAAAGCGACAGCTCTCTACTGATGTGCACACGCGGAGAGAGGGCTCAGTGTGCAGATGGGGGGGAGGGACAGGGAGCCTTCCCAGATGGGGCGGAAGGAGATGGCCAGGCAGAGGGAGGGGAGCAAGGGAGGGGTGGGCTCAGCAGATGACGGAGAGTTTTGTGTGGGTGGGGGATACCCAACTGGGGGTAGCTAGAGGATAGTTGGTGGTGGTGATCCCAGCCCTCTCTGAACTGCTGTAGCCTCTCCTGCCGACAAAGCCCCAAGGGTGGAGTGTAGCAGTTGGGGCCCCCCTGCTGAGAAGCAAGGGGTGTTCTCAGGTCCCCCTGGAGTCTTGGGGAGGAGGGGTGGACCCTGATGGGCCCGCAGAGGCAGGAGCTGGGGGAAGGGCCTAGGGGGGCCTTGGGCCTGGCACTGCTGGGCTGGCTGATAGGGTGCTGGCGCCCCCTTTTTAAAAAACAAACAAAGACAGCCCCACGGGCCCCTCGCTCTCTGCCTGTGCACTGGGGTATGAAATTGGGGAGGGGGAGAGTCCACATGGCTAACAGAAGGGTGGGAGGGGGCCAGTCATTGCCTCTGAAAGGGTGTCCTGCCCGAAACACTCGGGTAATTGCCTTTTTATTGCCGTCACTGCTCAGCCAGACCCCGGAGCCGGGCCGACCAGGAGCTTGCACAAAGCAGGAAAAGTTGCTCTGATTAATATTACGTTAAATTAAAACTGATTTTCTGCTCTTTCGGGTCTGTTTTTTTCCCTTCCGCTTCCTGGCCCCCCCAGAGGGCCCCCTCCCCTCCCTGGCTGGCCGGGATTGCCTCGTCATTTCCAATTCCTTCTCGTATTGATCTTCCTGTAGAAATCAGTTTTGTAATTAGCTGCAAATTAGGCCTTCTACTGGGGGTGAAGCTGCCCCCTGATTTATCACCAGAGTAATTCGCTGTGATCGGAGAGAAATTAAAATGAACTCAATTAGGCTTCGGATTTGCTTTATGGGCCCTGCTCCGAGTTTCAGGGGGAAAAATGACTGTGCTGGTGTTTAATAGTCTAATGAAAGTAAATAAAGGTTATTCATTGTAATACAGCCGGGGACTCGTGGAGGGTGCACCGAGCCGCCCGCCTCGGCCGGCTCCTCCTTTGTTGGTTTATGGCTCAGGGCACCTTAAAAAGACTTTTGATTTTTGTTTTATGAAGACAAACAGCTTATGGGATAAAAGGACGGGCGGAGAGAGAGGCGAGTGGCTGGGAGCCATTGGCGTCCTAGAGCGGAACCGCGCCGCGTGGAGCCTGCAGGGCTGCGCGGGTGTGAGAGCGCGTGAGCGTGCGTGTGTGCGTGCAAGCCCAGCGGACGGGGTTGTGCGGTGGCTGTGAGCCTGGCCAGGGCCTTAGGTGTGGGAGGAATGGGAGTGTGTGCACTGGGGCCCCTCTGGATGTGTGGATGGAGGCCGGTGCTGGGGGTGTGCCGAGCTGTGGTCTGGGAGAAGGCCCCCCTCCTGGCAGATGGGGTGGGGGGAGCGTGTGCTAGCAGGAGTGTGAGCTGTGAGCGGGGGAGGGAGCAGGTGCCTGTGGTGGTAAACACGTGCACAAGGGTAAATGTGAGGAGTTAGGAGATGTGTCTACGTTGTGTATTGTGCGGGTGTGTTGTGGGCTGTGTGGTGCACAGGGCCGTTCTGCATCTGGACGAAGTATGGGGGCAGAGGGATAGGCCATCAGCTGACCTCGGGTCACACGGGACAGCTGGACTTGGGAGCAGGAGGCAGGCCCCGAGGGAGAGAAGAGCACCCTGGTCTCGCCCAAACTTTCTGTAAGACCTCCGAGGCATTTAGGCAAGGGACATGGCAAGAGGACAAGGACGTGTCCTGGGTCTTCTATGCCACATGCGTGGAACGGCAGGGCCAGAAGCGACCCATTAGACCTTACCCAAGTCCTCCATTCTACGGATGGGGAAACTGAGGCTCTGAAAGGGAACAAGACTTACCCAAGACCTATCACCCAGAACTCATCATTTCTAACTGCCATATACCATAATGGTTTTTCTGAACACTACCATAGCGTCTCGGTATGAGTGTGTCTACTTGGCATGCACGTGGTGTACCTGTATGTCACATGGGTGACGCTGGGTACACACGTTTTTCAGAGGCCTTGTCCTGCCCCGTCCCTGTCCACTTCTGCAAGCAGAAAGCTCCTTCCTGGGGTGCCTGGGTGTCTCAGTCATTAAGCGGCTGCCTTCAGTTCAGGTCACAATCCCGAGGTCCGGGGATGGAGTCCCATATTGGGCTCCCTGCTCAATGGGGAGCCTGTTTCTCCCTCTGCCTGCTCCCCCTACTTGTGCTCTCTCTTACTGTCAAATAAATAAATAAAATATTAAAAAAAAAAAAAAGGTCCTTCCTCACCTGTTCTGATTTGATGTGCTCTGATGCCTGGAAGACGTCGGGGTAGGAAGGACGCTCAAAGACCCGATCCAAAGCTTCCAGCTGCTGCTGGGTGAAGGTGTCCGCTCGCAAGTGCTTCCGCAAACTGTCCACGCCACTCTGGGAGTCTCCATTGGGGACCGAGCCCTCGGACACATCTGGAGGACACATGGACACTGGTGGCATCAGCGCAGGCTGGCACAGGCATAGTAGGTCAAGGGGACTTTCTAGCCCTGCTGGGACCCCTCACCCCCAACTTTTAAGCTAGAGCAGCTGACCCAGGGGCTGACCATGCCTCCAAAATCTGGCTGGGGAAGCCAGAGCCTCTAAAGGACCTGGGAAAAGAAAGGCAAGTTGTCCCAGTGTGGGCAGCCGGGGGTGTGGGAAGGACTGGGCAGAGCTATAGCCAGGGGGTCTCCTGAGGGAATGTCTCCGAGAACCCCTCTGTCCCCAGGCCTGGGTCAGCCTGGGGGAGGAGCTGGGTGTCTCAGACCAGCATTACCGAGCCTGTGGAGAATTGAACTCGGCTCTGAGATGAATTTCAGTTCCACTGACTCCAAGGGTGGAAAATTATCAAATCTCCGAGGCTGAGTGTAACACGGAGACTGGGTGAAGTAATTAACTTCACCACCGAGGGAGGAGGGACTCTGAAAGTCAAGCTGAGGGATTCTGTTCTCGTGGGGCCAAGACAGAGACCAGAGCAGGAGGACAGCAGGTGATACGTGAGGAGCGAGACCCCGCCTTGGGCAGAGACTAAAGACAGTGTCTTTGTGCCCAGAGTGTGCTCCTATACCCAGACTACCCTCCTCAGCCTCTGTCTCCGACCTGGACTCCAGCCAGACCTCTGTCAGGGGCCAGCCCCATGGGCGCCTGGCTCCTCCTGTGGTTGTCACAGAGAGCCGAGACACACTCTGTGAAGGAAAAGCTGTGGAGGTGCCACACTCGTGCCTGCTCCCTGTGGCTGCAGGCCAGTTCTGTCCAGGTCCCGCTCTACCCAGACTTTCTGCTACCCTTCCCCCCATCCCTGCACCCCTGCATCCTGTCTGTTAGTTTCCAGAGCACGCAGTGAGCTAAGAGTCTCCTCACTGGCTCTCTCTGTGAACATCTACGTGGCAACTCCCCAAGCCGAGGCTGGGTCCTCGCCAGCCCCAGTGTGGCCATTCCTTGGCTTCCTTCAGCCCAAGACCCATAGAAGAGCCTTGGGCCTGGGGCCAGCACATGCTGGAGGCCTCAGGGTGTTCCTCTGGGACTATTATATATATCAGTTTATAGGTGATTATACGATATGATATAATCAATATTGCATTATATACAGTAACACCGTACAGTATCATTCGGGAGACCATAGAAAATATTACATATTGATTAACCTCAACCCGCAGCCATCCTCTCTTCCGGCTTCCCAGATGGAGCATGGGGTCTGCTTTCCAAATGGGACCCGCTATCTTCCCTTCCCTGTACTCTATTCCTCAGGAGGTGGGAAAGCAAAGAAAGTGTGTGTGTGTGTGTGTGTGTGTGTGTGCGCGCGCGTGCGCGCATGTAAAAGAGAGAGAAATGAAGGGCAGGATGAAGGCTGAGGTGGAGAGACAGACACAGGGCCAGCCTCCACGGGGTTTCCATGTTCCCTGCATTCCTACGGGCACAAAACTTGGTTGTTGTATTTTTTATTGTGCAAGCCTCTGGAATGATTTTGTCTAAGACACTGCATGTGTCTCTCTTATATAAGTTAGGGTGCGGCACACTTAGTTTTTCCTTGCATGTGGGTATTCTCTGTGTATACGCATTTGTACACGTGTAAACATCCAGACAGATACGTGTGGGTGTTTGTGTAAGTGACAGAACGAGAGCTGTTTTCCAAGCACACGTGCACGCGCGTGTGTGTGCACACATGCATGTTTCACCGCATGGGGAGTGTGAGCTCAGGTGCCCTGTGTTTCTTCTGTGCCTGCTTTTCTTTCAAGGATGTGCCTCCTGATTCCACCCCTGTAGCTCTTTGCGTGTTCATTGTGTCTAACCCTCTCCCACTGGAATCCTCCTAACCTCTTTGGGAATCCCTGCTGTCCGGCCGAGCGAGGTGGTGGTGTCTTTGTGTGCGGTTATTGCAGTGTCGCCAAATGGGTCCCGGCAAGGAAGGTGTGCATTTGTCTGTGAGCAGGTGCTCCCACGTTCAGTGCCCGGGTGTGTGCATATGTGTGGGAAGGCTCACAGCGTGCCCCTGTGTGGATCTGTGTCTGAGCCTGTGTGTGGCTTGACTCCACCGTGTGTGTGTGTGTGTGTGTATGTGTGTATGGGGGCTGAACTGAAGCTTTGTCCTCAGGTCACTGGCTGGAGGAGTCTCTTTTCCTTCATTTATTCAGGGGCCCTTCAGATCTTGACAAATCTGTCACTCTAAATTTGCGAGAGATTATGGTGCTCTCTCCCCAGCCCGCAGAGAGGTGATATATGATATCTGCTGCCCCTATTGATTGCCTGATCTGGTGGCAGAGGCCGGCGAAATGAACTTGAAATGAACATCATGCCTCAACTCATTGTGCGTATAATACACTACTTAATCCCACATTTTTCAGCCGCTATGGAATTCAATTGATCAATCATGTTCCACTGATAGTACTGTTTTAGGGGTTATTGCTGCTCCCTCCACTCACTGACCTTTTTATTTATTTATTTTTTTGTATACTCAGGCCCTGGTGATAAGACAGGTTACAGAGGCAGCAGTGGAAGGGGGAGGGAGGACGGAAAGGCGAAGGGAAGCCTGCTACTGGAATAGGTGGCAGCGGGAGGCGGGCAAAGGGAAGGAGAGGAGGAGGAAGGGCGCAGGGGTGAGGGAGAGAAAGCAGGTGCTGGAGGATCAGGAAAGCAAGGTGGTGTGATGAGAGCCTGCAGAGAACCCCAAGAGAGGCTACAGGAGGCTTGAGGAAACTCCCAGAGAAAGAAGAAGGCAATGAGGAGGCAGGAAAGGCAGCGGTAATGATGAATGACGAAGGAGCACAAAGAAACTTCTGGAGGGAGTGGGGGGTGGGGGTGCAGAGACAGGGCATGGGCAGTGGAGCCATGGAGGATGGGGACCGGAAGCTCTCGCAAGCTCTCTTCAGAGGAGGGGTGGCACCCTTCCTTCAGCTGGAGAAGGATGGAAAGGATGAAGGCAAGGGGAGATTGTGGGAGGCAGTGAGGAGAGGTGGTTGGGAGAAGCCTGGGATCAGAGGTTCAAGAAGCAGAAGTCCAGGAAAGGAGGAAAGGCAGAGGCAGAGAACAGGCAGAGGAAGAAGGGAAGACGCTCCTTGCCTTATGCTGGCTGGGGAGAAGTCACTTGAACGGGGAACCTGGGTGTCCAGCTGTGGAAGGGCCTGGATGGGCGTGGGGGAGGGTAGGCAGAAGAAGAGGAAAAACAGAAGAAAAGAGAAGAGAGAAAGAAGAGCAGACACAAAAAGAGAACATGGAAGAAAAGAGTAGAAAAGGAAGAGAAGACGAAGTGGTGCTCAGCGCTGCCCACGGGCAGAGACCTCCTGAGGATGACGGCGAGAGAGCCCTCTGGGTGGGACTTCCCAAGGGGAGACTCTGAGAGGTGACACAAGGAGAGGGATGGAACCACACTGGGACATCACTGCTAGGCCCCGGGGAGTCAAGGCTCGCTGGCGGAGGAAGCCAAGACAGAGGAGGAGGCAGAAGCACATCTTGATCTAGGTTTCAGAGTGAGCAGGAAAGGAAATGCATGAGTAATTAGAGAGCATCCTTCTCCAAGAAGATTCCGGATCCAACAGAGAGCCAGGCCATGAGTTCCCCATTGGCAGAGACCGTGACTGAATTCATCTCTGTGGCTCTAGCGCTGGGCACGGACATGGGCATAGAGGAGGCGTTTGATGAGTGACTGAATGAATGGCTGACCCAGGCCCCTGGCCCAAGGTCTCTGGACTGGCCACCTGACTGGCTTGGCACCCCAGAATACCCAGTCGACTATCAGGTCCCTACCAATCAGAGGATGTGGGAAGATCCACAGCAGGGCCCTGGGTGGGCTTATAACCCTTCTTCACTCACCCCTACTGCTGGTGAGCTTCTAACAGTGGCCCTCTCACCAACACCACCCTGCCCACCTATGGTACCTTTGCCCAAAGGACAGAGAACGCCGTCTTCCCAGTTAAGAGCAGCACTTGACATGGGAGCTGCAGAACCACCATCCAAGGAAGGCAACAGAGGTCGCTTGGGAACAGGGACCGGAGACAACCTCTGAATTGGACTCCCCACACTGAGGCCCTGTCACAGACAGCGGGGGTGGGATAAGATGGGTCTATTGGCCCACGGTGGAAGCTGGTTCCAGAGAAGGCCTTTCCTAACTGATGGGAGGAGGCCCTCGGCCTTTATCTTGATGAGATAAGCCAACCCCCTGTCAGGATTCCAAGAACAGGGCTGGAGTATGGTGGCCTCACGTCCTGGGCTTTGTGGAACAATTCTGATTTTTAATTCTCTTTCCACTGCCAGGCCCTATTTTAGACGAAGGTTGGAAAATGTGGTTGCTGTAGGTTTAGTAAGACCTCACCCCGCACAATGCTGGAGCAAGGAAGGGACCGTGTGCTAATTAGTCCCTGTGTGTGGGGGATCCAGCCCTGTCCTCCTTCTGTCCCCGACCCAAACACCGTCCATGAGCAGCTCACAGTACTCAGCTTATTACATGCCATTGAATCCTCCCCACAACCCTGTGAGGTCAGGACTGTGATACCTATGTGAAAGGGAGGGAAACTGAGGCAAAATGACGTTACATGGCTTAGCCAAGGTAGGCAGGGTAGGCAGCCAGTTAGTGACAGTTAGGATTTGACTTCAGGTCTGCTTGACCCAGAGCCTACCCACTACGTCATTTCACCCTGCTGCCCAGGTTCTAAACCCAGGGCCTCAGATGGGGACCACTTGACTCCATCTGGGGTACGGTCTCCCTCCTAGCATCCCTACTTCTCTGCCTTGCACACTCCCTACACTGAAGACACAGCCTGTGGCCCTCTGCTGAGAGCACAAACTGTTTGAAAATGACTAGGGGAGACTTGGTCCAAATTTCTCATTTTACAGTGAGAAAAACTAGGAGGGGTAAGCAGCGAGCAGGGGGAGGTGACCAGTTCGAGGTCATACAGCTCGGTGCTAGGGCTCTCAGGACTGGACCCCATTCCAGGTGTTTTGTCCACTACAGCAAGAGCACTCTCAAGGACAGTGAGCTACGACAAGTCCTTTTTGGAATAAGGCAGGATATAAATAAATTTATTAAATTAAACTGTGAGCTAAAACTTTGATGCATATTTTTCTTTTGGGGAAACAAAAGCTCATATTGTCTTCTCCTCTGACTGCTCCCTATTTGCTGAACAGTTAACAGAACGCTTTCACAGATCTTAGGTTATCTGGGCTTCCTAACCACGCTCCAAGGTAGGTAGGGATTATGATTCCCTATTTACTGGTGAGGAAACGAGCTCAGAGCAAACAAAGTAGAGATTAGTGGGAGGCTAGCTCAAGGGCATATCCACCGGAGAGCCTGGTGCCGGGAAGGTGCTCCGTGGACAGCTGAGGACGGAGTTACAATGGGCAGCAGGAGCCCACCCAGCCCGTGTCCAGAGCGGGGGCTCCAGCAGGGGTGCCCCAGTTTCCACAGGGACAAAGACAGGTGCACAACCAAAGATCATCTCGACTAGAAGTAGAGCCACTTTGTGAACATGGTTGACAATGGTTACCTTCGGATCATGAGCAAATCTGGATCATTTCTTCTCACCTAAGTTTTTCCATATTGTCCAGACTTTGTACAATAAGCATGAACCACTTCTAGAATCATCAATAAAAATGTCATTTACTCCCCCAGCGAAAGGATCTGATCTCACTCACTTAGCCTTGTCACTCCCCATCTCTTCTGGGCTTGCTGGGAGCAGAGCCCTACCTTCTACATTGTCTACCTTCTCTGACTCCAGGCCAGGCCAGTCATGAATCGTGCTGTCCAGTGAGAGCCCAGCAATTTGGGCAGGAGAGAAGCCACTGACTACCACATCCTAAAGGTGAGGGCTAGGCACAAAGGTGTTCTATCCTCCTTGTGTGATGACTTTCTACCTGAATTCTCAAAGTAGTCACTGCAAAGGACAGGAGAAAGTTTTGAGCACTGACCAAAAAGTGGGTGGGGGATGATTGGAGACAGAATGAAATAATGCCATTTCCTTGGTCAGAAAACACCCAGGCTCATCAAAGTCTACAAAATCAAGGTGGGATCCAAGAAGTAAGAATTAGGCATTTGAGAGGGATCTTTCAAGTACAGGGAAGAAGTATGCTACCCTCAGCTCTCGCAGCCCCAGTACACACGTCTACCTCTGGGGAAACTGACATTAGAGCTTTTACATATACTCATTAAATCCGCTTGACTTTATGAGGTACTTCTCGTTTTTCAGATGAGCAGGAAAATTATTTGTTCAACAATAGCCAAGGACTAAGCAGCAGAGGCTGGATTTGAACTCAGGATGTCTGACTCTGAAGCCCTCTCCAAATTCGCCACCAAATTTGCCTTTTATGTCAAAGGTCATCACCATCATCGTCATTAGCACGTATGGACACCGTGTCCCAGGCGGGCTTCAGAAGCTTCACACGTAGCATCTCCAGTTCTCACACAACACTTGCCAACGAGATACCATTAGGTCAGTTTTACAAACCAGGGAACAAGCCGAGGGAGGGTAAAAAAAAAAATGCGCAAGATCACACAGCAGAGGGGAAGCAATCCGGGGGGGACGTCAGTCTTACTTCATCAGAAGACAGAAAATGACTCCAAGAAGCGAGACAGGAAGAAAAGAAAAAAGGGAAAAGGGACAGAGGAAGTAGGATCATTGCATGAGGGGCTTCGGCCCCCAGGGGGCGGGGCGCTGGAGGGGCCTGGGCTCTCTGTGTTTGGGGTGGGGGGCTCCGTGCTAACGTCTGTGTTTGCTCCCCACCATTCTGACCGGTGGCGTCAGCTCCGCACCCCCCTTGTCTAACACTACCTTCCCCCTCTGAGGGGTTCACCCCCAGCTGCCAGTTGTTGCAGTTTCAAACTCAATTGTTCTCCTCAGTACTGAGGCAAATGGAGTCATTAATTACCTTCTATCGGCTGGGCTGAGTTCAGAATGCGATCAATATCCCCGCTTGTCATTCAGGGCAGCCCGCTGGTGCAGCCCGGCCCCACCCCCACTCGGCGCTGGCCTCCCAGCTGATGGGGTGCGGGCGGGGTTCCAGGCACCCCCTCCCCTACTTTGCTTTCCTCAGGGGATCAAGAGCAGGGATTCGCCACAGGGAGGGGTCTAGATGAGGAAAAGAAAGGGAAGGAGTGGGAGGGAGGGAGGAGAGAATGGGAGGAGAGGGGAGGGGAGGAGGGAGGGAGGAAGAAAGGAAGAAAGGAAGAGGGGAAGCTTGGGGGAAAGGAGAAATAGGAAAAGGAGAGAGGAAGAAAGCCCTACTGCCCTGTGCTGGGAAGGGCTGCAAGGCCCAGGCTGGAGAGTGTACTGGTGGGAACACAGTTTGTCCAAGGAGATGGGATGACACTCCCCCGTCCCTCCCATCCTTAAACTGGACAACCTATGAGTCTGCTGTGGCTGAGGACAGGGCATGAAAAAGCCCTTGGAAACATGGCCCAAAGCTTAGGCTCTGAGCAAGACTAGGTTCTGCCTGGCCTTCTAGCCCTGCCAGACCACCTCCTCTCCTTGACCAAGCTCAGCTTCCAGATACTCAGTGAGTTCATGGTAGGGGGAAAAGTGGGCGTGGTGCCTGGCCTGCCTGACCTCAGTCTTGCTGTGTCCACTGACACCCATGTGCCTCTATGGACACTAAGCTGCACTGGTGATCCTAACAGGACACTGGACTAGGAGTGACATCTGAGTTGAAATCCTGGTTTTGTTGCTCACGTGCTACATGGCCTTGGCCAAGTCCCATGAGTTCTTCTGGATTGAGTTTCCTCAAAGTTACACCAGCAGGTGGCTAGCTCCTCCCTCTGCAGTATTAATTTCTTCTTTCTCTGTGTTCCAATTGCCATCTATCCAAACCTCTATTGTAGAAATAATAATAATAACTGAAATCGATCCAGTTCCTATTACAGTAGCAGACACTATGCGTAACATATAGACACTGACTTAATCCTTACAATAACAGCAGCTAACATTAAGTGCTTACTATATATTAGGCACTCACCTAAGAATTGTACATATATTAACTTATTTAATTTTCACCAGAACTTAAGCAGGAAGCTTCTATTATTATCTCCATTTCGTAGGTGAGGAAATGACGTGTAGAGGTTCCAGAACTTTCCTAAGTTTACACAGCTAACAAGTGATGCAAGAGGCAGAAGAAACACAGGCAACATGCTGGTGGCAGCTTAAGTTCGTAACCCAGAGAAACCAAGGGATGGAAAAGTTAAGTAACTTACCCCAAATTACCTACTACAGCCAGTAAGTGGCAGAGCCAAATTTAGAATCTGTATGTATCATTGTCTTTTTTTTTTAAAGATTTTATTTATTTATTTGACAGACAGAGATCAAAAGTAAGCAGAGAGGCAGGCAGAGGGAGAGGAAGGGAAACAGGCCCCCTGCTGAGCAGAGAGCATGATGCGGGGGCTTGATCCCAGGACCCTGAGATCATGACCTGAACCAAAGGCAGAGGTTTTAACCCACTGAGCCACCCAGGCGCCCCTAATGGTTGTTTTTTTAATGTTTGTTTTCTCCACTAAACTGTGACTATTTCTAAGGCAGGGACTCATCTTTTTCATCTTCGTAAACCTAGCATAGGGCCAGAGATGATTTAAAAAAAAAAGGAATATTGGCTGGTTCATCTAACAGAATTCCAGAAGCAAATGTAGATAACCTCTTAACTTGCTTTGCTTAACAGTTTACCTTTTAGAAGAAAAAAGAAACAACGAAGTGAGTTGCTACTCTGGATTCAGTGTCACTGCATTTTACAGCTGCAAATTATCATGGAGATGATCATTTAATCGGATTCCCTCTTAGAGACCAAAAAAAAAAAAAACAAAACAAAACAAAAAAAGGCTCAGAAAGATTGAGTAATTTTCCCATGTCACACAGCTGGTGATCTTTAAGATGGGAACCGAGGTTCTCAATGCCCAATGCCCTTTTCACTATTCCAAGCTGCTTAATTCTGACCAAGAGACAAAAACCAATAAAAGGCGGGGCACCTGGGTGGCTCAGTGGGTTAAAACCTCTTCCTTCGGCTCAGGTCATGATCTCAGGCTCCTGGGATAGAGCCTCGAATCCGGCTCTCTGCTCAGCCAGGAGTCTGCTCTCCCTCCAACCTCCCTCATCCCCCCCCCCCCCCCCCCCCCCGCCTGCTTGTGATCTCTGTCAAATAAATAAATAAATAAATCAAATCTTAAAAAAAAAAAACCAAAACGATAAAAGGGAAGTGATGGGGATCTGCGGAGAAAGCAAGCATGTCTAGAGTTGACAGTAGCCAGCGAAGGAGGCATTGGACAGAATCCAACTTAAGGAAAGCAAACTGCTACACAGGGAGGGCAAGAACGGTCGTGTGATTCCATGGCAAGAGATTCTACAAGGGAGTATAATTCCATAAGGACAGGGTGCTCTAAAAATGAAATTCCACCTTTACAAGCTCAAACAATCAACCTGACAAAGTAAAGGGACTGGAGTGGGGGAAGGGTTGAAAGAGAAGGACATTTAAGGAAAAATCATTGCTGTTGCACACGGATAAGCTTTAAAATATGATGAGCCTAGATTTTAAAAGGACATGTACACTGAACAGTGGAAGATTATGCAGCCATTAAAAAATCATGTTTTCAAAGAATATTTAATGATATGTGAAAATGGTCCTATATAACGTTAAGTGAAAATAGCAAGACACAAGCTGTATATACAGTATCATTCCAATTTTGATAAAAATTTATATATGCACGGAAGGAAAAAAAATACCGTAAAGACTATACCAAATTCTAACAGTGGTTATCTCTCAGTGATGAGATTATGGGTGTTTTTTTTTTTAAAAACTTACTGTGTCTTCCAAGTACCTTCCAATGAGCATGTGTGACACTCATTATCAGACAAAAGTTATTTTTTTCCCTTTTAAAAAGGACACAACAGATGGAAGGAGGGGACCATAACCAAGGATGGATATGAGAGTAGCGTGAACCTGTCAGGAAGACAAAAGGTCAGAACAAGCTGAGACAACAGAAAAGGGCTTTCGTAGCTATGTCTGAAGAGAGAACAAAAAGGAAGGCAGGCTTAGGTTCAGTACTTGGCAAGGGGAGTAAGAAAGAAAAAAGCGGGGGGGGGGGAGGCAGAACCTCTCGACCCTCCCTCCCTCTGCTTGCCTTCTTCTCCACCGAAGCAAAATCTTCAAAATTGGACCAGCATGAGTTGCCCACATCAGCAGGGGGCCAGCCAGGTAACCCTTCTCTATTTCAATGTACTTAACTTTCCCTGGGCTCAGATAATTCATCTCCAGGGACCCTCCAGGAGAAAGTGGATAGGATCCTAAATTTTTTGCTGGTAATCCTTGAGAAATCACAATGAAATCATGAGGCAGTGACAAAGCCCAATGCCATCTTCCCTGCGAAAGGGAGGGGGGTTCATGCAAATAACGCTCTAATAAATTTAATGCTAGGGTCAGGAAATCTTCTAGAAGACATTGTTATACAGTTAATGTGTGGGCCCTGGGAAAAACATGGGGATACCCCAGAACCTGCCTGCACCCACCAAGAAGTTGTGGCACATTCATTAGCTATCAATGCTTAGATCAGATGCTAACCCCACTAAAACCTCTTTTAACTGCCCTGATTGGAAGCAACTGTGTGCGCTCTCTCTCTTTTCTAAACACTCATCATAGCACTTTATACCTTGATCATAGCATCTATCGCATTCTGCTTGTATAATGATGCGCATGTTTACCTCCCTACTAGATTAGAAGCTTCTCAAAGTCAAGAACTGCATTCTATTTACTTTTGTAAACCAGTCCCGCCATGTTTTATACATAGCAGGCACTCGATCTGCTCAACTTAAGTTGTATTTTTAATTGATTGAGAAAATGCTGTGGATGTGGTGAATGTTAACATTTCACAGGGAATCCCCTTCCTAATTTTATGGGCAGGATGAAGAAAAGTGAAATGCTTGATGGCTGCTGGGCTTAGTAGTACCCAAAGCATTCATTTACTGCAACCAGGAGGGAAGCTTCCACTGGTGGGCCACTGTCTCTCCTTTATTGTAGAGACAAATCTTTTTTTTTTTTTTTTTGAAGATTTTTATTTATTTATTTATTTGGGAGACAGCACAGAGGGAGAGGGAGAGGGAGAAGCAGACTCGCCGCTAGAGAGAGAGACCGATGCAGGATTCAATCCCAGGACCCTGAGATCATGCATGACCTGAGCTGAAAGCAGACGCTTAACCTAACCGACTGAGCCACCCAGGTGCCCCAAGGCAAATAATTCTTATAAAAAAAACCCGATTAGGATGATGCTACAGAAGACACCCTTATGATCTTAAGCAGGTAGAATTAAGAGCCCAAACCAACAAGATGGAATTCAACAGGGATAAATGGAATGCCCTATGTTTAGGTTAAAAAAAAAAAAAATCAATTATCCAAGTGCAGAATGGGGTAGACCTGGCTTGATAGCAATTGATGTGAAAAAGATCTCGAGGTTTTCGTTGACCACGAGCTCGATATGATCTTGAGTCTGACAGAGCTGCTAAAAAAAATCGAATGTAATCTTGGGTTAGGTTATGGAGGCAGAATCTCCAGATGGAGAGTGACCATGGTTCTACCATGCTTGGCACTGGCTAGCCAGCCTCTAGGGTTCACTGGGCACGTAGGAGAGACTTTAACTGTCAAGAGTGAATTCAGATATGGGCAACCAGGATGGTGGGAAGCCTTCCTCCAGTGCAGGGACCACATCATGTGAGAAACTAAAATTCACCCGGGGGCTCAGCAAACCAGGTGGGACAGATGGAAAGGAGGGAGAGAAGAAAGGGCATCAAAGGGAGATCTTTACCATCACTCTAAGTGGTGAATATTGTTGTCTCTATTTTAAAGAGGAGGAACCTGAGATTCAAAGAGATCATGTAAATAGCCAAAGGTCCCACAACCAGTAAGGAGAGCAGATGGACCCCACAGCCAGACATTTGGCTTCCAAGGTTTTTCCCTCAACATTACCCTGACTCAGAATCAAGGCAGTGCTGTTAACAATGACAACTGTCCATGTATGTCCTATGTGCAGGCAGGGGCTGTGGCCCATCAGCCAGAACTGTGAGAAGGGAGAGTTCTACGGGAGTGACGGATAAGACCAGATGACCTTTATGAATCTGATACTTTGCCTTGTCACCATCCTCAGTCCAGCAAATGATCTCCCTTCACCTGGGAGGGGTCTCTGGAGACAGTCTCTCCACATCTTAGGTACTCTGGGGCTCAAGTCCCAACTCCCGCTTGTTCTAGCCACTTCCCTGGATGCCTAGTGAATGCTTGGCTACATGGTTCAGCATTTAATTAATAGCTTATTGTCTGATGTGTGATAGCCTTGCCTCCCCCAGTAGATTATAAATTCCTGGAGACTCATGTCCTCCTGGTTATTTTTTCCTCTCATACATCCCAACACAGTGGGCACTTGAACCCACACTGATACAAAGCTCGCCAGAGATGTAAGTTTTCTCAATATTCCACTATTTACACACCAAAGGAAAACCATAGACTCTCAGCTGTCTGAAACAGCTTATAGGAAATCTGCCTGAGGACAGAGACGTGACCCTCACAGTTCCTCACCAAACAGTAGACGGGAGACCTAGACCTCCAGAGAATTATACCAGTACAGTGACCTCCCCCCTCCTGAATAAGCTAGTCCGCCCCCGTCCCCAAATCCCCAGGCACCTGTAGCAAAGAAGGGCAAGAGCCCCCACGGCTGACACACAGCCACCGTGAGTGCGTGTGACCCATCTAGGAAGTGGGTGGGGGAGCAGGCAGAGGTAAAGTGGGAGGGAAGGGGTGACCAGAGGCAATGACAGGAGGAGAGTGAACAGGCAGTGAAGAGAGAACTGAACTGTACAGAGAAAGGGGAAGGGTGAGCCCTGGGTGGGTTTGGGTGAATTCCCCAGAGTGATCAACTTTCCTGCTTGAGAGCAGGCGCTGTGCCTTCCTGCTGGCCGGCTGGCAGAGGCTAGGGCTCCAGGCTCCCTGGCCCTCAGTGGGGAAGGAGGGCTGGCCCAGCGTCCGTCTGTCTGTGTGGGGATGAGTCCTCCTCCAGCCCTATGTGGGCTCTCAGGACAGGGCTGGGACCTTCTGCCTGGTTCTGGGTTCCAGCTGGGGCCAGGGCCAGTTAGAAACCTCTCTGGAGCCAGGAGGGAAGGGGGCTTTGTTAGCTCAAAGGACACAAGCAAGGCGAAAAATTACATAGCAGGCCGCCCTAAGTATGCTTGTTTAGAGAAACTGCTTGCATTTATGAAGTCTTTGGTGCGGAAAGCAGGGTTGCAAATGACTGCATCAGAGCGACAGTAAAGGCCATTAATTTCCTGTTATGTTTTCCTGTGTTGGGGGCTTTATTAATTTAATTTTACACTGTCGAACAACAGCGAGAGCTGACACTGCCAGCCTCCACGGCTGGGGTTTTCTTTCTGTGTGTGTAGCAAGGCTTTGCCTGACATGCAAATCAACGCTATTACCAGAACCAATAAAGATGTGTGGCGGGAAGAGGGGAGGAATGAGGAGAGGAAGGGAGGGGAGGAGGGAGGGGAGAGGAGAGAGAAGGGGAGAGAAAGGGCGAAAGCCATCCTTGGCCAGTTTCTGCCTCCCTCCATGCCTGGCATCTCCTGGCTTCCAGAGCATTCTCCATAATCAGCAATTTCTGCCCATCCTTCGCTTTCCTTTCAACTCTTTTTCCCTCCACAGTCCGCCTTTGGATGACTCTACCTCTGCTATCCTCCTCTGTCCCAGCTCCTGGTGGAACTTGAACAGGGACACCAAGTTCCTGGGGAGAGGCAGGAGACAGACTTCCCCTCCCTGTGTCCCATCCCCAGCTAAGGCCTGTCACCGAAGCAAGGGAATGTCAATCCCAAGGGTCAGAGTGAAGGCCTTTACTACACACTCCCCTTTCCTCCAAAGTCAATGACTCCAGCCCATTTACATGATTAGTATATGAACACGTGAACCCATGTGCTTGTGCACACAAAGAAACCCCCAGAAGAGCAGATAGCCCACCTTGCTCATAAGTCCCTCTGAGAGCCCTTATCCTTAATCTTGCCAATCATTCATTTTCTTTGAAGTCCCAGGAAAAAAATACACTGTCTCTGTTTCTCCTTAAGAGACTCCAACAGCTGTCTTCAAGAGCTACAAGGTACCCAGCTGGCCTAGACCAAGATACCAGAGAAAAGGAATCCCAGTGTCAGAAAAAAGATAGTTTCCTGGGAGACCGCATTCTGGTCCCTTTTACCACAACGATCTGCCTGAGACCGTCCCCACTGCCCCTCACACAGAGCAGCTTTTACAGGCCGGCTGTACCAGGGGTCCACGCAGCCCTCGGTCCCGCTTGCCATGCCGCCAGTCTGCTCACTGGTTGGGTGCCTGGGTGGGCCACACCACCAAAGGAGAGGAAGATTGGGGGGGTGGTGCTGGGCAGGTGAGAGGGAAGGAAAGTGAAGCTCTTAGAGTCACTCCTACCAAACACACCATCTGCACCCCTCCATCCAGACTTTGCAGTCAGCTGGAGGCTAGGGAGATCTGTGTGAGCCCGTGGATGAGAGAGAGAGAGAGAGAGAGAGAGTGTGTCTATGCATCCCTGCCTCTGTCAATGGCTTGCATGAGCTCCTGCCCGCACTTTCTGCTTCAGGAGCTGTTTGCCAGGCTCTGAGAGGCTGTTGAATGGAATCCAGCTCTCCCTAGGAGGGAAGCATAAACTTCATAAACTGCATTTATCTTAATGCAGGTTCCTGGTGCTGCTTTCCTTGGGCTTTTCTTCCCTCCTCTGCCCGCTCTGTCTTGATCACATTTTATCCTTGCCCTTGTGTGCACCCAGACCCCACACGCGCACACACGCATACTATAGCCAGTACTTCTGAAAAAGATCAAGGCTCAGGCAGGAGGAGAATGCACAGGGCGTGAAAGCTGTGTTTAAAGGAGAACCCCTTGGCCTGGCGGTGGGGGGCCCCTCTGCGAGGTGCGAGGAGGGTCTCCAGTGGAGCCTCGCACACAGAGAGCATTCTGAGGCAGGCGGGGGCTGGAGGGGGTCCTTCGGGGAGGGAGGGATACTGATGTGTGGTGGGGACAGCCAAATGAGGAGCCACCTGGAGGCTGGGCCCTGGGGCTCCAAGGAAGGGAGGGAGCGAAGGCGAGGCCTTCGTGCAGGTTGAGGTTTGTGAGGCCTCCCTTGTCTGGCGTTGTCAAGGTCAGCAGGTTCAGGTTCACCGAAGGGTCAGGATGGTTTGAATTACTGGCTCTCCTGCAACTCGGCTAGAGGCTCGTGATCTGTCTCCCAGCCCCAGAGCCAGGCCCAGCCCTCCCCCACCCTCCTTGCCTTTGCGCCCCCACCCAGGGCAGGATGGGGAAGGTCCCGGAGGGTCCCTGCAGGCGTGGGCCACCGTGGTCCCCGGGGAAGGCAGGCAGGGAAGACTCTGAGCTCAGGGCTCCTCCGTGGGCAGCCAGTAGGCTCAGACCCACTCCTCCGGCAGGCAGCCGTCTGGCCTGCCTGCCTCCCAAGCCCTTTTCCTAAAGTGTCCCCCACGCCCCTGCCCTTTGCAGCTGCCCCTTGGCCTGCCGAGGAGGAGGAGGTGCCTGGGGAGGGGAGCCCAGGGTCAGCAGGGCCCGGCTTCTCCCTCCCACATCCAGAGCCTGCACTTGGGGGAGAAGGGCAGAGCTGAGGCCGCGGATTTCTCGCCTGGTGCCCTTGCCGGTGGAGGAAGGAGACTGATGCCTACCTTCAGGGCTGGAAGGAGGTTGCTGCGGGGAAGACAGGAGGTGAAGACACATTCTGACAAGACGGGTGTGTGCACACACTTGCGCAGGAGGGCACGGACGTAGGGGGCGGCAGGAGGACCTGACACCTTGGCTGGGAAAGTTCGGGTACTACGCTACCCCCACCCCGGTTTCCAATGGTGGAGGGACACAGGGAACCCCTCCACGGCAGATATGTCCATTCTCTCCTGGGCGCAGGGGCGACCTGTCTGTCATAGCTTCTTTTGTGCTAGACCTCAATGGTCTTCCTCAATCAAGAAAATATAACTCTTCACGGTGGCATGAACTGTGAGCTGGGGAACCACACCGCTTAGTGATCTGGCTGCCGGTCTCTGGGGTGAACGCAGAGATTTACGTACGAATCCACACACCCTGGCCAAGTACACAGAGCCATGGCCAAACCCTGGTCCTTCTCCACAGACAAAAGCAAGTCCACGGGTGCACAGACGCCAAATAAAATATCGACATAACCTACCCCTACTTCTGGGTAACAATATGATCAGTGTTCAACAGGCTCATGGCCGACATTCCCCAGAAAATGGGGCTAAAATAGGTGATCCATCTCAGAGAAACTCCCCTCTCGGGTACCAACGGTCTGATCTCCCAGGTTACTGGGAAGATAGAATCATAACAACGAGTGTGTGCTCATAAGAGGATTTCTCTTTTTCTTCAGTGTCTTAACTCTTTCTCGGACTGGAGTGGACATTAGCCAGGTTTTTGACGAGTTGTTGGAAAAGGAACATAGGTTGAGCTTTGTGGATACAGTAAAACTCAGACACTTGCCCAGACAGATGACTGCCTTCATGTAGATCGGTTTCTGGACTTTCACAGGACCTGCCTCATGAGGGGCGGAGTCTATGACCTGGGCCGGGTCGTATGGGGATGTGAAATCATATCCTTTCAGCCATAATCTACAGAGGACCTCTCCTTAGAGAAACTCCAACTCTGTTCGGCTTCCCTCTGCCAGCAAAATGTTTTTTTACAGTGCCTGGCCAGGGCCTGGAGGAGAGCGAAAGCTCTCCCAGTGGTTCTGTGATTTCCTGCCCAGGATGGAAGCTGACACCAGGGTTCTGAGAGCATACCACCCTGGAGTCTGGGCTCTGTGCTCCTGGGTTGGTGGGGCGGGGGGTGGTATTCTTCGAGAAGGGAAGCCGAGGGCTGGGGACGTAGGTGTGGAAGGAGGAAGGGGTATGCAGACATGGCTGCGCCCAGGTGCTGGGTCTGGTTAAGGATTCTGCAACACGGTGCAGCCTCAAGGTGTCTCCTGGACACCCCTCCCAGCTCCCTCAGCCCAGAACCCTGTCCCACTAACAGGCCTACGCTCTGCAAAACTTCCCTAGGTTCTGCCCACGCAAGCTGTGCTCCGACTGCTCTCTGCTTCTGGCTGTCCTTGGCATCTGGACCAAAAGGCCAGAGGGAGTCAGGCTCTGGCTCCTGCCTCACGCCACCCTCCCAAGCAGAGCCCACCTGCGGCCGTCCCCCACCGGCCTTCTCCAGGAGGCGCAGGGGAAGTCCCAGGGCCAGGCAGCCTCTCCTCTTCCCCTGGTGTGTGTGGGGGGTCCTCCTCGTCTGCCTCTTCTGACACCAGCACTCCTCCCGCTGCCCCTCCAAGAAGAGAGTGGGGAAGAGAGACTGGTGACCAGGGCACGCCTGCTTTACATTAATGAGCTACCCTGAGTGTAGTCCGGCCACCGAGGCCGCCTACAAAAGGAGGCGAGCGCGGGCGGCCAGGAGCAGGGCGGCTCAGGTAATTGGTTTATCTATCTGGAAGCAGGGGGAGCCATCTCAGCACAGACAGACTAGCAGTAAAGTCTCTTCCTTAAGGCTATTTCCTTTGTCTTTTCAATTGCTTGCACATCCATGTGAGAGAGGGAGAGAGTGTTAAAGAGAGAGGGAGAGGGAGAAATGTTAATTTGTGAATTAATGGCTTTTCTCAGCGGAATTGTAAATTCAAATGTCACCTCACACGGTGACACCACGGCTGGTCTGCTGAAGAAGCAATGATAAGATCCCCCACCTCCCTTGGTGCCCCTCCCTCCCCAAAGATAGCTGTGGAGTGGAACATGCTACTTTTAATTTGCAATAACAACACAACAGAGGTATGCAGTAATGACTGCCTTCCTCCACCCTCCTCCTGCCTGCCTTCCCCCCAGTCCGCTTGGCTCCCCATTTCCTCCCTCCCCACCCCTTTGCTCTTTGGAAACAACACCTCACCTCACCCTGGCTGCCCCCCACCCCAGCCCACCAGCCAGGGCCGATCACATGGAGGGTGGTGGTGGGGGGGTGTGCCTTCGAAATTGACGATGCTGCAACCCTCTCTTCTCCTTCAATAATCAGGGAATTAATGACCCTGAAGTTAAAGTGAGGCTGATACGGAGGCCCTGCCCAGCGTTGGGAAAAAGCCTTCATTGTTTTCAAGCAGGAGGCGGGCAGTAGTGAGGGAGATTCATGGATGGAGATTGAATATGCAATTTTCTTTCACCTTGCCAAGAGCTGCCCCTGGGCTGTGCCTGGCCTAAATTTTTCCTTTTACCATCTCTGCCTTATCCGGCCCTCCCACCTCCCTTCCATTCTTTCCAGAAAATTACCTTCAAAATTGATTTCCACTTTTACAAACAAATATAATGGGAACACAGGAAAAAACTTGGGCCGTGATGAATTAGGGCTGTCAGGTGCTTCCAGGTCTCCTTTGCTTTTGTTTTACTACCCGATCTGTTCTTTGTTTTTCCAAGGGCTGGAAAAAGTGCCCCCCATCCACGGAGTGTCTGACCCTCCAGGCTGCTGGGGCCTTAGCCCCCAAACCCGGCAGTGGCCCGTGGCCTAAGTGATCCGAGCCCTGAGACTCTGTTAGCCTCTTGGTTTCCCAGTGGAAGACTGACCCACCTCCTTGTTTCCGCTCCCTGGCTCTTAGGAGCCCACCCTCTGAATTATCTCTAACCACCACCCCCCAGCTCTGTCCCCTGACCCCCACGCCATATTCCCTCTGTCCCCCATACCTCTTAAAGTCCAGACCAGATGCAAACCTCCACCTCCTCTAATGTGGGCAGGATCAGTGTATACCTCGACTAGAGCAAATAAGAGACAGACAGACACTGAGAGATCCCGAAAGACAGGCAGGTAGAAGACTGGGGACAAGACCCGGAGATTAGGAGACCAGGCTCCTCCTGCAAGGGCTGTGAGGTTTCTGAGTGACAACTCCCACACAGCCTGAGGGTGTAAGGGTTCCCAGCCTCAGTCTCCCCGGCCTTAGGCCCCAGGCAAACCAGGAGGCAGGCTCAGGACAGCCCATCCTTTTGCCTCCAGAATGCAAGGTGGTGCCTATGGGATCTTTTGGGTGACACTCTATACACCTGTGGACTCGGATGGCGGA
The DNA here is from genome assembly GCF_010015895.1 of Lontra canadensis. Classification (NCBI taxonomy): domain Eukaryota; kingdom Metazoa; phylum Chordata; class Mammalia; order Carnivora; family Mustelidae; genus Lontra; species Lontra canadensis. Next base: position 17,466,028 of record NW_022630997.1, read on the forward strand.
GGCTTCAAAGGCTCAGGCCTGGCCTAGAGCTCTCTCTGTTCACTAGTGCTGGCGGACACACACCTGCTCACACCTGGTTGTCTCTTTAAGTATATACACTACCTAGAAGACTGCACACCTGCCCCGTACAGGCATTCCATGCCCCTTTTTACCCAAAGATCTCAGAATGGTGGAAAACGCACATTTACCCATATTTGCATAAACCACGTAAAAAATTACATGGTGTGCATAAAACAACACGCACACGTTTCCCTAGCTAAATAAATACACTTACATGTGAGAGCAGAAATGCACAGCAATGGAGAGAGGGAGGGATGCCTCCATGTTAGAAAAGAAGGGGTCCTAGATTTAATTATGCGCATCTGAAATGCTTTTGGACATTAAGAGAGGACACGTGGCCCACACAGATAACCACACAGCAAATGCCCACGCAGAGATGGACAAAGGTCCTCCCGATCACACACGGGTGGCTGACATCTTTCCCCCACTCCCTGGCCCCATCCCTGTGAGCTTGTCCCAGTGTCAGTTTCCTGAACCAAGAATGGAACGTGGGCCCAAATAGGTTTTATTCTGAGATGACTTCACTTTCCTTCAAAGTATAAACCTGCCGATTAGGTCCTCCCCCGCAGACCCACGACGACCTGCCTTCCAAGATGGAGTTGGCTCAACGCTGTATCCGTGCTTCTGTGTGGTCCTCTCCACAGTCTCCCTGAAGTGAGTGCGATGCCATCTCCATTGTATAGAGAAGACTGAGCTGATCAAGGTTGAGCAATCTGCCCGAGCCACTGGGATTCCAACCCTGGGGCGGGGGGGTGCCCCACTCCAGGGGCACACACCTTTCCCCACTGAGCCGCACTGCCCAGCCACGCCACTCCAGGGACAGCCTGCTTGCCTCCACCTGGCACCCTCGTCCTCCTCCTTGCTGGGCAGGGGTCCTGCAGCCTCTTCTTGCCCAAAGCCAGGGCTCCTTGACTGGGAAGGCGCTGCTCATTGCCACCACCAAATCCCCTCGTTTGCTCCACGTCTAACCTGAGCAACACTTAACTAACTCAGGAAACAAGGCTCTTTTTCCAGTTATGGCTACATCCAAAGCAGAAGGGAGCTATTAAAGGCAGTGACAGGACAGAGCCGTTTCCTTGCAACCCTCCCAGTCTGCAAATACACCCCTGCATGGGGTTGGGCACCTCTTAACCACGCAACTCATTGTGTACCTAATTAATGGAATGCAAAATCACAGCCCCCTGCAAGCCCACACATCAAAGGATGATACCAACACACCTTCCTTCACACAGATAACCAGCCTCATGCCATATGACTTCATTTGGATTTTTGGACAAGTTATGTAATTGCTCCGTGCATCAACAACACGCATGGACAGCGATGCTTTAGGCGATGGCCAAAAGCAACTGGGTGAAGGCAAAGGACTCTGGTTTTCCAGCCTGAAAAAATACAAGAGTCTCTATCTTCCAGACACATAAACCAGGGCATACAGTATTCAGGGAAGCAGTGTCCCTTCAAGGGACTCTAATATACTCAACTGAAATCATAGCCAAAAAGAGGTAAGGATCTTAGCAGGGCACTAACTGGGGATCTACCTTCTCCGACTGATGGAGAGAGCCTGGCTTCTGGATGCTTTGTGACATAGCTTCCTCGTCTACCCTTGGTCCATCTGCCTGTCTCATTCTGGGAGATCCTGGACTCAGGTAGGTGGACAGTGTCAAAGCTTCTTGACTAGCACATGTCTCAAAGGAAAGTCCAGGGATTTTCCCATACCTCCAATGGCATGAGAAGGCATCTCAGGCAGGCTCACAGACACTGTCAGTTCCCTTTTCCCCGGAGTCACAGCTGATCGGCCCTTTACTAATATCTCCACAGATATGATTGTTGCAGATACTAATAACGCCGTCCATATTCCGAGTGCCAATGCCAATAATGCTCTGGGTATTATCACTGTGAACACCAATAACTACCGCTGAGATTGTCTCCAGTAATGCCAGCACACGCTGCAGAGATTGTCCTCACTAATGCCCACCACCGTGACATTGTTAGAGCTGAAGAATAGGCCCAGCTGTACCCAGAGGCAGGAGCTGGAGCGGTTTCCTTGAGGACAGAAAGGCTCACGGCTTGCCCTCGGGGTACGGCGCGTGGGGCCTAGGGAGGGGCGGCGGGGTCCTCCTGGAGCGAGATGGGCCCCTCTGCTCCCTGGAGGTCTAGTCCCTTGGCATGCATCCCCACTCCCATGCCAGTGCCCTGCAGGGCACCCCCCCCCCCCCCCCGGTCAGTTTCCTTGTAGCCTGTGCCGCAAGCCTGGTGGCTGAAGGACACACCTGGGTGTCTGCAGCCCGTGCCTGAGGCTGCCTCCTGCCACCGGCCTGCCAGCTGCTGTGCTACCTTGGCCTGACCGCACACTTGGGCTACATCATCTTGACACATAATTATCTCTCCTATTCTTAATCATCTGAGCTGCTCCCTAATGCAAACTGGGCCTGGCTGCCTGGAGGCACCCAGGATGGGGGAGGGGGCAGAGCTGCAAAAGGTCTGCCTTTGCTCTCTCCTTTCCTCTCCCTTCCACATGGATCCCACCGACAGGTCAACTGTGTGCAGCAGCCAGGGGTGGGCACGGGGGCAGGTCAGGGAGAATGGACTTCCCTCACAGGTGCTGCCTTCTACCAGGGAAATGGCGGCTCCACCTGGGCTGGGGTTGGCCAGAGGAAGCGGGAGTCAAGGCAAGAGAACCATCCCCCCACACCCCAAAAGTAGTAGGGCCTCAGATCCTCCTTGTCCCCTGGCTGGGCCCAGGATGTAGTTGTTTAAGCCATAGGGGAAACCGAGAGCTCCCATTAGCCCTCACCTAGAAGATGCCAACTGCTTCCTGAGCTATCTCCCCGCTGCCATCACAGTCACCCTGCCGGAGGATGGCCTTCCCAAACCTAGCCCTGCTCTTCTCCCTTCCTGCTCAGACACTTACAGTGGCTACTCATGTCTGCAGAATGAAGAACATGGTCCAGTCTTGGGCTGATCTCCTGTGGCCCTAACCCATGCACTTAGCCTTAGCCTTCCCTCCCAGCCTTTTCCTCTCACCGCTTCAGCCCTGCCAGAGCATGCGTGAGTCTTCCCACCACAGCACCTTCTGGTCGCAAAGCACAGTCTACCAGATAGAATTTCACACTGCCATTGTCTCTGAACATGCCTCTGACCCATCATTCAAGCCCCTCCTTGAAATGCAGCCCTTCCCACCAGGCTACTCCCTCCCGACTCTGGGTTCCCATGGCGTGTGGCCCAGACCTCCATCACAGCACAGCTATCTGATGGGCCTTTCTGCTCTCTGGGCTCACGTGATTTACATGCCCCACTAGACTGTAAGCTCCTTAAGGACAAGAATCATATCTTGTTCTGCTTTGGGGTCCTCCAGCGCCGAGCCTTTCTTGCCGCTGATGCACAAGAAAGGTTCACTGAATTGAATTGACTTGAAACAATGAAGGTGATCAGTTGCAGGGAGGAGAGCGCTCTGTTCTGGGGCGGCTGGGCCCAACCCTGGGTGGCCACAGCCTCCTGCACTGGCCTCCTCTCAGGAGGCCCACAGGAGCCCAGGAAACAGTGCATGTTTGGCCCCAAACACAGACAAAAAGGAAGAGTACACAGGGGAGTGGGGTCCTATGGCTTCCCCTGGCCCCGCCTGGTGGATATCTCACACTCTAAAAAATGCAGGGGCTGGTGGTGAAAGGGGGAACCCTTGGGGCCTGGGGAAGAATCTTCCAAACCACTCAGGGTGCCCAGGGCGCCTGGCTAAGGCTGGAGTGTGGGAAGCCCCCAGGGAGGACTGGGACCTAGCGCCTTTCCGAAAGCCTCTCCCTGCCCATCAGGGGCTGCCGCCAAAACAACCACAATGAAATTTAGTGAGTGGCAAAGGCCGTGGCAGCCAAATGGGTTTCGATATTTTGGAAGAAGGAGAAATAGAGCCAGACAAGCTGTTTCCCTGTGAAACGAGGCCATTAGGGCTTCTGGAAGGAGGCCAGCACCAGGTCATCACTGTCTTGCCAGACCCAGGCCTCTCCCATGCTCCGTCCCTTCCGCTGGAGTCTGGGGCTTTCACACTCTCTTTGCCCTCAGCCTGGGCCCAGGGAATCTCACTTTTGTCCCTTTTCTCCATTCCTTACCCTCAAACGCTACCCCAATCAAAGGCTTGTCTATGCTTGGGATGGCCATGTGATTTATTATCCAAACAGGACATTTTTGAGAGAAAAAAGAGATGCCAATGGGCCAAGATGCAGAGACAAAAAGCATAAATTGGGACCGTCCTGGTGAATGGGATATTCAGTGCCCCTTTATGTTCATCTCTAGAGGATTCTATTTCATGGGAGGTACCTTTAAAATCATACACCCTCCCTAGACCAGAAGGTTACTGCTTCCCCAGCAGGGACCATGAGACCAGGACAGGAAGCAGGGTCCAGACAGTGGTGTCTCCACCGGCCTGGGCTTGTGGGCTCTGTGCCATGGGCCCTTCTCTCATCGGAAGAGAATCAGATGGTCACCAAGGGACTCATGTCTCAACATTTATAAAACGCCTTCTCCCAAGCTCCTGGCCACCACTCCCTCTTCCAGTCCTTTCCCCTCTTCCTCCTCTTCATTTCTCCCTCCCCTGAACTCCCTGCCCAACAGTCTTGGCCACACCTTAAAGCATTACCTGGAACAGGGAGTAGGGGGGAGGGGGCAGACAAGAGCCTGAGTGGTGTCTCCTCCCATAGGGCGGAGTACAGAAGGCCCATGTCCAGCTCCCTGAGTGGTTTCAGTGGGGCCAGGGGGGCGGTGTGCAGAATCCATGTGTCAACCTGGGTCAGCCGCACGTGACGTCATGCCCCCATCTTCTGATGGGTTGGGATCAGGTAAGAACAAGGACAGATTGGTCTTTAATCCCTGGGTCAGAGATCAGCTGTCCCCCAACTTCCTGACACCTCCCAAGATACACGGCTCATGCTCTCACCCTTGCACCCCGCTGGGATGTTAGGGGCAGTCCCAGCAGAAGAGGAGGCCACTGAGGCTGCAGAGCAGATGGTGAAGCTGATGGCCAGCAGCCTGCCTCCCTCTCCAGGAGCCAGCAGGGCAGTGGGGGGACCTGGGCCTTGCTACTAAAACTGATCTCACAGCAGAGCAGCTGCGAGGCCGGGCCGAAACCGGAGCTCCGAGTCCAAGGACAAAGCATGCACAGGGAAGCCAAGCCTCTTCCCTCCTCCCTACCTTCATCACGTTTCCTCTTCTCACCATTGGAGCGAGGGATCCCCAGGATCCCATTGATGGAGTAGGATCCCACTGGATCATTGGAGGCGCTGGAAACAGGAGGGGAGGCCGTACTGGGAACTGGATGAGAATAAGGAGGAAAGGCCATCAGGATAACAGCTGTGATTACAGGCCGAAGCCCCAGGGCTGGGGGCAGAGAGGGGCAGAGGCAGTAAGAGGGATGGGGAGCTCATAGTCCTCTTTGTCCTCTGAGGTTTACGGGGAACGCAGGGCTCTACAGCCCCAGGTCTTCACCCCAGAGACTCCTCTGGGCCCTTCAACTCACTTCCTGAGGATGGAGGGAAACACCAACCCTGACTCAATCCCAAGAGTGACTCGGTGTTTCTGCAGAAAGCGCAGCTCCTAGCAGGCCTCCCTGCATAGCCAGCCACCCCTGGGGCCGGCCTGACCCTTCTAAACACACCCCAGCTCACGGTCTCTAGGCTCCTGGGTCGGCCTTTACCAACTTTGTTTCAGAGGCAGTGGCTTTCTAGTCTCCGTCTCTGACACTCTAGGAGATACAAGAATGGGCGTGATATTGCCCAGGAGGCCATGGCTCCTCTCTACCAGTTGCTTCTGGACTTGAAATCACTTGAGAAGCTCCTCATTTCTCCCTCAGGGCACAGGTTAGTGAAAACACTCACTGTACAGTGATCAACTCGGGTACAGCCTGGCCCAGCCCTGCTTCCCGGCACACGCTGTAACATGGCCTCAGAAACTACAGCTCCTGCCAACTTCAGGAGGGCTTGGACCAGCCACTCTACTTCCTGCTGGTCCAGAGAGAAGGGGACAGCTGCCAAGAGGGGCAGCGGGAGAAGTAGAACCACATTTCAGCCCCTTATGCCCCAGGCCACATCTATGGCTACAGCCCCACCAAGGGCCCTTGGGTCAAAGGGAAGACTATATGGCAGGGGATATTAGCTGGGGTTGCGGTGGGCCTGGGTCATGTCTCCGAGAGGCCATGAGCAAGGATCAGTACAGAAGGAGGCTGAAGCAGCAGAGTACAGACGGGAGGGGAGAGAGACAGATCAAGAAGAGACGGGTTAAGAGGAAAGAGGCCATGAGGAGCAGAGCAGAGAGGGGGAAACAGATCCAGAGCCACACATGCAGAGAAAGGGAAAGGCAGAGAGAGGAAGGAAAAGAGAGAAGGCAGAGGTGGGGAGAAGAGAAGAATAATTTGAAAAATTACATGCAGTAAGAAGGTAGATAGGAGAGAAAGAGGCAAGTGGACACAGAATCAGATAAAAACAAAAGATGAGGAAGGAGGTGGAAGGGGGAGAGGAAAAGCTAAAGGATGGGAACATGTGGGTGGCTCAGGCGGTAAGCATCTGCCTTCGGCTCGGGTCATAATCCCGGGGTCCTGGGATCGGGCCCCTCATGAAGCTCCCTGCTCAGCGGGAAGCCTGCTTCTCCCTCTCCTGTTCCCCCTGCTTATGTTCCCTTTCTCACTGTGTCTCTCTCTGTCAAATAAATAAATATTTTTTTTAAAAGCTAAAGGAAAATCTTGATTGAGACAGAGACAGAGACAGAAAAGGAGCTGCAAGGAGATGTGGGCAGAAGGCAGAGAACAGTTCTGGTGAGTGAGTCTCTTGGGGAGATCCTGACCTCTAGTAGCTCAGGAAGAGTGTGGGTTGGGAAAGAGGGCCTGGGACCTCAGGTAGATGGGCAGGTTCTGCGGCAGGAGAGAGTGTCTGGCTCTCCTAGGTGGGGCCCCCCCTCCTCCCTTCCTTAAGCCCTCTTACCAATGGTGTGGCCGGGGGCAGTCACTCCCGTCCCAGCCCCATCCGGCGTTGGGTGGAAAGGCTGCTGAACTTTGGTCCTGATGATCCTGCAACAGCATCAAAACAGCATCACACATCACATGCCTACTCCTGCCAGCACCAGCTCCGGCCCAGCCCTGCACAGGGCCTCTCCCAAGCTTCCCAGCTCCTTCCTCATCCCTTGGTTCCCTGTGCCCCCTCGCTGACTGCTGTGAGGCATGAGCCGCCAATACCCCCCCCCCCACCCTAGGGCTCTGCAGAGCCAGCCTAGTGCAGCTGGACAGAGGCGTCTGCATGCTCTCCCACGGTGTGCATCGTCTGAGCTGCAGCTGGATTTTCGGTGGCAAGGACTGGGGCAGCAGAGTGAGTGGAGCACAGCATCCTTCCCTTTTCTGGGGGTGGGGACGGCCCTGGTGGCTTGTTGCCCACCCTTCCCTCCTCGACCACATGCAAAGCTCCTCTGAACAGGACTCCCTGGGTCTGGAGATCATTTTGGAACTGGCTTTCCTATTGGGACTGTACCACAGTCCTCTAGAGTTGGGGGACAGAGTAAGATTTCCCTATGTCTTGAGCTAAAAAAATATAACCAGGAAAGGGCTGGGTCACAGGTAGTCCTTTCTGTCCCCGGGATTCCAGCACAGCTCATGGTCCCTTCGCCAAATACCAGGCCCTGAAAAGCTTCTTCCTGTGTCCATGCACTGCCCAGCTCCTGCCCAGCTCGCTGGCCCAATGATTTGCTTTTCTGGGGTCTTACTTGGATCACAGCTTCTTTACTAGCCTAGTTGAAAAGTCTGGCACCCACCCTATATGCTCTGGTGGGGGGGCGGGGGTGGGATCAAACACCCCAGGGCTGGGATTAGCCTGCTTGTCAGTGATCTGAGGAGCCCACGGCTCAGTGATGCAGAAGACCAATGCCAAGACCAAGGAATGCTCCCCTCTGCCCACTAGTCCGAATAGGTACTCTTGAAAGCGGCTTCTCCCATGGCATTGCCCCTCCCTACACAGAAGCGTGGGAGCTAAGTTCACCCAAACCAGCCAGGTGAGTCAGAAGCCATGAGCAGACCCCGCTCTGGTTTAAGTGAGCGCTCACGGGAACAGAGATAAGGCATCTGCCTCACTGTGCTAGAGGAAAAACTGGATGGAGCGGGAACACACATCCAGAGAAAGCTCAGGGGCCCCGAGGAGCCTGGGAGTAAACGTTAGAAGGAGGAGGAGGAGGATCCCAGCCCCTTGCAGGTGGGGGACTGGGAAAGGAGTCCCTGAGGAAGTAGATCTTCACGCAGACCTTCAGGGGAGGGGAGGGCAGGGAGAGGAGTGGAAAGGGCAGCAGGTGGTCTGGCAGGGGCCCTGAGTCCTGCTTCTGACTCTGCCTCTCAACAGCCACAAGAGCTCTGGGGCTCATCAATCGGTCTCTCGGGGCCTCTGTTTCTTTAGCTGTAAAGTAAAAAGGTGGGACTACAGGCTCTTGAAGGGCTGCTTCCCAGGGAAAAATATTACGGTTCTAAGATGAGCAAAGCGGCTGTGGCGGGGTAGGGTGGGAGCATTATAAGCAGGTGCTGGAGGAAGGGAGGAGAAAGGCATGGAAGCCAAGTTAGTTTTAGGGGTTAAAGCCCAGACTGGCCAGCCAGGAGCAGTAGAGGTATGTAAAGGAGAAAGAGGAAATAAGGCTGAAAACTTGGAAGTAATGATGGTAAAAGTGATTTTCCATCTGTTCATCATCTAGTAGGTGCCCAAATTATATGCAATTTATATCACTTATACATACGACGGCTCCTTCTCCCAACAACCTCCCGAGTAGATACTATTCTCATTTTGCAGGTTGAAAACCAAAGCTGACAGAGGTTAAGTGGCTCAGTCAAGACCACACTGTTGGTGAGGGCGGAGGTAGAACTCTGTCCCTAAAACGGGTGCTCTCCGTGACTTTGTCACACTCCTGTCAACATGCAGCAGCCAGGGTTAGAGTGAGTCTCAAGCCGGGAGTGATCTCGAAATTAGAGATCCGGGTAAGGCAGCACACAGGCACGAGGTTTCAGGAAGGAAAGGAAAGAGTCTGCAAGACACTGTGAAAGCAGAATGATCAGGATTTAGCAACTGGCTGGAGTCAACCACGGCCCTAAGACCCTCAGTTCTGGGGACAAGGCAGGCTGGTGCTTTGTGCCGCTGTCAGGAGAGGATAGGGAGGGAGGTGGCTGGTTTTGTCTTGGGCTTGCAGTGTCTGGGGTGGTAAGGGAGTGTCCAGCTGGCACAGTAGACACAGATCTTAGACTGTCAAGGAAAAGGGTATTGATAGAGACAAGGGACCTAAGGAGCGGGTGTCTGGAGGGCACCCACCTTCACAGGCTGAGGAAAAGAACCTGACCTCGCAGAGGGCTCAGAATTGGTCACATTGGAAATGGCAGGACCACGATGGGGCCATTTCACCTAAGTCATGGTGAAGAACGTTTCCAAAAGGAGAGTATAATTCGCAGCATCAATGACAATGTAAAGACTGGAGGGAACTGGGAATAAGAAGAAGCACAGATTTGGGAATTTGGGGGACGGCAGTCTCATCAAAGCAACTGGGACAGGACAGAAAGAGGTTAGGGAGTGAACAGGAGTAGAGGGAGGCAGTGAAAGTAGACCAGTGCCTTCAGAAGTCTGTAGGAAAGGAGAGGAGAGGAAGTGTGGAAACCAGTGGATGGAACTGGCGGCTGAGGGGGAGGGAAGGCCATTTAAGGTAGGAAGGACCTGGATACGTTTGCAGGCTGAGGAGGGAGAACTAGGGGGAGAGCCTGAAGTTGCCTGGCAAGATGCAGATGACTGAGAGAACAAGGCAGAGCAAGGAGAGGCAGCAGGAAGAGCTGGCGAGAGAGATGGTGCATTCTGAGGTGGCTAAGAGCTCTGAAAAGGAGCTTTTACAGCTCCTCTCTCTCAGCACAGCAAAAGGCAAGTTCATCTCCCTAGAGCTGGGGGAAGGTTTGGAGCATAATCACAATGGGAAAGATCAGACAGGAGCCGAAGCCCGTTGAGAATGGTCTATAGGAAAAGTCTAGAAGGGGGCTGTGCAGCTCAGAGCAGCCACTCTGAATTCATTGCAGCAAAATCTTCTGGGATCTCACTGGGCCTGCTGTGTGGGGGCTCTGGACTGCAGGTTGGTGAGCCCTGGACTAAGGAAACCCCAGGGCTGGGGCTGGCTGACTCAGATAACTGGATTGCCTTGCAGAGTTTCTATCTTTGTTACCAAGAACCTCTGACCCCTGGGGCACTGGTGTAGATTTAGTCGAGGCAGCAAGTGATGGAAAATCACTACTCCCTGACAGCGGCTTGGGGATCCGTGGGAGAGGAGCTGGGCAGGGCGCCTGTGTGAGTTACTCTTCTTCTTGGTGTCCATCCATGCCCCCCCAGGAAGTGGACACTTGCTAGACTCCAGAGCTGATCTGGGGAAATTTAAGAACTGGAATCGTGGATACCTGGTGGTTATTGATTGCTGACCTGGAATCCCGTACATGACTGACAATGCAGGGGATTATCACCAGAGCTTAAAAAGATCTTAAAAAGCTTAAAAAGTGTAGGACTGCTGTGGGTGACTGTCTGATACTACTTTCCCATTTCTCCTCATTCTCTCCCCATCTTTTTCATTCTTGGCACTGCAAGACAGCCAGACACATGCATGTCCTCCACGGCCCCAGGCGGGTCTGGCCCTCAAGTCAAGTGTGCAGGTAAAGATCTTTGGGGGATCAGTGGGGAGTCCGGGAGCCCATGTCTCTACTAGGCAGCTAGCAAGTGCCATTTCTTGTTGCCATGGGAAAATGGCCCTGTCAGGACCCCTGCTCCCTACTTCTTTTTCCAGCATGTTCTCCTTCACAGGGATGGGCCCTTCCTCCCCAACCTTTCCTGGCTTGGCCTGAGCTCAGCAGGAGGCACTTGAGGAACTTGGCAAGGGTGTGACTAGGGTAAAGGGATGAAGGGGGTGGGCTCTGGGCCCAGTCTGCCTGAGTCTGAGTCCCAGCTCAGGGGACTTTCTCTAATGAGACCCCTGACAGTTTCTTACTCCCTCACCTGTAAAAGAGGATAATAATACTGTTCACCTCCCAGGATTGTGGTGAGGTTTAAATAAGATAATGCATGTCAGATGGTTAGTATGATGCTTGGCTCAGTAAATGCTAGCGCTAATAATAATAACAACGTCTAGGAGTAGCCATGTTCCTGTGGGTGGCCATCAGGACCAGCTGCCTTCTATTTAGGGACTGAGCCAGGTGCAGGCAGGAGGCCTCGAAGGCCAACATGGTCCAGCCGGGTCAGTGCCACCGCTATGGGGGCCCCCGACAGAGCACCGAGAAGACAAGAAGCAATAGCAGCAGTTGTCTTAGCCTGACCGCAAAAGAGGTGCTTCAGTGAGACAGACTAGGGCCCTCCGCCCAGGATCCCTGGGAGGGATCCACAGACAGCATGAGCCCCAGCTTCTTCGGGGCCCAGTAGATGCCAGGGGGCCGTGACTGTGCTTCCAAGGATAAATGACAAGGCAGGTGAAGTCACTCTTTCCTTGGTTAAATTCCCAGGAGGCCTCCACCTCCCACCAAGCTGGAGATCAAAACAGTTTCATCAGCTCTGTGAGTTAGAATGAAAGCAGGTAATGAGTCTCCTATTAACAGTTTGCTAAACTCATGGAGAAACCGAGGAGCTCTCAACATTCTAAGAAAGCGCCAAGGAAATCCTTCCTCCTCTTCTGGTTCTCCTCCTTCTCCCACTTCCTCTTCCTCCTCTCCTTCCTTCCTCTGTGTGTCATTCTCTGTCTCTCTGCCCCGTGGCTCTCTCTGCCCGTCTGTGAGTCTCCCTTCTCTGGGTCCGTCTCTCTGCACCCCGTAGTCCCACTGTGGCTGTGTGAAGTTATTGATTCCTGGGAGCTGGGGGAAAGCAGGAGGCAGGGCTGGGGTGCAGGCTCAGGGATGGAAATAGAAGGCTATAAATTATTTGTGACAGGAAAGCAATAGTGGCAGAGTGCTGAGCACAAGTCCTGTGTCACTATTAGATTCCTTTTAGCCTGATGACACTGTAAAAAAGGTTAAGTGTCTGCTGGAATCGTACACCTGGGGGGCCGGGGCAGCCTAGGAGCAGAACAAGCCACTGAGAGCAGGTATATCAATTCTCCAGGCCAATAATATTCCACTCATTGATCGCCACGCAAAGTTCAAAAATCTCATTACAGCCAGGCAGACCGGGAACTTTTTACAAATCAATAGAATGATATAATGTATGTATACTTAGTACAAATGTATCTATTCATCTATCCATCCATCCACGGTCCGCCTCAGGGTTTCCAAGTTAACCTACCCATCATATTATGTTATGTTATGTATGATATTATATTGCATTGTATTATATGATAATAAATGGTGTGCAAAAACTCCCCCTGAGGTGGAGACGAGGAGAGGTCCTATTAGCATTGAGGTGACCTCAGACAGCTCACCTTGGAGAGAGTTAGGTGACAGCATAGCCAGGGCGAGGCTGGTCAGGATTTCTAGGAGCAATGCTTCCTTAACAGGATCCCCAGGAATAAAATCCATTGTCTACTGAGTATTTACTATGCGTTAGGCAATGCTCTACATGCCCCAAACAGTTTACTTAATCCTCACAACAACCCATTTTGGAGATACGGCATGTTGCAATTTGCCCAACGTCACCCATTTAATAAATGGCCAAGTCTGGGGTTTGAACTCAAGGAAACTAAATGCAAGGCCCACACCCGTAACCACCACGCTAGCCTATCTCCAGAAAAGAAATACCCTGTAGCCCAGAATCCAAACTCTTGGATTCTATTTCCAGCCTCTTCTGTTGTGTTCTGAGAAACAAAGGGTAGGGGGCTCCCTGAGAGTTAGTATTCCCTTCTCTAAAATGGGAGTAATAACACCTGTAGGAACCAGCCGCTGACAACGTGATATATACATGGATCTCCAAACACGTCCCCATAAAATCCTGTCTGGTTGCCCGGAGCGGATGGCATTCCCCGCGATGAAATTACTTCTTAGCAGAAGGGCAGGTTGGTCCCAGGCTTGGCCATGTTACTGGTTTGCTGAAAGGGTCTTTAGGGCAAGAAGTCAGGTGTCTGTATACATGCGCCATGCACATGTATAAATCAGTTCAAACTGTCCTAGGGTAGACTGCCCACTTCAGAGTTTTTGCAGAAAATATTTCATTCCTCTCAGGGGAAAAGTCTGTCCTGATTTGGTAAATCGAGGGAACTCCAGGGGCCGACAATGTCTCAGCCTGGCTGGCCCCACAGGCCACGGAGCCAGAGGAGTGGTGGGCAGGGCCTCCTTCTGCACCCTTGGGCTTCCTGGTATTAGAGGCTGGATCATTCCAGAGGACAAAATGATATTTGCTTCAGCAAAGGACATTTTGCACACAACTGTTTCAACACAGGCCTTTGAGAACTGCCTCTGCCGGGTACATGTCCCGGGCTGAGCCCTGAGTCAAGTTGGAACAGCGCAGACAGCTGGAGACTTTTCAAGGCAGAACTTCAAGTGAACTGTCATAGATTATTCAGGAGAATTTCACCTCCCCTTAAAATGGTTCCTGCCTCCCCATCCTCCTGAGAACTTTGAGGAACTAGGATTTCCCCTCCGTACATCCCAGGAACCAAAGCCCTCACATTTAGGACCGCCCCCTCGCAGACGAAACAGCATCCGTCCAACCTGCTCTCCCCACTGCAGCCTGGAAATGCTTGGTGTAAAGCCATCTTCCCAGGCTCCTGCTCAGCAGTCTGTGCAGGTCAGGGTGGCTCGCCCATGCCCACTCAGACCCCTGCAGGTTTCAGCGCGGACAACCACCCACACAGGTCAGCAGGGTCTGTGAGTGAACATGGCTGCGGACGGGAAGCTTCCGGCAGGAACTTCCGTTCTGGCTAGAGCATGGTAGAGCTGGAATGCTGGGTTTCTGAGCTTAACGCCTCCTCCCCCCCCCCACCCCCCAGCAAATGCGCCAAGAGCTTCTGCCTCCTTTGTTGCTTCTCAGAAGGCATGACTGAGCTCCAAGAGATGAAAAGCTTGCAGAAGAGTTTCCTCAAACCACCGTCCTTGAACCACCTGCGTTGGAATCCCCTGGGGTGCACTTTAGCCCTCCTGATTAAAATGTCTGATGGTGTTAAGGCCCAGGACTCTGTATTCAAGCAAATTGCCCAGATTATTCTTAAGTCCTATAATATTTGAGAAGACTGGCTTAAGCCAGGGGGTGAAGAAACCACCCCTGTGGTAATATAGGGGAGCCTTGAGAGGGTTGAGAGAAAGTCTTAGAAGGCTCAAAGTTTCCTTACTCCTATCTGTCCATCAACATTTCTCTCCATCTGCTGATCCTGACTCCCACTGACCCAGGAAGCAAAATTCAAGAAGCTATCACAGTTCCTCCGTGGAAACTAAACTAGAGGTTAAAAATAAAAATAATTTCAAAATAGGTTTTTGTACATTGCCAGATGCTAGATTCCCACTGGGTTCCTTGGCTATCACCTTAAATAGTATTTCTTTAGATATCCTGCATCAACTTAGCCTTCTAAGACTGGCACTACGGGCGATAATCCTTCCACCACGTGTCCCCGGGAGCCCAGGCCAGATACAATTTACCAGGCTAGATGGGCCATGGGGCTGGCCCAAGGGGGCAATAGTGATGGTTTATATGATGAATGGTAAGCATATGGATTGATTTAACTTCAAGATATGCATAGGTTTAAAAATTAAGGGGCAATGTGTTTAACTAACCATTTGGAAACCAGTCTGCAGTGCATGCCAAGCCCAGAGCGTGACCAGACTAGCTCCTTTCACCACCAGCCCTGCCCTCATCTGTCAGGGCTTCCGGGCTAGAACTGGGGTCCACCAGCTGTCCACCCCATGATCCTGCTTGGGAAGTCCAGAGGCTAGAAGATTGGCAGGATGTGATGGTGAAAGGGGTGCCATGTAGCCTCCCTGCTTGGACCAAGTCCTCCCTGCCCATGCTCCGTGTCCCTCCCTGGCAAGCCCTCCTCCCTAGGCAAGCAGAAGGAAGCCTGGAGGAAGTGCCCTGAGCAGCAGCAGAGGTGGGGCCTGACCTCCTTGCCTCTTGCCCCTCCCACCTCTGGCCCAGTGACTCCAGTATTCGAAAACAATCCATCAGTCTGTCTCCTGAAAGAATGTGACGTGGCTAAACCCTACAATTGCTTCCTATTACCAACAGAATCAATTCAAAATTCCTCAGCCTGGCCTTCAAAATCTTTCCCAATCTGGCTCCGCCCTGGCTTTCCAATCTCTTTCTCTCCGCACCCCTCTTGCCCTCAGGGTCTAGCACAGAGCTGAAAGCTTGTCTCCTTGCTTACTGAATTCACACTGAGTCCTCCCCAAGACCCTGAGCTCTACATGGGCAGAGATCACACCCATTTCTCTCACTAATGTATTTCCAGCACCTAGCAATGGTGCCTGGAAGAATGTTAGCGCTTAAAAACTATTTGCTGAATAACAAATGAAGGTTATTATTAATAATGATAAGGATAACATCTTCGGGAATAAAGTGTACTAATATACATTCACTGTGTACCAGGCACTGTGCTAAGCACTTTACATGAATTAATTTATTTCTCACAACTTCTTAGGAAGATTATTATCCCTATTCCACAGATGTGGAAACCGAGGCTCAGAGAGGTTAAGTAACTGACCCAAGGGCACACAGCTGTTAGGCAGCAGAACCAGGATTTAAACTGGGGAACCTGGCTGCAGAACCCATTTAGCTAACCACTGGGTGGAATAGCTCATACCCAGAACAGACGGTAGACTCTAGGAGAGGCTGGCCCAATAGAAGAGCTGCACATAATAGTAGTAAAAGAAGTAACTAGAACTTATTTCATATTCACTAACTGACAGCCACTGTGACAAATGCATCTGCTCATTTAAATCCTAGCTACACCTCTGTTAAATAGGCATGTTCTCTACGATGCCAAGCAGACAAGAGTGGCTGAGCAATTTGCCTAAGGTCAAGTGCTTAATAACACCGGAGCCAGACTCTGGGTGCAGGCCTGGGACTCCAATGTCTTTAGACTGAACAATATGACCTCTTCTGGGAATTTCTTTATTAATAGTTATCTGTGTTTGTTAACTATTTGGGCCTCATCTTTTCCCATCTATGTTCTGGACAACTGAGCAAATGTATGCGTAGAAAACAGACAGAAACTGCATACAGTAGTGATTCTGAGCATGCTTAGCCTCTCCCCTGTGTTTGATGAGCAGTGCGTCTATGTCACAAACGAACCACAATTTTAGGTTAAGTGGCTATGGTTTCCGTATTTATATGCACTGGGAGGTTTTGGGTGTAGAGTTTCCAAATTCTCTGTATCTATTTATCTACTTATTTAGTTTCCGAATCGAGTATGTGAGTGTGTAATGGTACCACACACCAAAGTGTTTCTATGTTTCTAGAAACTACTACTGTGATTAGTGTATCTTTATATTCATGTCGGCTCTGATGCATTGATCCACAATTTATAATACTAGATATATTTGCCAAAACCTACTTCATGAATTTCTGCCCCAGTTATGCCTATTTCTGTCAAATGTGTAAGCCACAGTCACATTCTGCACCAGTCCCTTTCCAGAGCATCTGGGATTCTCACATCACAACTGTGTTTTTATATTGGTGCATGCATCGGTATTGATGTGCATAGATGTGCACTTGTACACATGTGTATCTTTCTGTCTATGGCTAGGACGTGGTGGGGGGGATGTGGAAATGAGAGAATTATTAAATGCCAAGTAGATGCGCAATAAATTCCATTGATTTTATAAACTTCAACTTGTCTTCAGTCTCCTTCCATTCTTTATCCTGGGGGCATTGCAACAAAAACCTATTTTAAATACCTTTACTTCCCCCCCTCCCCAAAAAAGTGTCAATATTTTATTTGGATTTTTAACTTCGCTCCATAACAGTTGTTTGACCTCCTGACTCGTGCGAGTCACATAAATTCTGGGACTTTATTCAGGAGCCATGTTCCTGCTATTGAATAAGCAATTTGGGAGGGTGAATTAATGACTTGTGCTGTTGCTGGAAAGTCCCTGAAGAAATATTAAAATTGCTTGCAGACTGAATCGATACTCAGTGAACACCCAGCAAGACGGCCTCGGCTCTGGAATGGCCACCGAAGGCAGGGCTTGGTGGAGGAAGGGGAATTCCTGCACCCAGCTCGGTGAGCCCCCGCTCCCGCCCCCCCACCTCCATCCCTGGAGCTCTGTCATTTTCAGTAACAGCAAAGTCTTATTAAACCCCAGCCAGGATAGAGCTGATTTGTCCTGTCTCAGGAAGCAGGCTCAGGGGACAGTTTATTCTCTTACTAGCAACCAGAGCCCAGAGGCCTTATTGAAGGTGATGGTCTGGACACATCCACCTGCTGGAGAGACGGGATGGTGCTGCTGCTTTCTGGCAGGCTGCACTGTGCCTGGGGATTGGCTGGGCACTGAGCTCGGGGAGGCCGTGGCCGTGACCATTTTCTGCTGGGCGTGCAGAGGGGCTGGGGGCTCTATGGCCCGGCGCCGGCTCCAGCTCTGCGCATGCGTGACCAGCCTTTGCTGTTGCTCTGGCAGCCACACGATTTCAGCCTTTGTGTATGGGTGTGCCTGTGGGATGGAGAGTTTGAATTGTGTTGGGTGTACGCTGTAGTGCATTGTGCCCCAATGCATTCCTGCAGCTGGCTTAAGGTTTGTTACTTGGTGTTTTGTGATATTGTATTGAGGTGACGGCACTTGGTGTAACACTGAGCTGGAGGAATGTGGGTATTGTTTAGCAGCAATGGCTAGGTTTCTGCTTTGAATTATTGTGTTCGTTGATTATATCAGCATCTTTTTTTTTTTTTGTAATGTATGTCTCAGAGATTAGGTTAATGGGTGTCTCCTTGGTGATGTGGGTTGAGTAATGATGTTGGATCTGGGTGGTGGTGTAGGATTCGGTAATTGCTTTCTCAGTGTGGTTGTGGGAGGTGGGTGAGAGGGCCCATCCTTTAGCTTTTTTACCTTGCTCCAGCTTAGTCGTTTGCCCTGCTGCTTTCCAGAAGGAAGATTCTAGAGATGGGGGGGATCTCTTCTCGAGGACCAAATGCACAGTTCTGTCCTGTTGGAAGCCAGCGGCCCCTGATCCATGAACACTTCTGACACAGGTCCTGGTACCACCTTGCCTACATCTGCATGAAGGGTCAAAGCTCGAAGCTGGACTCAGTGCCTACTGAAAGTCTGGGTCCCTGATATGACAAGAGGAGGATGGATGGGAGTAAACTCCCTGATTCCAATGAACGTGAACCCAAGTCCAGCATGAACTCTAGCTCCCCAGTCCACTAGTCTCTGTGACTCTGGCCACCAGCACCTTCTTCCTTCCCAGCATCCCCTGCACTCACAGGGCCACACCCACAGCACAGGAGAGTATGGCAACACCTCATAGATGTGACTTCCTACCAGGGTGCGGGGTCTCTGTTCTTGAGCTTGTCAAGAGAGGGGCATGAGGCTGTAAGATATACAGAGCCTCACAAGAGACCATAGATACCTGCCCTTCCTCTGATGGAAAAGTAATAGGAAGTAGGGAGTGCTGGAGGAGCACATGGGTTTTAGAATCAGTATTGCCCGGGTTCAAATCCTAGTTCTGCTGCTTAGCCTGTGACCTGAGTAAGTTATTTAACGTCACTGTGCTCCAGTTACCTCATCTACAAACAATCCTATAAAGCCCTATGGGGTTGTTTACGAGGCTTAAATCAATTAATACATGTGACATGCTTATAATGATTTCTGCTATAGTAAGCACTTGTTAGCTACTATTATTATGAATATAAGGGCTTACCAAGTAAAGGAGCCATAAGATTTGCCTATGCATGTGTACAAGCACATCCACATGTGTGCTAATATACATAAAACCCTAAGATGAGTAAAGGTATGCGTGTGGTTTAAGCAGAGAAGTGCAAAAACTGCAGTCAGGTAGCATGGAGAGAGGGGCTACTTCCCTCCTTGGCCCTCTGGTCCGTTTGGACAGGGGCAGGAGCTGGGACATGATAGATTTCACCACTGCCCATCTCCAGACCAAGGCCGCATCCGGCCCTGTGAGGACGAATAGGCAGAAAGGAAAATGGTGGCCCTTAAACATTGTATAGTTATTAAAAAAAATCCAAAGATAATTGAGTTCTCAAGATCCAAATTTAGCTCATTTAAAAGATTTCCTTTCTAATTGAAAAAAGAAGAACATTGGTCGGGCAATAGGCATAAATAAGGGATAATGAAATCAAGGGGTCAAGTTGGGAAATAAGGAAGGGGTAAGAAAGGAATCAGATCAGTGAATATGAAGGCATTTGGGTGTGGATCTTACGAAAGTCCATTGAGCTGAACTTGGCTACCTACCCAGGCCAAAGGGGCAGGGAGAGCTATAGGCAAGAATGGGACTGGGTGCTGGGCTCAGTCCATGGACCTTCCCATAAAGATGGGGAGCCAGAGCACATCATCGTGAGTTTAGAAAACTTTCGTTTTCATCTTTGCTCCTGTTATGCACAGAGTAAGTAGAATTTGTACTTGTCCAGTTACTGTGAGCTATTGCGCTTAATACATTAAGCCCAAAGTAAAATTTTTCTCCTGAATTTCCTCCTTAAAATCTTCTAGGTCTTAACAGCGAAAATAACTGCAATGATTATCAACCTCCCATGCTTCCCTGAAACATACAGAGATGTGGGACAAGAGTAGCAGGTTGGTTTGTACTTGTCAAATACTGGCTTACTTCCCCTCTCCTCTCTCTTTATCCTTTATCTTACCTTTACTTTTTCTCCTCTCGTCCCTTCCTCTTTCTGTTTACCTTCCTTCTCTTCCCTCTATGGCATTTAAGAATCAGAGGAACCCTTCAAACCCATAAAATAAGGATTTTTTTTTCCATGACTGTTTCACTTTATCTTTTTAAAAAAATGACAAAATGCAAAGCACCACAACCCATGAAAATGTCATGAAGCCCAGAAAATGCCAACCTTCAACTCCTCAACCACTAGTAGGCTAGTAGGAGTGCGCAGGCATAGGAAGTTTATACACACACACACATGCACGCACACACACAGACAACCATAGAGGCTGGGGTCTCAACCAACGAGGACAAAGGGGGCAATTACCTGACTAATTCTGTTCAGTGGTCAGATAACTGACTCATCCTGGGCTTTTTTCCCTGCACACACATAGAACAGGTCCTTTCCTAAATCCGGCTGGGCTTGTAGTGGACCATAATTCTCACTGACATTCACGATACACATTTCTGTTCACAGAATATCCTTTCAGCTCAAGCTTGTTTATTTAAAAGAGGTCACTGTTTGTGCACACACAAGCCAGAAGTCACACACGTTGATGCAGACACAGAGCAAGATCATTTGATGATTATGACCGCCATAATAACAACTCACATGTATCGAACACTTGCTAGGTGCTGGGTGCAGTGCTGAGGTGTGTGGATTAACTCGGGTAACCCTCCTGAGAACCTACGAGAGAGCTGTACGGTGGGCCCCATGTTAGATGCATGAAGAAACCGAGGTCCAAAGAGGAGAGGAGATTTACCTAAAACCACATAGCCAGTCAGTAGGGAAGTTGACTCGAACTCCAGCCATCGCTCCCAGAGCCCACTTTCTTACATTGTCTGGGTTACATAGGTTTGTGTGAATAGCCTGGCAAATAGCAGGTGCTCAGCAAAGGGTTTCTGGATGGACAGATGAAAGTATAAAGGAATGAAAGACCATGCCTCCTAAGAACCTTTAGGTTCTACTCTCCTTTAAGATAGTCCCGTGGATTCCATTATGGAAGCCAGGCCTACCGGACAGCTTACCGTCATCTGAACGAAGTGATCTGCCCTCCCAACCAGCTTTCCAGGGAGAGTGCCCACTCGCTATGCTTTGTTCAGATACCAAATCCTCTAAACACCAACTCTCCACCTGCCTCTCAAGTCCAGACCCATATCCTTGTAAGCCAGAAACCAGACCCAAATGCATCAAAGACGCTTTCTAACCATGACGCTTTGTCACTTAGACTATTTTCCTCTGCAAACAGGTGTTTCCCAATGAAATGCAACACCAGTGAAATGAAAATGAGTGTCGATGCCTGGATAAGAACTAAGAAATCTGATCAATTATGCAGATGTCTCTAAATCGCCAGATATTTGGCTTCTTATTGACAACCCTCACAGAGGACTGCCTACAGATTGGGTTTTCGTCCTGTTTGGGACTTGTCATATTTACCTCTTTGTCAGCAAGTGCGCATGCATTTCTAAGAGACACAAGTGAACGCTAAAAAGGAGGAGAATGACTCAGAATAAAAGAGACTAAAGCAAGCTCTCTACCAAAACTAGTCAAGCAGACTCCATCTGGGGATGGGTTGTAGCCTTGGACATCCATTAGAATGTGGGTCTGGCTCACAAAGATTCATGGGCTCGAAGACCTTTAAAGACCTCCTAAGGCTGTTTCCTCGGCTGTATGCAAAGCCGGCCCCATCAGATCCCTGCACCGTGGAGCTGAGGGGTCAGTCTCACTGGTCTGACAGGGAGGGCCCAGGTTACGGCCAAATCCACTCCCTTCATGCTGACACGGCCTCATCCGCTTTGTGGACGCCCGCACGCCGGGGCACAGAGTATCTCCACGTGCAGTCCGACCAAGCTGTAGATCTTGCAACGCTTGGTGTAAATCTGGTTTGTGACTTTGTACATGTACCCCCGTGTGTGATTTAGTGCTCTGCTTTTTATCATGGCTCCACTTCCATTTTCTTTCCCTCTCTCCTTTTTAATGCTGTTTACAGCTTCCTTATCCAGACAGCAGCACGGTGATCCCTCAGTGTCTCCACTGATCTACCCACATGATTTTTCTGACCCGTGTTTTCTCTCCACTCGACTTAATTTATGTGTTGGTAAATAGGAACTTTAGACCGTTCTATTCAACAGTGTTTGGGGTTACTGCTTTTTATCAAAGGCATCACGGCATTGAAGGACTCCGTGCAGGGGACAGTCGTTTACTCCCATGAGTGACCCGCTGTCCCCACACATGAGAAGGCCGCGTGTGTGCGGATGTGCCTGCGCGGTGACCCCAGAGTGTGCCTCTCGGCTCTGCTGCTCTGCGTCAATGCTGCTGGGCACTGGTAGGAAGAGCTCCGTGAAACCAAGGTGTGGACAGCAGCCGCCCCTCAAACGGCTGGAGATAAATCCAGGGCCCTCCCTGCGGGTGACCGCTTGGTTCTTTTAGGAGGAGGTCCACCTATGCCTCTCAGGGCTGATTCCTCCAAATTTCCCCTCCCATGCACACCCTTCATCCCCGAGCTGCCGTGGAAGCTTGTGGTGACACGACTCACAAGCCAGATCTGGGAGATCTCTTCTCTTAGAGCCGTGAGTTGGCAGTGGGCAGGGGAAGGGGGGCAGGGCAGCGCCTTCTTCGATTTTGGGGTCATCTACTGTTTTTTCTTCCTCTTTTCAATTTTTGCTACATCCTCTCCTCATCTCTAACTCTATTTGACCTTGAACTCTGTCCTCTCCCTTCTCACCACAATGGGTCCCAAGGGGGGTGGGGGTGGGGTTGGCACATCCAAAGAAGCAGTTACCTGGCCCGAGAGGCTTGGAGGCCAGTAGCCAGAGGGGCCGGCCCAACCCTCCACTCCTGGAAATAAATCCCATTGTATTTGCATTTTAATTTTCCACATAAACAAAGGCCCAGAGTACTCGCTTGGGCAGCATCACTGGACGAATTTAATTAGAAATGAAAAGTTTATAGGGCCCTCTTTAATGCGATTAATGCTCAGTTAACATTTATCACATTCGTATGCTGGACTCGCCTTTTCTAAGCAGCCACTGGCCATGAAATGAATTTCTCTCAACTTTTTTTGTACCCACCCTGGGAGGTCATCTCCTAAGGAGTCTCTGGGCGGCTTCCCTGGGGCCAGGAACTACCTGATCCTCAGAGCCAGGTTAAGGGGAGGTGAGGGAGGGGAAGAGGCCAATGTGTACTTGCTGAGGCTGGAGGACAGGGCGTGTGAGAGTGAGGGGGGCCACTATTTCTAGGGGGAACTGGATCGAACCAGGGCTGTACCCTCTGCAAAGAGCTGAGTGCTCAGCCCAGCAGACTGGCCAAAAGGTTTCAGAGCCTCTTCCCTAATTTAAAAAAACAAAAACAAAAACAAAAAAAACCTCCCTTCCCAACACACATACTCAGTCTACTTCTGTGGCCCAAAGAAAAGGTTTGAGCTAGAGCTGGCCCAGAGTTACCTCTGGCTCTCAGTTCCCTCTTCCTGTCTTAGACCATCTCTCTTCTACCCCTTCTTTCTCTCTCTCTCTCTCTCTCTCTCTCTCTCTCTCGTCAGGGGCTCCATTAGACTGTCTCTCCACCCAGACCCATGGGGACTGGGAAGGGAACCCGAGTCTTGACCCCAAGGAATACCTCATTTCCTCTGGCTCTCCCAGAGGCCAGACAGTCCCAGTCTGTGGGAAGGCTGCCTGCCCTGGTGTGAGCAACCTAGAGAAGCCGAGTGGAGTAGGGGAACATGAAACCTCTGTTGGTCCCCAGAGGAAGGACGGCCTTCCTTATCTTATCAAATTCTCTTAGCTCTTTAGTTAGAGTCTACAGAGATTGGCCCCCTAACCCAAACCAGCAACTCTGAGGAGGAGGAGAGAGGAAGGAAAAAGGTAAGTGATATGGGGAGGGAGGGGAGGTGTCCTCTCTGCAGATGATAAAAGGGGATAATCAGCTTGATCTGTGTCCCCACCTATATGCACATTCCCTTTGAGGACCTTGACAGACACAAACCATGTGCTGTTACCAGGACTCCTGGTAGGCGTGTCACACACCCACGGCCTGGCCATTACGTGCTACTCTACACCCTCACCTCTAGCAAAGAAAATGCCCACGTGTGTGCACATAGACTAAGTGTGTCGGGACCTTTGCGTCGGGACCTTTGCACCTGACCAGACCCCCACTCGTCAACTCATCGGGTGATCTATCGTCCATTCAACCCACGCTTGCCAGAGAACATTTGCTAACGTCCCAAATAGGTCACCCACGCTATGGCAGAGACTCTCATTCTGAGACCAAACAATCCCTTCAGCCAGAAACTCTGTGAACAGCAAACCACTAGCCCTCTGTTTGATAAGACGGACTCCTTTTTTTTTGTTGTTAGTTTTTTTTTTTTAATTTATTTGACAGACAGATCACAAGTAGGCAGAGAGGCAGGCAGAGAGAGAGAGGAGGAGGAGGCAGGCTCCCTGCTGAGCAGAGAGCCCGATGCGGGACTCCATCCCAGGACCCTGAGATCATGACCCAAGCCGAAGGCAGAGGATTTAACCACTGAGCCACCCAGACTGACTCCTTTTAAGCGCTCCCTGGAACACCAGGACCAATTAGACAGCTTCCCAGGACACAAACGCTGGATTCAGCTAGATAGATAGCACATGCCCTTTCCAAACTTCACAGGCTCTTTCCAAAACAGAGCCACACAGAGGCCCTCAACGCAGGGTCACCAACTTCTCTCCGTCTGACACACAGCCAGGTACCATCTCGCCCTCTCAAATTAGGGTGGAAAGTCACAAGAGGTAGAAGCAGTGTCTCCTCTCTGACCATCTCTGTGGCCTGTCAAGCGAGATACTGCCTACAAGGCTGCTGGTTTCCTGCAGCTTCCTCTACCAGTCCAACAAAGACCCTGCAGCCAAGAGGGAGCATCAGGGCAGGGGAAGGCCGCCTCAGGGGCTCCAACCCTGCGGCCACTGCCGTCCTCCCTCCCTGCCCTCCTTCCTTCTCTCCCCAACCTCTGAGCCCTTCCTCTCTGATTTCTTGACATCACTGCGCCTACCGGGTAGGAACAGTTCCCCTCGTAGCCTGCTGCCCTGTCTTAGGCCTTTCTGCTCCCCATGCCAGGCAGTGCCTATAGCGTCCCTCTGGCTTCCTCCATCCCCAAATGGCTGCAGGGGGAGCTCACTGCAGAGCAGTTCGGGCAGGGCTACAGGCAGGCAAAGGAGGAAGTCCAGGGCAGAGTGGCTGGAGGCTCCCGGGTAGAGGGCCTCAAATCTGGAACACCTAGGAAGTGAGGACCTCCCTCCCTCCCTCTTGGCCTCTCTCCGACTGTCCACTCTGCTGGGGACCAGGCTACAGCTACTACATTGCAGTGACCCGACAACCACACCAGCCTGCCTCGGGGGTGCAGCTGGCCACGAGCCCCAGCTCCTGCGACTTGACCTCCCACGCCACTTCCTATGTCCTACCCTCTTTGTCCTTCCTGGTTGGCCTCCCTTTTCTCTTTTACCACCTTCTGAGTTTCCTAAAGTCCCCCTCAGCCTGGTCTACCAGTTGCCCAGAGCTCAGGCTCCCTCTGACCACCTCCAAGCACCACGAGAGGCCCTTGGTGGAGACACACAGGATCCAACCCCCTTTTAAAGCTTCCAGAGCTCCCTGCTTTATACTCTGGCCATGCACTCCATTCTCATCCAGCCAAGCCAGCTCCAAGGCCTCTCCCTTTCACCTCTCAGCCTCCCCACCTCCTTTCTCACTCTTCAGCCCTCCTTCTGAATTCCGTCCTCCCCTCCTACTCGTGCCTCACCCTCCCTTGCCCTCACAGTAGAGAGTGGACTCTCCCCTCCCCACTTACCTTCCTCAGCCCCTGGACTAAGGGGCTCTGGAAACATCCCCCATACTCCCGCTCCTGCACAGTTAGAGCTCTGGTCTGAAGCAGGGAAGAGAAGCCAAGTCTGGTGACATAGCCCTGGGGCTGCAGACCGGGGTCCCAGGACTGAATCAGGCCTGAAGCCATGTTTTCATCCACCAGCGAGGAGTTTTCAAAACCCAAATCTTCCTGCCTCTAGGCTGGGCCCGCATACTCCAGCCCTATGGTCCAGCTCTCACCAGCTCCGTCCCAGCTCCCGAAGCCCCACTTTCCTCCCTCCACGTCCCTACAATCAACCTGACCCCTCTAGAACGCCAACTCTCGGTTTCTCAACTCTCACGTGAAACACACAAAATAGCTTCTTATATTATCTCTCAACACCCAAAAGAAAGAGTACGTTGTTTTTTGTTTGGTCGGTTGGTTTTTTGTTTGTTTGTTTGTTTTGTGGTTTTTGTGGTTGCTGAGAACGACCTACAAGAGGAGCCTGGCTCCATGGCCTCTCCCGTCTCCCTCTTCCCTTCTATATACCTCCTTTTCCTACCTGCGGGGGATGGCATGGGTCCCTGCTCCTTCTCCTCCAGTGCCCTGTCACTCTCCTCTTCATTCCCACTTCTGACAGCTCCCAGAGCCCAAGGCATCTGCCTGTGCCTTCATGTCCTGCCTGGTCTCCGAGGCCTCTCCAGTCCCCAGTTACATGTTTCTTACACAGAGCCTCTTCCTTATTTCCTCAGCTCCTGGGTTCCTGGGGGAGGACATGGCAGCTGGGCCCAGGGCCTGGCCCTTGGGAGAGCTCTGCCAATGACTGTGTTCCCGTGCTGCTGTCACGCCTCCTGCCGGGGGGAACCTATATCCCTTGGTGGGTCTCGGCGTCAGAATGTACAGGAAAGAGACCCACTGCGAAGAGAATCTTTTTAGTTGTGTATACAGTTGGTCCCTAACTAGTTTTGCCGACTGGGCTGGGACAAAGTGAGTGTCTAAGTGAACACGGACAGCTGACCTCATACCTCTCCAGTACAAAGGTGACATCACTGTAGCCAGGCCCCTCTTTTGGGGGGCTAAATGGACCGTGGAGTATTACAGCGTAAACAAAGATTGAAGGAAAATTTGACTTCAGTTTGCCCAAATTATGAAACAAAGAATCTTCAGCTGAGCCCTACTATCACCCACTGGCCCAAAGACTGCCTCACTGATTGACCTGATGGGCCAAGGACAAAGTGTCCAGCCTTTGTCTGTGACCGCAGGACACATCCTTTAGAACTTCCTCTCTTTCCTCTTGGCCTCGGAGCCTTTTTGCCAAAGAGCACACACACACAACCATACACACTGACAATGTCAACCTCTGTGCCTAGAAACCATTGTGAACCGTGTTCAGGCTGTACCTTGCCAGCACCCAAACAACAGATTCCACGGGAGGAAAACTTTCAACCCCATGGTGTACTGGTAAATTTCATTTCCCATCTGTTTATTTCACTTGGGATAGGGACGTTGGTTAGTGAGTTACTGTTTCCCATGGCTCAGATCTGTCAGGGGCCTCTCTCTCCTTTCTGGACTCACCCACACGGCCAGGTGCGCTGCACTAGCCACAGCTGCACCTGTAACTGCTTCCCTTGCAAGAATCTGAACTCTGGACACCTGGAGTGGGGTGTGCAGGGAAACAGCAGGGATTCAGAGAGGTGGCTGGCCAGGTTGGAAGCCTTCACTGTACTCTTTTAAAGAACAGGAAGTGAAGGGGCGCCTGAAGGGCTCAGTCGGGTAAGCATTAGACACTTGATTTCAGCTCAGGTCGTGATCTCAGAGTCGTGACATCGAACCCCACCCCCCTTCACTTTGGGCTCTGCAGGGAGTCTGCTTGGGATTCTTTCCTTCTCCCTCTGCCCCTCCCCCTGCACGTTCTCTCTGGCACAATCTCTCTCTCTCTCAAATAAATAAATAAACAAATCTTTAAAAAAGAAAGAACAGGGGTGCCTGGGTGGCTCAGTGGGTTAAAGCCTCTGCTTTCGGCTCAGGTCATGATCCCAGGGTCCTGGGATGGAGCCCCACATCGGGCTCTCTGCTCAGCAGGGAGCCTGCTTCTCTCCCTCTCACTCTCTGCCTACTTGTGATCTCTGTCTGTCAAATAAATAAATAAAATCTTAAAAAAATAATAAAAAAGAAAGAACAGGAAGTGAAAAGGAAATACATAGACATCATTTCCTCTCAATATGAGACCTCCAACTCCAGGTAGCAACAAGGAGGGACTGAGGACAAACCTGAGAACTAAGAGAGGAAGTCACAGAGCTGGAGATCTAGGAAGCTGGGAGCAGAAAATGGAGCTCTTGGCTTAGGGTGTTCCTTCATCAGTCCTGCGGACAAGCTGGGAAAGGAGGTCTCCTATCCCCTGTGGGTTCCGAACAAGCCCCTCTACAGAGTGCAGGCTCTTGGTGGGGTTTGTGGGGGGGAGGGGTGGCATTCATCGTCTGCACCAGTTACTACCACGGCTCCTCTTTCTCTGGGAGCTGTGATGTTCTGGTCTACAAGCACATACCATCCCATGTACAACCACACTCTCTTGCAGGCACCGGAATAAGCCCGTTTCCCGACTGTTCCCTCCCACACCAACTTCCGACGCTAGATTCAGTCCCTGGATCTACTTTGCACAGGAATTGGCCCCTTCTGCTGATATACACATAGCTCTGCTCCCTCCCCAACCTTCCCTGCTCCGGGCACCCTGTCTCCCTTCTCCAGGGGCTGCTCCTGCCCAGCCCCATCTCCTCTGGCTAATTCCCCCTGTGGCCCCTGTATTGAACTGTTGTGTTGTCCATTTCCCTGTGACAAGGGCTCTGGTTACAGAATTATTGATTGGTTTTCATGCAGACAGATGGGCCTTTCCTGAGCTCCCATCGAAATCCCTGGCTCTACGGGCTGATCGTTGCCTCTCGGGGTGGAGGACTGCACCCGGAGACCACCCTCCATGCAACCTTCTATGCCCAGGCTGTGGATGGTAATAAATGGAGGCAGCCTGAACGATAATAAAAGCAATTGAGTAGGTTACCTGTGCAGACACAAGATTTATGCCTCTTCATATTTGATGTGATTGTTTTATTGAGTTCTCAAAATAGTTGGGACACTAGTTAGTTAGGAGGAGTTTCCCTCTCTTGTAACTAAGGGGACAAAAATGGCTTTTCAAGGGGTGCCTGGGTGGCTCAGTCTTTGGGCGTCTGCCTTTGGCTCGGGTCATGATCTCAGGGTCCCGAGATCGAGCCCCACATCGGGCTCCCTGCTCGGTGGGAAGCCTGTTTCTCCCGCTCCCACTCCCTGTGCTTCTGTTCCCTCTCCCACTGTCTCTCTCTCTGTGTCAAATAAATAAGTAAAATCTTTTTTTTAAAAATGGCTTTTCAAGGGGCGCCTGGGTGGCTCAGTGGGTTAAGCCTCTGCCTTCGGCTCAGGTCATGATCTCAGGGGTCCTGGGATCGAGTCTCGCATCGGGCTCTCTGTTCGGCAGGAAGCCTGCTTCCCCCCCTCTCTCTGCCTGCCTCTCTGCCTACTTGTGATCTCTCTCTGTCAAATAAATAAATAAAATCTTAAAAAAAAAAAAAAAGGCTTTTCAAGAGGACAGCTCCAGCTCATTTGAAGAAGTAAGATCAACAGTCGTACCCAGTTACCATGTTAGTCTAGTGATGGGTGATCTAGGCGGCAGGAGAGCCTTCTCTGGGGAAGGATGGGTGAGCAAGCCTCCTCAGACAGAATCTGTTGCATCTGTTTGCTCTTTGTGGCCCCCGTCTGGTAGGCCCCGGGCCACAGAAGGCAAGTTCTCTGTCCTTATTTCTCTTCCTCTTCTAAGGACAGAGCCTCCTTCTTAGCCTACCAACTTGCCTTGGCTCTTTGCCATGAGACCAACAGCCCAACAGCTACAAGGGCATGGAGATGTGGCAGGTAAAGCCACCCTTCTGGCCCAGATTCATGCCAAGCCAGGTCTAAGAGTCTAAGAGTCAAATGTGCAATGTTCTAGAACCTGAGTTTCAGAGAAAGAGACATAGACTCCGGCCCTGAACATATCTTCAGCATTCCCAGCTTCTTTGGATTGGCCTTCAAATGAACAGCTGACCCACTCCTGTCACCCCACTGCCAGACCTCTGATGGGGCCCTCGAATGACACAGGATGGAATCCTTGCATAACACCGGGGCTGCAGCCTGGAAGCCAGTGTTGTCACCACTGGGAAAATGAACATGCTCACTTAGAGCCAAACAGGCTGAGGGAGAGTGTGGGTAGCAGGTGATCAGTGGGAAACTGACTCTGGAAGGGTCCACTCCAAAGATCTAGGGGCAGGGAAGGCCCTGATCCCAAGAGTGTAGGGCAGGCTGGAAAAGTTAAGAGAGCAATGGCCTTTCCGTTGGCTCATTCTAAGAGATCACCCTCGGGGGATCCTTGGTAACCCTAGACTCTACCTGGAGTTTGTACTGATTCTTTCAAAGGAACTCTAATCTCTGCCCACAGCAACAGCCAAATCAGAAGACGCTGGCATATAAACAGGAAATCCCTTCCGGCCTGGTCAGTTGCTCAGTTGCTCAGCGACATAACTGGGTGACTTTTTCCCCCTTCAGTAGCATGGATCTCCCTCCATCTCTTCCCGCCCCGCCCCCAGGCCATTTCCCCCACCAGGTTTCAGTCTCAAGTCACCTGTTTATAAACCTCGGTCCACTACAGGGACAGCAAATAAGCTGACGCGCGGGCAACTCCATGCTTAGCAGTCAGTAATCCAATATCGAGACTGAGTCACAGAAATTCCACAGACTAAGCAATCCAGTCATCCCCCTGGATTTTCGACAGTGGTCTCTAGGGACAGGAGTGTGTTTGGGAGACATCCCTGACCCACTCCGCTGACTCAGAGAGGTGTTTCTCTGAGGATTTACCAGTGGAATACGTGGACGGAATGTCCAAGCCTTTATCGCGACAGGATCAGAGAAAACCAAAACCAATTTTAAGGCATGGAGGCAATTTCGTTTATAACCATAACAACACATTTCAAGTGCGGCAACAACATCTGTTTTGGGAGGAGAAGATGGAAAAAAAAAAAAAACCTCACAATTTGGCTCAGGTGGCTGAGTGTGTGTGGACTTCCTTTCTTGCCAGCCACCGGCACACACACACACACCCTTAGGACGGTTAAAAGTACCAAAGACGAGTGGGCATCACACCAACAGTAAGGCCCTATACTCAAGAACCACCCCGAGGCGCCACACTTCCTACACAGAGGAAAATCTCCAGGCCCTTCCTATAGTGAGTAAAAATTTACAAAGTTCCTGAAATCACCAATGCTGACAGAAACATCCTGCCTTTATCAGGCTTTAGGGTGAAACTAAATCTCAGATAAACCTTTCCCCCTTCAGAGCCGAGCACCCACAGGGACGAAGCTGAAGACATGCGGGCCTAGACACATCCCTCCAGCCCCAACTCAGCAGCACAAGGGGAAGCCCTCAGAATTCTTTCCCAAATTGGAACCATGGTGGGATACTGTCCCAGAGCGAAATCAAGAATACCTTGACTGCTCCTTGTCGGCAAAGCAAGCCAGGAAGCCTAGTCACAGACCCAGGGCTGGCTATCCATGCTGCCAGTGGCTTCCCTGTTCCTCTCCTCCCACTCCCTCTCCATCTCCAGCAACACCTGCCCATGGAGGGCCATTTCTACACACCCAAAGGAAGCCTTGGTGCCCCTCAGGTGGTGGGGTTCCACGTGATGAGCAGATTCCATAGCTGTTATCATTACCAAGCTGAGGCCGTTCTTTTCCTACTCCCTACCCACCCCTCTATTTTCCCCCAGGGCTGGGGAGTGCACCCCCAGGCTTCTGAGATCAATCCTGGGGTCACCTGTTCCCTGCTTTCTGTGGCTTTTCAGAATGAGCTTTCCCAAACTCCTGCATGAGCCAGGTCTCCAAAACATCTGAGCCAGTGAAGGTGTATGTTGGGGAGAGGAAGGACAGAGTTCTAGACAGTAGGGGCGTGGGAGGCAAGGGATGCTGGTCCCAGAAGTGCCTTGATTGTTCCAGTCCTCCAGCCATCAAGAAAAACAGACCACCTTAACTGTGCATGTCTTGGGGTCCTCCAAAGCCTTGCAAATCCTACCACTGATGACAAGCATTTCTCTTGAATGTCCCCCAGGACCCCAGCGCCCAGTCCCATCAACATCGTTCCTCATCACGCAGATCTCTGTTCCAGCTCGCTCCCAGGACCAGCAGACAGCCAAGAGGCTGAATCTTCAGATGGCTCAGAAAACAAATGCTTTGTCCCCTGCCCTTTCCTAACCACCAATCCTGCCCCAGCCCCAGAGCTTCCCCAGCCTCCTCTGGCTTTTAAATGCAAAAGACACATTCCTCTCCCAAACCACCCAGAGTCTTAATCCAGCTCCTTCGAAGGTGTCTGAATGTCAAACCGCTATGCTTTCAGTACCTAGCGAGCCAGGCCCGGGGAGCTGGAGGGTTTTCGGAGGGTGTATAATTAGCTGATCAGTATTATGTTACCCTGTTCATAACTGAATAACCATTTTAATACAGATGGCACACACTGGGATAATTTCTGGGGTCGCCTCGCAGTACGTTACAGCACGAGTGTGGCAGAGGGAATCTTCTTTAGCCAAGGTACATTCTACCAGCTAATTTTACCTGCTGTTTTCAGGATGATTTGGGATAATTCCATATCATTTGCAAAATATTAAAAAAAAACTTGATACGTGATGCCAGTTTCAGAAAAAGGCACCATCTGAATTATTAGTTGTCCTGATAATGAGTCTATGAAGAATACAAAGAATAATAAGGGTACGAACCCTCAGCCTTCTTCTCACTTGGGAATCTGCCCTAAAATAGGGGGCAGGGTTTGAAAGGTTGGCCAAGCTGTCTGGAACTTGTACAGCGTCTCTGCTGATGTCAGATAGTACAGTTCTGCGATGCTGAAGCCATCCTGGGTCCCTGCATCCCACTGCTCCCTGTGCCTGCTCTAGCCAACATAGGCCCAATTTGCACACCTGCACGATATGTACGCACGTGGAGCGTCCATGCGTACCGTCCCAGAGAGCAGGCTGGAGTAGCTTGGGGAGTGGGAGGCTACCTTGCACAACTCCAGCCTGTGTCAGCCCATGTGCCTGAGCCTGTCACTGCGCAGACCTCTCCCTAGCCCTACGCATCCCAAAGTGGAGCCTGGGGGTCTAGAGCTCTCCCTGCCTGCCTGGTGTCCCACTCCTTGTCCAGCTCCTCTGCTCCCTGCCAATTGCTGGCTGGTGGCTAGCGTTTGCTCTCAGGCCTGGACACTCGTGTTTATAGGCCGGAAATCTGTGCGGAGCTGGCTAGCAAGGCCTGGGCTCCTGGGAGGCAAGCTTTGTGGGAGTTGGCAGGGAGGGTGGGGAAGCCAGGACAGGCAGCTGCCCCTGGGGAAGGGAGCATGCCTTTAGAAAGGGAAGTCTGTTTGGAAGCGATGAATAGACACTGGTCATTTTAAAGGCTTCAGCTTAGGCTGTGATTGTCTCTAGATACCGAGGCACGTAATCTTGGAGTCTTAATTACCACAAACACTTGGATTCATTTCCAGGACGCCGGCGGGAGAAGCCTGGCAGGGAATACCCAGCCCTGAGCTGGAGACAGCTCTGTCTGTCTGTCTGTCTCTCTGCCTCCCAGGTGTCCTCTCCCTGCCCGAAAGACTTCAGGACTTCAGGGGCTGAGAGCCTGGAGCACAGGCAGGGGCCGGAGAAAGAACAGAGACCACAAGCTGGGAGACGCCCTGATGGGCAGGAGCTGGGAGCTGGAGTCCCGCCCTGTAGTCGAGGCTGGTTTGCTCACCTGTTGATGGAAGAGACGCTGGGCACGGTGTCATTGTCGCAGATGCCCTCAGCCAGGAGCCGGTCCCGAATCTCCCAGGCGAACATGGTGGGGTTCTGGCGCTTGTATTCAGCAATCTTGTCCACCACTTTGGGCGTCGCCACTTTGGGCTTGGAACCTCCAATCACTCCGGGCTTGATGCTGCCGGTCTCATAGTACCTGCGCCGGGAAGGCCGGCGGGGTCAGCGAGAACAGGCCATGGCAGGGGGCAGGGAGGCTGCAGGCTTCAGGGCGGTGGAGCCACGCTCCCACCCGAGGCAGCAGCGTGGAGGGAAAAGACTCAGCCTGGCTGAGCCAGCTTCCAGAGGGTGCGCTTGACTGGGGCGAGGGATGGACCGCAGGAGGAGGGGGAGGATGAGAGGGACACTCCCTCCAGGAAGACAGTCATGCCGGGGACTGAGAGCAGAGCACACCAGAGGGAATAGGTGCCCCTGGGAGTTTGAAAGCCCGGCCTTTTATTTAGAAAGAACAGGAGGAACAGCAGGATTCCAGGCCTCCAGGCCCACCAGGGCTGAGGCCCCCACCTCCAGCCCTTTCCTACTGAGCACGGAGCCCTGGTGAGAACCAGGACCCTCCTGTCCCCTCCCCAGGGCTGATTTTTACTTTCCTCTTGGGGACCCATTTATGCTCCCCACCCTGTTCCTCTGAGCCCCCCAGTTTGCATGAACTCTGCTTGGAGAGGACTCCCTCCCTGTCTGAAGTCTGGGATCCGGCAGCCTCTTCTCAAGAACCCTAAAGCTGGGCAGGAGCTGAGTGACCCTTCTCCACCCTTACTCCTGGGCCCGTGGCCACCACCTGAGTACTCTCTCCAAAAGGAGCAGCTCTCTAGGTTCCCCCAGTATCCAGATACCCCGTCTCCCACTGGCATCCTGGACTTTGAGCCAAGTCCTTGGTCTGGAGACCCAGGGCCTCGGGCTGAGGAGGCAAGGCTTCTCCCAGGGGTGGCTCTGAGGCCCTCACCTGCCCAGGATTTTGCTGACACAGCCGTGGCTGACCCGCAGCTGCCGGGATATGTCGCAAGGCCGCACCCCCTGGTGGGCCAGCTCCACGATGCGCTGCCTCACCACGTCGGGCAGGGGCCGGCCGTTCACAAACACCCCCCCGAGCTGGTTCACACCCCCGTGCCCTGCTGGGGAGAGACAAGAAAAAAACACAACACCCCACACACAGCAGGGACCGGCCATTAGTCAGGGTCCGCGGCCCAGGACGTGCGAAGGGAGTAGGCAGGGCAGAGGGGCATGATCTGGGACGCGCGGCAGAACGGTGGTCCGCCGCTGCCGAGCAACGCAGGGCGACTGGGGATTGAAACCCACGGGCCCGTAGAGACGCGGAAACGCAGACGCAGGGCAGAGAGCAGGGAAGAAGACGGCTCTAAGACCAGCACCTCTCAAGGGAGAAAGTGAGGGAAGGAATGGAGAAGCAGGGTGAGAAGAGGGCAGAGGGGGAATTAGTGCCAGCAGGAAAGAATGTAGGAGAGGAAAAGAAGGGCGGAGCAGAGAGCAGAAGCAGGGCCAAGCGGGATCCCGCCTGAGCCGCAAGCAAGGGGGAGTCGTTGGTGTGTGTTAGGGCTTGGAGGCAGATAACTTGGGGCGTGGGGTCTGGGACTGACTGAGTCAATACAAAAGGGCTCTGAGCAGAGAGAGGGGCTAAATGTCTGACTCCCTCCTTTTGCTCCCTACCTCTTGTATCTATTTTTAATCAGAGTTGGTGTTCCTGCCTCCTTCCCTGTGTTTTTGTTTTTGTTTTATTCTGGCTTTCGATCGGGATTTTTCCTTTCCTTTATGTTTTCTATCTTTAGATATTTCAAGGCCATATTTCCCACTTGAATCCCTAGTGTCTAAAGTTCAAAGAAAGCCAGGTGGAGGACGGAAGGCTGAAGACGCAGGGGTCCGGTGTCCGTGCTCAGAGCCGGGGAGGCAGCCGGTTGCCGCGCGGGGCTCCCATGGGCAGCAGCCAGAGAATGCAGGCTGCCGCCCTGAGCCAGGCTTGGAAGCCACTGCCTCACCTAGGTAGCATGGTACAGGTCGCCTAGACAGGCTGAGTGCTCACGGGACACCCCGTGCTGTCAGCCGGAGCCAGCTCCCGTCCCTCCGACCTCTTAGACCTCGGCAGCCTCCCAGGACACCACGAAGCAAGGGCATTTGCTCTCCTGGCCAGGAGGAGGGCGCAGGGTCTCCAGCGGGGCCAAAGTGGTCACCAGATATCAGGCCCGGGGACGCTGCGCAGCGTCCCATTCTCCCTGGCCTACAGCAGTCTAGAAATCCTGCACCCAGAGCAATCACCCGGAGCCGCAGTTCCTGAGCAATCCAAGCGCAGAGTTCTAGTGGCGGGACTGACTTGGCCAGGAACCTGCAGCCCGGGTCCTACTGGCTTCAGGCGACTTTCGGAGAAAGCGGGAACATCTGCGTTCAGCTCATTTCTTTCCCATCCCCTCCTGGGGGTACTGAGAGCAAGGGCCGGTGAAACCCCTGGGGAGAGGCTTCCGATCTGCAGGCTGGGGGAGGCTAGAACCTCTTATTTTTGCCTCTCATTCCCGCTACTCTCCCTAGCTCTAGCCCCACTCCTCACCCCTCCCTTCCCTCCAAACCCCCACCATCAATAATTTAGGCCCCGGGAGAACTCGCGTTACCGGTATGAAAAGGCGGCAGCTGCGGGCAGATTAAAGATGAATAATTCAGCCTCCCCCGGGCTCCGGGCCCGGCCCCTCGTCCCCAATCTAACGGAAGGGGATGGGAAGGGGCCCGACAGGAGTCCAGGGCCGCGGGCCGGAAGCCGCCCCTCAGTCGGGCCTGGAATGCGCCACTGCCGCCGGCGCGGACTCGGGCTGCGGCGGCTTGCTGGCCCGCCCGCCCGCGCCACGCTCTCTCCCTTCCTCCGACCACCTTCAGCACGCCTTGCCCTCTTTTGGGTTTCAAAGTGACACCCAGTGGGCGGCTGGGACTCGGCAAATCCCCGCGGAATCGGCCAAAGAGCGAGAGCAGAGGCGGCCGGGCAGGGAGGCCGGCGGGCTGGGCGAAGACTGCGAGAGGACCCGGTTCCACTCGCTCGGAAAAGGAGACAGGATTTCTGGCTCAGCTGGTGGAGACCAGCGGCGGCCGGAGGCTCCTGACTCAGATTACCTGTACTTGGAAATTATTTTTAAAAATATATTTTACCCCAGGAGTATTTCTTTTTTTAAGCTCACCCCTGTAATGCTAATTATAAGCTTAGAGAAAAACAGAGGTCTTCCTCCTTGGCTCTCTTTTCTGGAGCACCGATCCAAGCCAGGGCTAAAAAAGTTTCCCGGTGAAAAGTTACAAATCATCCTCAATTATTAATCTACAGAGGAGGAGAAGTTTTCTATTTAGAATCTATTTATCTAAAAAAAAAAAAAAGACTGCTTAAAAAAAAATCTCTGAATTGTTCTCCAAGCTAAAGACATAGGACATGAATTGGATAAATTCAAATTTCATTAAAATAATTTCCTCTCTTCCTCTTTTTTCATTTTTTCTCCCCTTCTCTTTCCTGGATAACATCCTTTCTGTTTTCTTTCTTTTATTTTCTTCCACCTTTTCAAAATTTCTCTTTCCTTTCTCCCCAGTTTGGGCGTTTGCCTTCCTTTTGTTCTTTCCCCCTCATTTTCCCCCTCTTTGACTACCCACTGGCCAGGTCACTGGCTGGACCATCTTCACCATGAAGTGGGAGGCCAGCAAAGAGCTTCCAGAACTGCAAGCAGAGCTTGGCTCTGCCCAGGGGCAGCCTGGAAGGCTCCTCTACTCCATCTCTTCCTGACTTCGATTTCTCCTTGGAACCCTTCTTTGTTTTTAGAGCATCTCTCAGGGAGAGGTGGAGAAAGATGACCACCATGTCCCGCCAGTCTCAGCCTCCCAACTCAAGGAGAAGAGAAGGGGAAGGAGAGAAGAAGGAGGGAGGAAAGAAAAGAAGAGGAACTACTACAAGCCAGCTCACAAGAAACCCTGGCTACGCTGCCAGGGCCTGGAGATGCTGGGAGCTGAGGGTCAGTTGGGGGCACCCCACCCCCACACTTTTCTGCCTGATTGTCCTGACACTGAAGCTGTCGGTGCTAGGAGTCTCCTCCTGGACAAGTACACTCAAGTTTGAGAAAGGTAGCGATGAATGCAGGGTGGGGAAGGATGGGAGAGTGAGAGAGAGGTAGGTAGGTGAGAGAGAGACAGGGAGAGGGAGAGAACAGAGAAAACAACACAACACAAACCCCTCTAAAACTGCCTGCCAATTAATCTCCCAGCCCAGGGCAAGAGGATGACCAGGGAGTGGAATGGCTAGAGCCAGGGCTGGGGGCTGTGGATTGATTACCTCAGAAGGAGCAGGTGGAAGAAAGGAAGACAGGTGATGGGCACCAGGGAAAGTAGGAAGGCAGGTAGAGGGATAAGTATTGGTGACATAAGGCAGAAGAGGGAAACTGGAGGCTTTAAAACGCTGGAAAATGAGGGGAAGAGGAATAACGAAAGGGGGGTCCTGGAGAAGCCAGCGCAGTCTCCAAAATGGGACCTGAGCGCAGGGGGCCAGGGCCGCGCCCGGGACAGGACGGGAGAGGTTTAGGACAGGGAGCCCCGAGCTGGGACAGGAGCCGGGCGCCGGTACTCACGGTGCATCGCGGAGAAGGGGTCTGCTTTGCAGTGCATATCCATGGGGAGGCAGAGGAGCGGGAGCAGCGCGGCCGCCGCCGCCGTGTCGCCTCTCAAACTCAACTTCAGGACTTGAGGAGAAAAGGGAGGGACGTTGGGGAGGGGGGCGAGGTAAGCGGGCGCCCAGCTGCGGCGGGGCGGGCGGGGGACGCCGCGGTGAGCTCCCCGCGGGGACGCTTCCTGGGCGGATCGGAGCTTGCAACCGCAGCGACCGCAACTTCCCACCGTCGGGGCGCGGGGCTGGGCGGTCAGCAGAGCGGCCCCGGGGCGGCGGGCCGGGCCGGGGGGATCTGGGGGCGCATGGCGCGCGCGGCAGCTGAGGCCACGGCTGAGGCTGGGAGGGGGGAGGTGGCTCGCTCACTCCCCTGGAACCCGGTCATCCGAGAGGCGGCGGTCGGAGAGGGCGAGGAGCTGGGGCGGCCCGAGGGCGCCGGGAGGGGAGCCGGGCCGCTCCAAGTGCCGGTGAGTTGGCGAAGTTGGCAGAGAAGTAGCAATCCTCGGGATGTCCGAGCGGGCGCCTCCGGGAGGGGAGAGCGCGAGCCGGGCCCCCGCCCCCGGAAAAGGCAGGCGCTTGCTGCGGCGGCCGAAGGGCCGGGAGGGAGGGAGGGAGCCGAGCAGCGCCGGCAGCACTGGGCTGGCCCCAGGTGGGTTGCGGCTGCGAGAAGACTCGGCCGGAGACTGGAGCCTCCGCTCCCGGTGTGTGTCTCTCTAAAAGCTGCAAAGCCCCCTCCAGACCCCCTCCCCCTCCCCGCGCTGGGAGATGGATGACTTGTCAGACAAAGGCAATAGATTCCACCACTCTGTGATTCGCCAGCGCCGGAGCCCCGAGCTTCGGCGAGGAGGGCCCCGCGCCTGTCACTCCGGTGCCGGCGAGGGGAGGGTAGGGGAGGGGGAAACGGGAGGGAGGGAGGAAGCAGCGGGCGAAGGAAGAGGGAGGGAGGGGAGCGGGCCAGGGGGAGGGGAAAGGGGAGCCCGGGATTAAAACTACACTGAGAAACGAAACTCGCCGATAAGATAAACGTTAGATAAGGATAAAGAACGGCCAGTCTAATGAATATTCAAGCAATGACCGAGTGCCGCGGAGCGCGCCGCTCTCGGAAGCCAGACTCACAGTCCCAACTCACCCAGCCCTGCCATCCACCGGCCAGTGCCCGCGTGGGCCACGCGGCCCCGAGCCCAGTCCGCATCCCTAGTCTTAACCCCCCTCCTCTCAGCTCTGAGTTCCCTTCCGTTCCTTCCTGAGTCTTCCTTCCTCTTTCTGGTCCTTCCCTTTCGCCTTTCCCTCCTGAGGTGCCTCCCCACCCACGCACCCCCAATTCTCATTCCGGGGCAAAGTGCCCGGCAGTTTGTCCTCTCTAATTCCACGCGCAGCTGCGCGGAGGACTTCCCTCGTCCCCTTGGCCATAAGAGTCTGGGTAGCCCAGAACGCTCGGTTTAGGATGGAGCTGGAGACCTCCAGCGAGGACCCAC
Source organism: Lontra canadensis (assembly GCF_010015895.1). Classification (NCBI taxonomy): domain Eukaryota; kingdom Metazoa; phylum Chordata; class Mammalia; order Carnivora; family Mustelidae; genus Lontra; species Lontra canadensis. The sequence goes on from NW_022630997.1 coordinate 17,505,627, forward strand.
CTGCCTCAGTGGGACCCAGCGGACGGTGGGAGAGCCAGGGACTTGGCTTCTGGACCCTCGGGTGGCCTGGGAGAAGGGCTTGGGGAGGGAGACAGTGCAGAGCGACTGGTCGCTGGCGGCAGAGGACGCGGGAGCCGAGGTTTGCTCTCCCCGGCTGGAGAGAAGAGGCTGCGAACGAGGCTGAGCGCCGCCCGCTGCCAGCTTGACGGATCCCGAGCTAGCGCAGGAGGCGCAGCGCGCTCGGCCCGGCCCCGCTCTTCCCGGAGCCGCTGGCCCAGCCTCCGCAGCCTTCGTCCGCGCTCGCTCGGGTCCCCTAGTACGCACCAGGCAGGAGAAGCCCTTTGTCTCCTAACTGGTTAAGTACAGAATATCCGGGAGATCTTTATGAAATATTTTCCCTCGTCTCATAAATCATCTTGGCACTTCAGCTGATGTTTTAACTCTCTCTCCCTCCTTCCCTCCCTCCCCCCGCTTCCCTGGGTCTGCGAAAGGGCGGCTCAGGGAAGCCCGCGCTCTGCTCTTGCTGCTTGGTCTCGGGGCGCCTCTGGCCCCTGACTGCAGACCCTGGCGCCCGCGAAAGCGCCGCAGCCTCACAACGCCGTCCCGCTGGCCAGTGCCCAGGCAGCAGCTAGGCTGGGGGACACACCACCCCACTCAGCCAGGGGACTTCTACTGGGCCTCTTGCACCCAAGGGGTGGGTGGTGGTGGTGGTGTTCAGAATGCCCTTAATCCTCCGACGGGGATCCAGCCAGGCTCAATCCTATGGGATTCTGAACTACCTACTCCTTAGGGGACTGACTCAGCTGGACATTTGCCCTCCCCCTTCCTGGATCCTCCGGAGCCTAATCTGCTTAATCCACCTGCGGAGTAACTTTTGGGAGGGAAAAACAAAAAAAAACAAACAAAAAAAAAAACAAAAAAACTTCTCTCCAGCCCCCTCCCTCCCAACCCTCACTCCCTCTTCCCCTGGGCGGCCAGGCTAGTTCCCTGGGGCTGGAGGGTGAAGGCGCAGGGTCTAGCCCCGAAGGTCAGTCTCTTCCTCTAGAGACCTGCAGATGGCGCTCCCGGGTTTGCTTTGGCCTCCCAACCCCACATACACGCACTAACTTTGTGTGGGGAGCGGAAAAAAAAGGAAAACACAGTCCCGGCAGCCTAAGGGAAAGGCTCCCAAGCTTGGGAGAAAGGAGCTTTCAGGTTGTATTATCTGGTACAGCCTTGGGCTTCCTTCAGGAAGGTAATTAACCAAGATTGGGTGGAGGGAAAGGCATAGGGGAAGGATCCTTATTGAAAGGAACTCAGAACTCAAGGAGCCCTTTGCCCCCATGTTTCCCTACATTGGTCCAGAAAGTTAAGTCTTGGGGAGTCGGAACTACAGGAGGAATAAGACTGTAGACAGTCCCTCCCACACACACACACACACACACACACACACATAGACTCATTGATTTTTCCAGACCCAGCTAGATATATCTCTATGTTACACATACTATGAAGAAGTGTGGATGCAGACAACAGGCATTTCCATGTATTGGGCAAGAGGGATGTCACATTTTGTGAAAGGGGAACTTAATGCAGAAGTGTGCTACAAGTTATACTTGCACACCTATCTTTCCCATGTACCCCCCAAGGAGTGAAGACCCTTCCGTGACAGTTCACTTCCCAGGTGGCCTCTGAGGTCCCAGAATCACTCCCACCCTGGTCACCCCCACTTCCTGGGACCCCTTCTCCAGCATTGCACTAGTTGGACACTCATCCTCCCTCCAATCCAGCCCCTGGCAGCTTCCTCCTCAGCTCCAGCCCATTCATGGGTCTAGAAAGTTAAAGAGCAATGATCCCTGATGATTAGAAATGCTTTTAGCCCAGGCTCTTCCTTCTCCTATGGCTCCGGAGCTTGCCTATAGATTTCTCTCCAGGCACTGGCCTCTCCCTCTGATGTTCCCTTTCCTGTTCTTCCCATTCTTTTTCTATAGAGTCTAGTAGAGGAGAAAAAAAAAAAAAAAAGCAAGAAAGGGGAAAAGGGAAGAAGAAAGTAGAGGAAAGAGGAAAAGAAAGAGAAATAAAGAAAACAACCCAACCCCAAACACAACCCGGGCTCCGACCTGTCAGGGTTGGTTGCTTTTCCCGTCTGCCTCTAAATGAACCTTTTCTCTCTGGTGTTTTCAAAGCGGCCCTTCCACCCCCCAACCTAGGGGCATTTACACTTCAAACAAGGCGCCCGCCTCCCTGCGGAAATTTAAAGGCAAATAAACTTTTGGGGAGTTGCTCTGATACCCATCTCGGGATTTGCTTCATTAGCCGCCTCTCTGCATCTGATCTGCCCAATAAATCTTCCTTGTGGATCTCCGTTCCTTCGCCTTCTCCGCTCCCTTCCCTGCCAGGCTCTCCCACTGCCCCAGCCCTTGCCTCCTTTCTGGCAGCTGAGCTGCAGCTGGCCTGACTCTCACAGTCCAGGGCCTGCTCCCCCGGGGTGTAGGTGTGGGAGAAGCAGGACCCCCCTTGACTTCCTCCCTCGTACCCCAAGTGGACAAACGCACAGGCATCCCAAGCCAAGCATGACTAGTGCTCCGAGCTACCAGATGCGTTTCTGGACAGATTGTGCATGAAGTGAAGTGCTCGTGTGGACCCTGTCCGCTTCCCCCACTTACACCAGCTCTCTTCTCCACCTTTCTGCTCCTTTTCTGGTTTCCCGTTCCCTGGCCCAGTGCTTGCTGTCGGGGTGAGGAAAGGCAAAGGGGTGGCTACCTCTTGACGGTAGGCAGAGCCCTGACCCAGAGCCCAGACTCACCCCTCACTGCCCCTCCACCCGGACCTGGAGCAGTTTGGGCAGGCAGCTGGGCCCTAGGGGGCTGGGGGCAGCCAGGGAGCTTCCCAGCCGGGCTCCTCCCCCTTGGTCTGGGCTTGTCCTCCTCCTTCCACTCCTTCCACCTCCTGGGGAGCGGCAAAGGGAGCCAGGGCCAGGCCTCTGAGGGAGGGGATTAGAAATTCCGAAATTAAATGTATCTCCCTAGGAAATGCTCCCCACTGCGCGGACCAAATTAAACGCATTAAAGTTCAGGGGGGAAAAAAAGCTGTTTAGAACCAAGGGGGGAGAAAACTAGTCCGAAGGGAAGAGAAGCGGAAACGGAGGAGGGAAGAGGGGAAGGTAGAGCAGAGCAGCAGCTTCGCCGCCGAGCTCCTTTTCTGAATTAGTCCCGGTTTTGGAAGTCACCGCCACTGGCACCAGAAAAAAAGAAAAAAGCCAAGAGAAAAAAAGTTCGCTGACAATCCAAGTGTGGGACGGCCGCGGCCCACTCGCCCACTGGGTCCTGGGGCAGCCCGGGGCGCCACTCTCCGCGACCAGAAACCAGGCCTCCGGCGCGCGCACCGGCCCCCTCTCCAGCTAGGCCTGACCCGCTCCCGCCCGGCCCTCTCCCCTCCCCCTCCCCATTCTCTCCCCGCCCCTCCCCCTTCCTAGCCCTCTGGTCACGTTGGAGGATGGCTTTTTTTTTTTTTTTTTTTTTTTTGGAAGAGCTTCTGGTACAATATGGAGCACCATGGGCTGCAATTTCACACTCCACGGCACATTCCCCCTAAAGCTACTTTCTTTTTTTTTTTTTTTCATCTAAGACCCCCCTAATTTCTGCTTCCTCGCTCCCTCCCTTGCTCCCTCCCTCCCTCTGCTCTCACTCTTCTTTTCCCGCTTTTGTTCCCAATATTTGGGCTCCCTGCGTGAAGCCCGGGTTGAGGGGGGGCGCCTCCCGGCTGGCCCCGCCCGCTCGGTCTGTTGGTCCTGTGGAGGCCCGGCGCACGTGCTGCGCCTTTATCCTCACCGGCCCCTCCCCCTTGAACCCGGCTGCTCCTCGCCAGAGGTCCCAGCGACCTGCCCGGCCCTTCGCAGCCCCTTTGAGGGAAAACGACAATGCAAGCCACTTGGCCACCAAAGCGGCCTCTTAGCGGCACGGGCCTGCCAGGTGGCGGCCGCCAGTGGGCCACCCGACTGGGGAGCTGAAAAAATTGTCAAGCCAGGAGAAACTGGGCCAGTAGGTCTACAGGGTAGGAGTGGAGAGCCCTGTGTTACCTAAAACAAGTGGAGGGTGGGAGCCAAGAGGCCCACAGAGGCTGTGAGGCTCCCAGCTCAGACCTGCATACAGCCTGTCCCACACACACCCACCCAGACACTCATGGACTTGCACAGCTAAAGGGGCCACTCACCCCACAACCCAGAAGAAGCAGCAGCCACCGCATTCACAGTCCCTTTCCCTCTTTGGGCCTCAGTTTTCTCACCTGTAAAATAGGGATGATTACCTGTCTTGCCTACTCCATGGACCAAAGCACTTTGAAAACAAAACATTTCTGTGGTAGGTTAAGGAGTAAGTGCTCAGCTTTCTGAGCATTTACCCTTCCGCAAAGGGAAGGAGGGATCTGAGCTGGTTAGGCAAGCCAAGGGGTGGTGCTTTCCATCCAACTTCTATCCTATAAAGGAAACAAGAGGATTCCTTGCTGCCTCCCTTTGTGTGTTCCCCCCTTTCAGGATTTTTCCTCCTTCCATTGACTATACCACACCCTGTCCATGTTTACCACTCTGCTCTGTCTTTCCTGACACTCCATTCTCACTCCTTCCTGCACCCTCACCCTGCCGCCTCAGCGCAGATGCTAGAGGACCCGTTAAAGTCCTACCCCCCACCAACAGCCAGGTTCATTGCAGCCTCAGGCGCGGTCCCCTTCAGGCCAGTCTGCCAAAACCGTTGGGAGGTGGCTGGACGATTCACTGAGACGTGGGAAAGGAAATCCCGGCCAGTCTGGTTCCAAACAAAGAAAGTTGGTCCTCCCAGGACCTTTAGTCAACCTGCCAAAGCCGGAGCGGAGCTGAGACCGTGGGGAGAGGACTGCTGAAGGGGAGTCGTGGAAGGCGGGGAGAGAGCAGGGGAAGAAAAGGGACATGAAAAGGGTGCTGAGGGAACGGAGAAGACACCTGTCTCTGGAAGGCCCGAAGAGACTGGTTTGGACGTAGCCGGGGTCCCCAGCCCGCCAACACCTCTTCCCTTCCTCCCCAAGCCCGGGTGAGAGAGCGCGAGTGAGGCTGTGCCAGGGGGCCAAGTAATGATTAACACCCGCTAGTAGCCGGGCCTGGAGCCCGCAGCCGGACCTGGCTGGGGTGGAGGGAGAGACAGTACCGGCGGGCCCCAGACCGCCCCGGCGCTCCCCGCTACCGCCACCGATACGTAGGGGGCTGCAGAGGAAGGGGGCAGGCGGGAGCTAGCTGGGGGGCCGCCGAAAGGGAGCGGCGTGCAGTACAGCGGGGAGAGCGCGACTGCAGATGCTGGACAGGCCAGAGGGGAGCGAAGGAGCCACAGCCGACGTGCAAGGAAAGGAAGGGGCCAAACGCGGGCGCGCGGCTCTGCAGCGCAGAGGAATAGTTAGAGAGGGGCGGGAGCACCCCGGCGGGCTGAGTTTTGCCGGAGTTAAGAGCAAGCACCAAATCTGCTCTGTCGGATCCATCCGCGGCGCGCCCGCCCTCCCTTCCTCCTCTCCCAGCAGCCGAGTGGATGCGAGGAGCAGGCGGAGAACGCGCCAGAGCCGGGAGCGGGTAAGGCAGGGGGAGCCCCGCCAACCGAACACAGGGAAGCGCTGGGCAGGGCCGCCAAGGCGGGGGACAAGCTGCTGGGCGCCGCGAAGTGGCTGGAGACAAAGGACCTGAGCGGAGGGGAGAAGGGAAAAGAGTGGGGCTGATAGAGACTGGGAGAGAACCAAAGCACAGGGGGCTCTCTGGGGACTGGCTCTCCTGCCACCTCCGCCCACTCCAGCCCAGAGCCCGGACGTCTGGGGGGCTCGCTCCTGTTCCGGTGCCTGGCCCGTGGGCCTGTGGCCTGGGGTCGGGGCAAGGGGTGTTGCTGTGGCTGTGGGGGCCCTGAGAGAGAGAGAGAGAGAGAGAGAGAGAGAGTGTGTGTGTGTGTGTGCGCGTGTGTGTGTGCGCGCGCGCGCGAAGGTTTAAGCAGAAGGGAGGGGGGCGGAGTGGGGGGAGGAGGGAGGGTCTCCGCTGTAGGGTTAGACCCCAGCCCCAGGCTGCTGCAAGCCTCCGCCCTCCACCCTCCGCGGTACCGAGCCGTCCACTCCCCGAACTTGAAACAAAAGGGCTGCGCCAAATCCCTCAGGAGCCAGGACAAGGGCTCTTCCTGGAAAAAGTGCTTTGGTTTGAGACTCTAAAGGTCACTGCATCCAGGATTATTTCTTAACTTTCTGTAACTGCTCCTGGGGGAGGGGGGAAGACGCAAAGTAAATCTTGGACAGAAAAAAGCCCGGGTCCCAGTAGTTTTCTCCGTCGTGTCTGGACCAGCGGTGAGGTCTAGACCCGCGGCGAACGAACAGATTGAAGAAACTGACTAATGGAGGGAGGAAGCCTCTTTTCATTTCTAAATCAATTAAGGAGAATTTCTGATGGGTCTCCTTGGGGGCTGAACATCTCTTGGTGAGGGGATCGCCTGAGAATGTTGTAAGGGTGCGTGGAAGGTGTGTGTGTGGGGGGTGGATGGAGAAGGGTGTCTGGGCAAACAGCTGTGTCCCAGGCTGGGCTGAGATAGGAGCTCAGGACCCATCTCCAGCCAGCACCTCCCCCTCCTCCCTCTGCCCTCTGCCGAGGCTGCTCCGAGGCCAAGGCCTTCTCAGCCTCTTCCTGCGGGGCCGCCAATCAATCCTGCAGGTCAACACAGCAATTAATAACGGGGTGAGGAGGCCTGGCAAAAGAGGGAGGGGAGGCGTTGAGCTGTGTCTCCCCCAGGCTCTGAGGGTCCGGTGGAGGACCAGGGAGTGGGAGGGGTCTCTGAGGGCAGAAAGAAACCTGGGAACTCTGGGTGGGCCAGGGAGTGGGCCCAGAGCCCCAGGAGGGAGAGGCAGGGGACCAGGGACAGAGAGCCAGAAAACCAGCTAGGACAGGCCGGCAGGCATCAAATAAACGTCTTATTTTTATGATTCTGGGGGTATAGGCGACGAAGGCCAAAGACCACAATTGACCTAGTTGCAGATTCTCTCTCCTTCCTCCATGCTTCGCCTTTTCCTGGTGGTTTTCGCTGCTCCAGATCTGGCTCAGCGACACTACATAAAACCCGCATCCTTCGCAAACCCGGCTGCGGCGGTTGCGCCATGGCGTCAGCCAGACACGCTCGCATACGCGCGCGTGTCATTGTCATTTTGAACTAGCCGGATGAGGCCAAAGGGGCGCGAGGGCCGCCTGGGGGACGCAGAGCCCCCGGGGAGCTGTGCCCCGGCCAGATGTGCCTAAAGTAGAAATTAGGGCCGGGGCAGGGGGCATGAAAAGAAAGAAAGCGGCTCTGAGGGCGGAAGACTCCGGGGCTCTGTGGGGCCGCCTCGAAGGGAACGGTGGCTTCCTTCTCTCAAACACAGCCCTGCCTCCTGCCCAGCTCCGCTGCTCCTCCCCACTCTTCCCCCAGGCCGCCACTGGCTGGACTGAGATCCCCGCAGTGGCCAAAGCGGGAAAAGGAGGGAAGGGAAAGGGAGTGCGGTGCACAGCTGGTCCGCCCGGTCCCTTTACCACCCGAGCCAGGAGTGCGGCTACCAGGCCTGGCACAGGTAGGCGCAGGCGACCCTGGGGAAGCGCCCTGGTCCTTTCTGGAGTATCCCGTGCGCTCAGAAACTTGGAGTGAGGGCCGTAACAGAGCTCAGGGATGCCCCCCCCAACCCCGCTCTGCATTCTCCTTCCCCAGGCTTTGGGGAGGAGGCCTGGCTGCTTCGGCTGGGAGACTTGCCGGGACTGGGAACCTGTCTGCGCACCTCAGGCCTGCAAGGCAGGAAGAGCCGCCTTTGGAGAGGGAAAACAGAAGAGTGGGAGTGTCGAGAGCCTGAGCAGAGGGACAGGGAAACAAGGAGGGGTGGGGGCAGGAGGTGGTAGGAAGCAAAGTAGATGCAATGAGTGAGGGAGAAGCCCTGGACAGGGGAGGAAGAAAGGGGGAGAGAGGTTTCCAGGAAGGCCCAGCCATTAGGTCTGTCCTTGGGCTGCATATTTATACGGTCGAGGGGGTGCACAGATGGGCTCTCAATTGAATTCCATCTTCAACACCATCAGAGATTGATTTTGTACTCGCTTTTAATTTTGCCATAATTAATTAGATCATTACAACTGTTTGCTATTGATCTCCCTACTTAAACCTCTGGTGCAGAGGGGTGGCCCAGAGCCCTAAAAGCCCAGGAGATCACAGCTGACACTCCTGGGGGCCCCAGTTTCCTAGTGGGTACAGGCGCCCAAGGGGGAATGGAGGCAGCCCAGGGACTGGGCCAAGAAGCTTAGAGGAAGACCAATCCTGAGAGTGGAAACTGGATTATCAGCTGAAAGACAGAACCTGAGCTGTTGGGGTCTGGTGAAAGGGGTGGAGGAGACAGGGGAAAGGTGAGGAATGAAGCAAAAAAGGGCCCAGAGTAGGTCCTTGACCTCTGTGGAATTATTTGGAAAACTTGGAAACTGATCCAACCCTGTCCCTCCCCACCAATCCAAAACTAAACTTGGCTACCAGGCTTCACACCCCCCGTGCTACTCTAGGGCACGTAGTGGGCAGACAGAGTTGAATTTGCAGGCCTGGAGGAGAGAAGGAGGGAGGGAAAAAAAAAAAAAAAGGAGCAGCCCTTCACTCCCTTAGCCCTGTGGGTCAATGGGTTCAGATTCTGCTCTCCATCTGGGTCCCCTGGGGCCTGCTATCCCTCCCCTTGCCTCAGGCCTCCCTTAAGTTTATTTTGGTGGCAGAGCCTTTTCTCCAAACATCAGACACATCTACATCAGTGCTTACATTTAAGTTCAAACTCAAAGACACAAGACCCTCATACACGTGCACACAGACATGTGCACACAGCGTGTCCCCATCCACTAACACATATGCACACCTACACCCACACTCCATTCCCACTAGAAACCAAGGCCTTCCTTGTGCACCCAACTTGGAGGAAGTTGTGCAAAACATTTATACACTGCAAAGCGGAAAGATAAAGTCCTAAAGGCACAACAGAATGGAAAAGCCCGGTTCTGTAAAGAGACCAAGAGAAGTTGTAAAACTCACGTTTTCTGGGTGGAAAGTTTTTAGCAGATTTAGAGGACACCCGGAGGGAGAGCACAGGAGGTCCCACCGGTGGGGAGAGGCCGCAGAGCCCCAGTCCCCAGCAATTACATTGGCCCCCGCCACAGGGCAAACACAGAAGGAAGAAGGAGTGGGGGTCTGCCCTCGGGCCGGGTTGCCCCATCTTTCCCACATGCCTCCCACACCCTCCACCACCACCCCACCACCCCCTGCCTGGGGCGCTGACCAGTCGCTCCTCGGTCTTACCTGCCCGGCCCGTGCGCTGTTCCATGCTCTGCGCCCCGCCGCTGCCGTCCGGGCCTGGGTCTCGCTTCTCTGCTCTGCCGCGGCCCGACAGCGCGTCTCGCCTGTGCCGCCGCCGCCCCCAGATCTGGGCGCAGCCACCCAAGACCGAGCGGCTCAGATAACCCCGGCTGCCCGCCGCCTGGGCTGTGCGTCCGCTCGCGCCCGCGCTCGCACAGCCGGCCGCGCCGAGGCACAGCCACGCGCGGAGGAGCCCCCGACTCTCCGCCCTGCGCACACGCGCGCACACGCACCCAGGCCCCGAGCCAGCCGCCGGCACGCCGGCGCCCGCGCTGCCGGAGGCACCCAGAGACCGAATCCCTAGCCTAGATGCCGGCACACCCTCTCACCCCACCCCCTCTTCTTCACTGTCACACGCTCCCCGTCAGCCGCCCAGCCTCGCACGCAGGGGCGTCTTCACTCTCGCGCACTCCCCAACTTTGTGCGGCCCCCTTCCCGCCCCCACTCTCAGCTTCGCCCCATTCCGCTTTCCCGATGTGGGGTTCTACAGCCTGCCACCCCCTAACCCCGTCTCAGCCTCAGTTTCCAGGCCCTGCAAACGCACCCCAACTTTGTCAGAACGCATGGTCGCTCCCTGAAGGTCCTTGTCACCAATGCATTATGGAATTGCTCACTAAATTCTTCACAAGCTCTCCTGTTGCCTATTCTTTTTCGTTTTATTCTTCTTCCCCTTCTTCTTCCTCTTCCTCCTTTTCCTCCCTCTCCACCTCCTCCTTTTTCTTCCTCTTTGCTTCCCCTTCTTCTTCTTCCTCCCCCTCCTCCTCTTCCTCTCTCCCCTTTCCTCCTCTTCTCCTCCTCCTCCCTTTAACTTAGAATAGAAGGGAAAAGTCTTGGCTTCTTTGCCCTTAAGAGGTGATCAGGGCCGCAGGAAAGGGAGGAAAGGGGAAATGGCCAGACCCCTCCCATAGGTCCTGCCACACTCAAACCCGCACTTGAGCCACAGTATTCCAAAATAGTCTGGTCTTCTTACTGCATATACAGTCCCTTGCACCCTCAGATTCACACCATCTCCAAGCACACTCAGCCCTGATCTGAGTCTCACTTTCGCTTTATCCACATCATGCCCTCCCAATCTGGAATTTGCTCTTCACACCCTTGTCACAAATTCTCCCTCAAACCTCTCATCCACCACTTTTCACATATGCACTCTCTTGTACTTCTACTTACACAATCACACACCCCTCAAGCACAATATTCCTGCTTCTAGCCCCCCATGTACCCCTTTCTCATTTATCCTGCTCTATAACTCCACCTACTTGTCCTACTCTGGGCCTCCCATGCTCACAAAGCCTTGCTCACATGTGTTGAGTAACACCAAGAGGCTGCAAAGAAAAGTGCTGGGTAAGGCCCAATGTGCAAGCAGGGGTCTGCGGCTGGCCTTATCCCCTGTACAGACACCTCCAGGCCTCAGGCAGAAGGCCATCGAGCAAAGGGCAGGTTTGTGGGGCCTACTGAGCCCCCTTGGGTAAGGAACTGGAAGTTCTTCTCTGGGAGTCCCATCCATTTCAGTGAAAGTTCCTCTAGGAAGATGGTGTGACCAGGGACAGGGTGGGGTGTGTGGCGCAGGGGCAAAAACCTTTATCATTGCTCCTCAACTTCTAAATATCTTCCTACAGGAACAAGAATTTCTGCATTTTTAGGAAATGCAGAAAAGTCATGGCAAAATCTTACCAACATTTGTGATTCCAAGCATCAGACTTTGCTGGTGTTTTTTTTTCTCTCTTCTTTTTAAAAAAATTAAACAGTGATTTTTCCATTCCAAGAGCACAAAAACTTAACGGAAATTTTTTTTCTTTCTGTTATGCACAGAGCAACATTCATTTCCAAAGAACAAGGATGGGAGATTAATGTGCATAAATGAAACCCTAGTCACACACACAAATCACACTCATGGAGGTCACCATTTTACACACTCACGAATGCTCACACACACACACAACCTCTTACCCTGTCACCTACTCAGAACCACACCCCGCCATACACCCAGGGCCTGCTGAGTCACACATTCTCTGCACAGTTCTTTGTGCCTTTGTTACCTCTGGAAGATAGCGCTCATAAACCTTGCGCCTCTCACGCGTTTCTCCAGAGATAACTTGTGTGGAAGTGACTTATAAAACGTGAAGTGTGACTACACACACGTTCATTTCTCTTGTTACCGCATTATCAGACACAGGAACTGAGACCCCAATGTTCCAGAAACACACATAGCAGGGAGGTACCCACTGGGGAACCAGGTGTTTTGAACTGGGGACACACACACTTGGATCACTGTCCCTGCCTGCCCCTGAGCCAGCTCGTCACAGTTACCTGAACAAGGGGCCCAGGGTTGGGGCAGTGCCAGGGCTGGGGCCTAAGCCCAGGGGAAGGCAGCTGAGGTCATTGTGCTAAGTAGCCTGTGGCAGACCAAGAAGGGGAAGAAACTTTCTTAGCTATTGGCTCTGATACCTTGACTCTGGAAGCCTGCAAAGTGATGCCAGTCAAAGGGTCCAGAGTTGTACCTCGGCTTCCCTCCAGCCTCCTCCCTCAGGCTCTGCTTCTCTTTGTCTTCCAGCCCTCACCCCTGTTCCACACTGTCTCTTGGGCCCTTTTGCTCATTGCCCGCCCCATTGATTGAAAGTCTCTCTCAGGTTCTCCAAGGAGTCCCAGGAAAAATGAACCACCAGTCTATTGATTCTTCATTAGAATTACATTTTCACATGTGCTAAATTGGTTTTAAAAGCCTTTTCTGTTGTTATTGTCTTGTCAGACCCTGTGGTCCAGGGCAAACCAAGTTTAAACGTTGTGGCTTCTTAGGAAAAAAAAAAAAATCACTGAGGCCAGGTCTGTGATTACTTGCTCTCCTGACTTATTGTTGTCATGATGACAATTGTGATTTGGTTTAAGTATCTTTAGGGAAAGGGCCTTGCAGGAAGCTGCTCAGATCAGACTGGGATGGGTTGGTGAGATGGGTGTGTGTTGAGATAGCTCTGAAGCCTCTCGAGGAAGAACACCAAAGCACTTTTTCTTTCCTTGAATATTTAATTGGACACTTGAACCTGTGTTAATTGCTTCTGGGACAAGAGGAAAGGTGAAAGTTTTAAAAATCACATTTATTTTCTCCCTCTTCGTCCAGATTAAATAGAAGAGAAATTTAAAAAAACCAAACCCCACCTATTCTAGCTCCCTTCTCTTTCCCCTAAATAGCTGAGAAGGGGGTGGCAGTCATTCCCTAGGTGCTGAGGGAGGGGTGGCAGCCTCCTGCTTTGTAGCAGGGCGGAAGCCCAGTCACAAGGACACTTTTAATCATTACACTCTGTGCTGGGGGAGAACTGAATCCAAATGAGGTGGGGGAGAGGTGGGGAGAGAGGTAGGCTCCCACCTACCGCCTAGAGAAAGGAAGAGAGAGAGAGACAGACAGACACAACCAGGGACAGTCTGAGGGACTGGTCTTTGCAGAGAAGCAGAGGCCAGAGAGGAATGAAAGGGAAGGAACACAGAGGAAAGAAGGAAAGAAAAGGTAAAGAGGAGAGCCTGAGAAAAAGAAATGTACAGAGGAATGTACAGGGAAAGAGCAGGAAAGAGACCAAGGCAGTCAGAGAAGCAAGCCCCCGGGAGCTTGCAGCCCCTCTGACCCCTGCCCACCTTCTGGCCTGGCAGCCCACAGGCTGCGCCAGGGAGTGGGCACTGGGCAGCAGCGGAGCCCAGGCAGGAGAGCCGAACGTCTTCGTGATGTGTTTATCCCCTAATCAGTTCATTAGTTATAAACAACATGACATTAGAAGTTAGGAGGCAGTTGATATTAATTTTTATTTAACTAGTTGATGTTTAATCCGTCACGCCAGGCTGGGTAGCAGCGAGAAAGATCTTCCTGACACAAAACCAGTTAGAACTTCATAAGGCGCAATCAGTGTCCGCGCGTTGAAACAAACAAGAGAGACAGAGTCAGAGAGACAGGGAGAGACAGAGAGACAGAGGCCGCCCAGCCAGAGACGAAGCCGGCCAGTCGGGTGGGAGAGAGCTAACCCCGGGCGTGGGTTGGGGAGAAATAAGCTGGAAAGACTGGGAGCGCAGAGAGGACGGCTGCCAAGGGCCTGGCAGTCCTGAACCGGGGCTCCACGCCCAGCACGGCCGGGCGCAATAGTGAGGGGTCGGCCGGGGCTGCCGGCCGGGGCCCTGCTAAGTCTCTCCGTGGCGCCTTCTGCGGTGGAACGCGCTGGGGGTCCGGCGGCCTGGAGAGAGGCAGGGGCTAGTGTCCCAGCGAGGCCAGGCCAACACGTTCATAAACTGTCCTCTCCCATGCCTGGAAGCCGAGAACCTCTCCCGTCCTGCACCAGGAAGAGCGGCCCGGGCAAAAGAGGAAAGGAGGAAAAGGCGAGCAGTTTGTGCCCAACGGCTCAAGTTTGACAAAGTTTGCGGCGGTCACAAGCCAGAGCAGGGTGTTTGTGCATGTGTGTAGGTGTGCTCGTCAGTGGCGAAGGGGGAGGAAGTGAGGCGCAGTCTTGGGGTTCTGGAGGCGGAAAAGTTTGCCAACGCCCCCAGGAGCGTCCCTGCATTTGGGCCTCCGAGTAGAGACCAGGCTGTGTTGGTCGCAGGATCCTCGGATGGCCGCGCCCAGCCCGGAGTCTGAGTTTCCCCGGGCTTGCCCAGGTTAAGCTTCCTCCTCAACCCCGCCCCCAAGCACGAGCGTTCGGCTTTTTCCACCTTCACTCCGGGCACCTGCGGGGCACTGGCTCGGTCACGGCTTCCTGCGTCGGCACGGGGGGTGGGGCGCGGAGGCCGGGGCTGTAGTTTTCCGCGGTCGCGAAGGACACTGTTTGGAGGGACGGAGGCATCCTTGCCCGCGCGCAGACTCAGGCCGAGGATCTCGCATTTGCATGTTAATCTGCCTCCACCTCGGAAAGGAAATCGCTGAATTCCGAAGAAAATTGCCTCTCGCCAGCGGTTAATAGTTAACTCGAACAGGAAAGTTCCCAGGGAAAGGCGAAAGCCAGGGCGACAGCCGCAGGGGAGGAGGCCGGGGAGGCGGCCTGGGAGGGCCGTGCCCGGGCCCCGGCCTCTCCTCTGGCCCCGCGCGCTCAGCCTGGCGCGCCTCCCCTCCTCGGGCGGCGCGTCCCCCACCCCGTAATTAGCATCGTTTAGTTCACAAACCCTTCCTGGGAGAAATCTGTTCCCTCGTTCCGGAGCTCGGTTCAGCACCTGATTCCGCCGGGTGAGGCGAATAAATCACTGCGGCGGCGGCGGCGACGGCGGTGGTGGCGGCGGCGGCGGGGGAGCCGGACCCGAGCCCGCCAGGCTGGGGCCGCCGGGAGAACGAAAAAGTGAAAAGGGGTGCGGAGTCAGGGGAAAAAAGAGGCAGAGAGATGACGCAACCCTAGTCCGCGGAGAGCGAAGGGTCCGGGAAGGGAAACCCAAAGAAAGTCAGGGACCCAGCGGCAGAGAAGGGGCCCAAATAAACAAGGGAGATACAGAAAAAGACGGACAGAGAGAGGCGGGGAGAATGAGGAATAAAAGCGAACGAAAAGAAAGGCAAAATGAGGGGAAGTGGAAGTTAAGAAAGGAGGACGAAGAGGGGAGCTTAAGAAGGTGAGGACAAAAGAATAAAGAAAATAAAAGAAAACCAAAAGAGCAAATGCTTTTGTCTACAATAACTCCACTGCCGCAGGCTCGGCCGTGAAAACGCGCCCCGCCGCGGTCAAGGATCCCTCGCCAGGGTCGCAGACCCGGGAGGCCCCGGCGGGCCGCGCAGCCTTCGCACTCGGGGCTCTAGGTCGGGTCGGGCACAGATTCCGACTCCAAGGTGAAGTTCCAGGGGGCTGAGTCCGGAGTATCTGACCCCGAAAGGCATGGTGTTTGTGTGTGTGTGTGGGAGGGGGGGTCACCCTGGATCCACGGCGGAGAAGGGGATGGGAGATAAAAAGCGCAAGGCTCTCTTGGACGCGCCCCGGGAGCCTAGGACCTCCTGCCGGGGCGCGAAGGGAGGCGGGGACCCGGGGCAGGCGGGCTTCGGCCGCTTAGCTCAGACCCCTCAGCGTCCCCGCACCTAGGATCCCCTGGACCCCGTTCTTCAGCAGGGCCTCGGAGTACTCGCCAGCCCGGCCCCCTCTTGCAGATCCCCAGCGCCCGGACTGGCATGCCAGGCTCAGCTTGGAGAAAAAAGTAACGCAGAGAGAACCGCGCCCCGGCGCCAGTGGAGGGCGCATTTCCCGAACCGCCTCCCCGCGGCGACAGAGGCGCTGCGCAGATTCCGCGCGCTCTAGGAGCCAGGCCCCGCCGTGAGCTGCCCGGGGCAGAGTGCGGAAGAGGAGAACAAGAGAGGGGACTTGGGCGGAGGCGGTTAGCGGAGCAGATGAGTAGAGAGGAATGAAAAGCGGAAATGTGTACCGCAGGGAAAGGAGGGTACAAGGATGTTAGGGAGCGGCCACCCTGCGGTCTGACGAGGTCACCTCACGAACAAAGATGGGATGTCCCCTTCCCGGTCTGGTCTCACTCATTGCAAGCCCCTGTGCTGTGGCGCCCCCAAGACGTCGGGCTAGAGACTGAGACCCCAACAGGGCCTCTGGGGGCCTCTGTGCACGTGGGGCCAAGAGAGGAGAAGGTTTCCTGGCACCTGCCAGGCAGCCCGTGGAAACTAGCACCAGGAAAATTTCCAGCCTCTGGGATTTCTGGGTGGGTATGGTCCAGTCCAGTCCACTCCTCCCCTCCCTCTTGCCCTGACCTCTGTCTTCTCTGGCAGGCTGGAGCAGCCACAGAGCCAGACTAGAGGATTTGGGGGAAAAGACCTTCAGGAAGAAGATTAACAGTTCAGTCCATTTCTACTTTTGTAGGGAGACGGGACAAAACTGATACCTAAACCAGAACCCTTTCAATCTGGGGAAAGTAGGGAGGCAGTGACCAAGCTAAACCAACTCAGAGGGCATCAGTCAGTTGGTCAGTCCACCTTGATCTGCTCAGTGATGGACTCCATCACTTCGGGACTTACTTCTGGACTCGGGTTCCAGAAGTAAGTCAGACACTGCCTCTGCTTTCAAGGAGGACATTATCTGGTGGCAAAAAGAAAGCTTTGCCAAGAAACTCCAGAAAGTGTCAAGATGTAGGACACAGAGGATGTCAGAGAATGCTTCATAAAGGGGATGGGATCTTGCAAGATGATTAGATGTCCACTAGAGGTGGGGGCGGGGGGCGCTGGGTGGGATATTCCCCGGGCACAAGGAGATCAGGGGCAGAGACATGGGGAAGGGGCAACAACCCACCTACTTGGGGAATGGCTAAGGGTTCTGGGAGGGCAATAGGGCGTCAGAGGTGAGGCAAAAGAAATAAGACTGGGAGGTAGATGGGGCCTATATCAAGGAACACTTTTGCTAAGTTCTGATTTCTCCTTTTGGCCATGGGATGCCATTGAAGGACTTTATGCAGGGAAGGAGGAAGATCTGATTTGGAGGGGAAAGACCAATCTCCATGTGTGGACAGTGGGCTGGAGGTAGAGAGAGAGAGCAGCAGAGACTGAGAAAACAATGTTCCCGACAAGAGAAGATGGAAGGTTGAAAAGAGTCTCGAGGGAGACAGAGAAGAGATGTCAGAGATGGAGGCAGGATGGTGAGTACTTGGGCACAGAGTGGATGTGTGTGTGTGTGTGTGTGTGTGTGTGTGTGTGTGTTGGAAAAAAAATGATAAATTAAGTCTCTGAATACCTTCAGTCTCAACTGTGACCCTTCCCCACACTCACCACCCCCCTTTCTTAAATCCTCCCCCTCATAATGGTTATAGAAGTGGAAATCCACATATCAGGTCTGGAAGCAACACTTTCCTCCTCACCTCATGCATCCTTACCAGGCAGCCTCATACAACAAGAAGGGGGTAGCTTCTCACTAACCCCAAGACAAAGAAGGCAGTATTGAAGTGTGAAAAATGGAGCCAGGTCGTCCTGAGATTGACCCCATCTTTTTCTGTTCTAAAACATACTAGTTCTGTGATCTTGGGCATATCCCTTGAACTCATTGTGCCTACATGTCCACAATCTGTAAAATGGGGACAAGAATATTTGCCTCACAGAATTGTTGGAGGGTATTAAACAAAGGGTATATTAACCCCAGCCATAGATGTCTGACCACGTGAATTCCTTCTCCATGCCCAGCCCAGATCCAGGCCTCTGCACGCACTCATATGGCATTTTCTCTTGCACAGGCACCAGTGATAGTGGGTACCAGGAAGAGGGACATGGAGATACTCTAGAAAAATTGTCAGTCCAGAGGGAAGGCCAGGTGCCTCACTGGAGCAAAGTTAATCATAACAACAAACCATGCCTGAGGGCTTACTGAGTGTCGGACATTGTTTTAAGTGCTTTGCATATATTAATTCTGTTAATTCACATCTGTTACTATTAACCCCATTTTAAAGATGAGGACACTGAGGCACGGAGAGTTTTAGTAACTTGTCCACAATCACAGGGTGAATAGATAGCAAAAGTAGGATCTGTACTTCAAATATTGCTTCCATAAGCTACATTCTTACACACAGGCTGTACTAGATATTCTTAGTGTCCCCAAGGAAGTCAGGGGGAGAAGGGACGCAGGCTGTGGCTCAGAGGTTGAATGGGTGTGAGAGGATTTCTCCAGGGCATCCCACCCCCATGCTCCAGGACTGACCTGGGTTGTCCCCTACAGGGCCCTGGGAATTGCACAGAAGCGCAGAGGACCCTGCTCATGAGCCCATCCTCTCTACTGGCTTCCCTGGGTCCCCATAACAGGCACTGTGGATGTCCCCAGCATTGATTTCCCTGTGGCCCGAGAGCTGCCCTTCCTGCTATGTGTGGGAACTACTTACAGTCCCTCCTTTCTCTAGGCCCACAGAGGTCTTTCCTTCCCCCCTCTGAGCAGGAGTTATCTTTGCCAAAAGACAGAAGTTGAAGAAGTTCTGGAATTCCCCAGGCCTGTCAAAACTATCTACACTCTTTTAACCCATCCAGGTAGAGTGAGACAGGGATGAATGTGTGCCTGTGAGAGGAAAGGTCTGAGCCTATATTGAGAGGTCTCCTATATATACATTTTTTTTTTCCTACTGGAATTTAACCAATCCCTTACCTGTGAGTTTTTAAAAAATAGTCACTGTAGCCAGGAAGATATTATTGCCAAAGTGCCAGCCCCACAGAGCAAAGCCACTTATGGACTATTAGGTGACTGCTTTCCAGTTTGCAGCCTAGTCTTTTGAAAACCTTCCTCCAAGATGGACAGGGTGTGAGGCAATAGCCCCCCCCAGCGCTGGTGATGGGATGGATTAGAGAGCAGCTGTCTCTCTTGCCGCTGCCTTCCTGTCCCCCACCCCAGGTCTTCAGCCAGTAAAGTTGTGTACTTGGCTGGGGGGGGGGGCGGAGAGGGGATGTGTGGGGGACGGCTGCCTGCCTCATCCCTGAAGGAAATAGATCCTTTCCCAAAGACAAGTTACTTTTCAAGTTTAAGTGGGAGGTGCATCCCTTCTGCACGGGGAAATTAAAGCATTAGACCGCCGGCACAGCTCCTGGCACACACAGCGACCCCCGTAAGTGTCATTGTTATCATTGGAGGCCTTCGAAGCAGCCCGCACTGCCTCAGTCCCAGGCTCGGGGTTCACCGGGACTCGTCAGCACCTGTGGGAGCTGGGAGCTGAGAGCTGGGAGGTGCGCCTCCTCGGGCAAAGCCGCGCCTCCCGGGCCTGAGGCTGCGGACCCACGGGTCCCGGGTGCGCAGAGCCGGGCGCTCGGCTGCTGAGGCGAGCGGGCCAGGTGGAGAGGTTGGACAGCCCGGTCGGATTAGGGGTAGGGGTGGAGAGAAGTGCGGAATGCGCGCGGGAGGACTCGGTCGCCCGCAGCTCGCCGTGGACGCCGGCCTGGCGGCTGCCGCCGAGAAGCCCACCGGGCTAGGAGCTGCCCCGGGGCCTGGCGCGTCCTCCCCGCTCCGAGCGCGCTCGCCCGAGGCCCGCCCCGCCCCGCCCGCCGCGCGCCGGCTCTCGATTAATAATCATAAACCCCCGCTCACCCTCCTCTTAAAATTAATAACTCTGTAATTAGAGTCATTTCAGAAGCCTCCTGAGCCGCCGAGGCCGGCCCGGCCGCCGGCCGCCCCGCGCGGTGGGCAGGAGGGAGGAGGAGGCCGGGCGCGGCGGCCGCGGCATCTGCAGGTACAGAATGAGAATTAAAATCGCTCTCAACAATCCAATACACTTTTTATCAGCCATCTATCTGAGAGCCGGGCCCATTCATCATCCGAGGCATTCTCCCTGAAAACAAGACCCATTCAGATTTTATACAAATTATCATATTTATCATCGTCTCCAACTCCGGAGTAACATCTCCGCAAAGTGTCTGCCGTCTCCCCGGGGAGCCGCGCGGCTCGGAGCGCCCGAGCGCCCGCCCGGCAATTCCCCCGCCGAGCCCCCTCCCCTCGCCCCCCTTTCCTCTCCCTGCCCCCCACCCAGGATGTGGGCCCCGACTCTGGCCTTAGATCTGCTGCCTTGGCTGGACCCCACCACTCTCTCTCTTTCTCCCCACTCCCCATCAATCTCTCTTTCTCTCTCTCTCTTTCCTCTCTCGGCTCTCCCTCTGGCCTCGGATCCACTGTGTCTCTGCTTTTTCCCTCCCCACTAGCTTCCTCCGTCTCTCTCTCACTCCTCCTCCCCACCCCCAGACCCTCACCTGGTCTCTAGAGCCTGGTCAGGTCTTCTTTTTTCCTATATCTTTCTTTCTCTCTCTCTGTCTCCCTGTCTCTTTCGTTCTTCACTTTCTCCCCAGGCGGCATCCCCATCTCCCTGCCAGAACCAAGAAGCAAGAAGGGCAATTTGTAACAGAACAGCTTGAACCCTCCTCCAGGACTGAGGAGGTCTTCTCCAGGTCAGTTCAGGGGCCGCCCTTGGCCCATGCAGTGTCTGAGCAGATGAAGCAAGGCCCTGTGAGAGAAACTGTTCCTGACCATCACACACTACAGTCTACTACACACTACAAACAACCCCCCCAACAAGACATACACACGGCTACACACACCACACTTACCACACACACACCCCAGCGCACTCAGAGGCCCACACCACATCCACCACACACAGCCCCGAACACACACAACCCCCAATACACTCCCCCACATTGGAGCCTAACCATACTCATGGGGCCACTCTCTCTGGGGTGAAGCCACACATAGCTTCCCCTCATACCACACACAGACCCCTCATACATACACACAGCCCTCAGCACATACAGAGGCCCAGAGGTGCAGGAGGACACATTCCAAAGACACAGGGGTTTGTCCTCTCACCCAGAGTCTTAGGCTCCCTCTATCTCTCCTCTCTGTCTGTCTTAGCCTGTACGCGCACTGGCTCTGCATTCACCCACAGGGTTAGTGAGGTCTCCTTGGCTCAGACACTGGAATATTTAGATTCTAAGGAGGGAGACCTCACAAAAAGTGACAGAGGGAACGAACATTCAGAACACAGGTTTCTGACTCAAACAACCATGGGTAGGTGACTACTTCCTTTTGGGGCTTCTGTCCTGAGGGGACCTTGCTGGCATTCTTGGAGGCAGCCATATTGAGGTTCCTTCTGACCTAGCCCATCTTCACTTTCCCGTCAAAAGCCTGCCTCAGTAGGTCGCTGTGGAGAAGCCTGTGGCTCTCTGTCCTGTGAGCTGTTTGTGGATTCATCCATTCCTCAGTCATTAATTCAACAGCCCTTGCTGAGGGCCTCCTCTGTCAGCTCTGGGCCTGGCATGGGAATTACAATGGTGGACAAGAGAGACCCAGTGCTCCCTCCATGGAGATTATAGTCTAGAGCAATGCTGTCCAATAGAACTATAGTTCTGTGATAGGGTAGATATTTTATACCTACCTTCTTCAATACGGGGACTGCTAGCCACATGTGGCAACTGAGCACTCCAAGAGGGCCACATGAAATCGAGGAATTGATTTTTTATTTTATATGTAAATATATATTATTTCAATTGATTTATTTAATTTAATTGTGGTTGATGGCTACTGTATTGATCAGGACAGGTCTCTTGGCAGGTTGGTCTTTATTTCATTAAATGGGGCAGGATGTGTGGGAAGGAATGCCCTCCCTCCTCCCAGAGCCATGGAAGTCCTGTGAGTATGACCCCAGGGCCTCTGAGTGTGGCTCCTTCTCCTGTTGCGACAATTAGGACCACTGCACACTACAAAAACCTGTGTCCCTAGAACAAGACTGTAGATGAGTTTTTCCCCAGGAATCGGTAACATGAACACTTCTTGGCTGCTAGACACTATTTACATATGATGGATCCTAAGCCTTACTTGGGGTTCATAAGCACAAATGCCTGTGTGAGCAGAAATAGTTGGGAAGACAACAGGGTGGGGGTTCTGGGGCAAATGGAGAGGGTGAGGCCTCTAATGTTTGTGTCTGCCACGCAGAAGTGGGGGCCAAGGATACCAAGTTGTCTGTTTTTTTTAAAAGATTTTTTATTTATATATTGACAGAGAGAGAGACAGAGAGAAAGGGAACACAAGCAGGGGGAGTGGGAAAGGGAGAAGCAGGCTTCCTGCTGAGCAGGGAGCCCAATGCGGGGCTCAATCCCAGGACCCTGGGATCATGACCTGAGCCGAAGGCAGACGTTTAACAACCAGACTTTTAAGCCACCCAGGTGCCCCGAAGTTGTCTGATTTTTATAGAGCACCCAGGAATCTTGGTTTTTATTTGAAATTCATTGGAAGCAATCACAAATTAAGAAAACACGCGCACACACACACACACACACACACACAAAACCTAAGCAGGTACATGGTGTATAAAGCAAACAACAAATGTGTAAAGATAGTCATTACAGGTTTGTTTGCAGATTAGAAGTAATCTAAATGTCCATTATTAGAAGCCTACTTAAATGACTTATGACACACCTACTCAATGGAATATTAGGCAGCCTTCACTAAGAATGACGTGAATCTTTATATATAAAGATATGGAAAGGGGCGCCTGGGTGTGTCAGTTTTTAAGCCTCGGTCTTTGGCTCCGGTCATGATCCCAGGCTCATGGGATCGAGCCCTCATCAGGCGCCCTGCTTAGCGGGAACCTGCCTCTCCCTGTCCCACTCCTGCTTGTGTTCCATCTCCTGCTGTGTCTCTCTCTGTCAAATAAATAGAAATCTTAAGAAAAAAGATAATAGAAAGATCTTCAAAGTGAATTAAGTGAAAAAGTCAAGCATAGAACAATGTGTAAGGTACTATCTACTGAGAGAAAAAGAGACATATACATGCATGCACACATTTGTGCCGGAACAGACGAGCTCTGGAAGGTATACAAGAGACTGGAAATAGGAAAGGGGCAGGGGTGGAAGGAAGGCTTTTCCCCTGGGTACTGCTCAGTATATTTTGGCCTTGGCAGTAACTACATGAATTACCTATTCACAGTAGATGCAGGGCAAACCCAGCTAAAGGCCAGCTTCGGCTTTTGGGTCACATATTCATTAACTCTGATCTTCATGGTGTGTCCCTTGGAGGTAGTTATTACTGACTCCATTATACAGATGAGGAGGTTGAGGCTCCTTTGGATGACGGTTGTAGAGCAGTTCAGGTTTGTACAACTAATTAGCGGTGGGCTTCGATTCTAACCAGGTCCCTCTGGTTCATAGGCCATATAGGCCACAGCACCATCCTGCCTCTTCCAGAAGAGGGGAAGAGAAGGATGCTTAACATTATCTTTGTCAACAACGATGTTTATTGGGAATTTGTTACATACTAGGCACTGTGATAAATATTTCGTGTCACACTTAATCCTTGCGACTTTATGAATCAGACACCGTTTTACAGATGTGGAAGCTGAGATGGAGAGGTTAATTAAGGTGCCCAGGGTTACATTGGCTAGGAAATGGTAGAGCCAAGATCCTCACCTGGTTATTCTAATTCCAGAGTTCAGTGATTAACCATCTCAACACACATAGAGAACTCTGCAACCTCTTCTTGTACCCACAGTGGGCTCATCCCAAGAATGCTCTATTATACCTCCCTTGGGTCTGTCACAAGTGTCCAGTGGCTCCTAGAGTCCAGACGCATCAGCACAGACTTCCTCTGTCCTTTTCTGTGGGAGAAGAAATGGATACCTAACTACCAACGATGGTCCTTCAGATCCCTTGTGACTCAGCCTTCCTATTTCTATCCTTATACGCTGCCCCATGCCCAAGAGCAACTAGAGTTGCCTGTTTTCTTTTTCTGTTCTTTTTTTTTTTTTTGAGATTTTATTTATTTATTTGAGAGAGAGAGAGCACAAGATGGGGGAGGGTCAGAGGGAGAAGCAGACTCCCTGCTGATCAGGGAGCCAGGCTCCACTGCGGACTCCATCCCCGGACTCCAGGATCATGACCTGAGCTGAAGGCAGTCCCTCAACCAACTGAGCCACCCAGGCACCCCTAGAGTTGCCTCTTTTCTCCAAGTAAATGTGAGTGAGTCTGGCTCCAGGGCCCCAGGCACTAGCAGGATGGAATGATTGTAGAGCATTCTCTCTCTCAAGTCTCTTAACAACAAGTGAGGAAGGCAGGAAAGGATTACTATTACTATTCCCTTTTTGTGGATGAGGAAACTGAGACTCATACATCACATCTACTTGTATGAGTTAAAACTATATTGTGGTGCAAGTTAATCCAGTTACTCCATTATCTCGTGGCAGTGTCTCCACAATCCCTCTCCCCATCTGGAAACCATGGGGGGAGCATTACCCAGGGGTCCCAAGCTGGAGATGGAGGAAGACAGCAAAAGAAGCAGAGAGGTAAGGGGACAGCCAGGGCCTATGAGCAAGAACTTCCCTCATTGGTGGCTCGAGTTCTTTGGCTAAAATGGTGGCTGAGTGTGACCAGTGGCCTGGTGTAGTTCTCTGTGCCCAAGGACATGTGCCTACTCCATAGAACTCAAGGCCCAGCTTCCCACACAAGTTTCTCTTCCCCCATGACAACTTTGTCCTCCTGCTAAGCCTGAGCCAAAGAGCAAGTACACTGAGAAGACCAGAGATTCTCAGCCTACCTCCCCCTGCCCCCTCAGCCACATGGCTGGATCCCCAGTACTAGCCTGAATTCCAGTGCATGACTAAGGGAGAAGAAATAGGCAGATACTGAGGGAACACCCCCCCCACCCCCATGAATGTTTCCATGCCTATGTTGGCAAAACAAAGGCTCTGGCAGGATCCAGAATCTTGGAGGGCCCAGGGTAGCCAAAGGCAGACTTAGATGGGGATAGCAAACCTGTCAACTGACTAACACACTCGGCTTCCCCTACAGCCTCAAGCACCATGTCCAAGGAATGTATTTAACAAATACTTACAAGGTTCTTGCTGTGTACTTGGCACCGTTGTAAGCACTTTACAAGTGTGCTACTTTCCTATTGCTGCTGTAACCAAGTACCATACATTCAGTGGCTTAAAACAACACCATGATTATCTCACAGTTATTGAGTTAGAGGTCTAAAATAGGTTGGCTGTTTTCCTTCTGGAGACTCTAGAAGAGAATGAGTTGCCTTGCCTTTTTCAGTTTCTAGAAGCTACCACATTCCTTGGCTCATGGCCACATCACTGATCTCTGCTTCTGCCCTCCCATCTTCTTTGACTCTGATATTCCTGCTTCCCTAGCGTAAAGACACTTGTGTTGACATTGGGCCTGCTCAGATAATCCAAGACAATCTTCTCATCTCAAAATCCTTAACAAAATCACATCTTCAAGATCCCTTTGCCATGGAAGGTAACATAATCCTAGATTCTGGGGATTAGGAGATGAACATTTTGGTGCAACCAGCCATTAGTCTGCCTGCTACAGCAAGTATTAATTCATCTGATTCCAATAACAACTCTATGAAGTGGATGGTATTACTATCCCTGTTTTTGCCATTGGGGAAGCGAGGGCCACCAAAGGTTAAATTTTTTTTTAAAGATTTTATTTATTTATTTGACAGAGAGAGATCACAAGTAGGCAGAGAGGCAGGCAGAGAGAGAGAGGGAAGCAGGCTCCCTGCTGAGCAGAGAGCCCAATGTGGGGCTCCAACCCAGGACCCTGGGATCATGACCTGAGCTGAAGGCAGAGGCTTTAACCCACTGAGCCATCCAGGCACCCCACCACCAAAGGTTAAATTTGCCCAAGATCATACACTTGGTGCATGATGAAGCTATAATTCAGTCCCAATCTGTCTCCAAAGTCTATTAAGTATTTGGGGGCCTGTGACATCTATAGACATTCCACATACTCAGACACCTCACATGATGTCTATATATTGTTCACAAACATATAACTTATACATAGGCATGCCTTCCACATATATGTATTCTGCTCACATACATATGAGCTGCAAATAATTGAATATACACAAAATACCTGGACACACATTCACAAACATCCCCTCTGTTCACACACACTCATACTGCACTCGTACACACATGCCCCAAACACATTTATGTATACTGTCCCTACAGAGCTTATGCATAAGGACATACTCTGCACATACAGCAAACGTGTTATACGTTCTCTGCTATCTGCACACACATTCTGTGTTCACAACCTCATAATGCCCTGTCGTGTATATGCCTGGCACATGCATGCACACAGAACCAAGCAAACATATATCTTTTTCATAAATATACATCTTGCAAAGATATAGAATATGCCTGCAATGACACTATACATAAAAAAAAGACCTATACATAAATACACCACTTACATACATATACTTAGCAAATACCTATGGTGTCTAGGCACATATTTTACCTACACATATACCCTACATACTCACTTGACATACATACATTTTAAACATCGCACCCTGTACCCCCAAAGCTCTGTGCCCTGCATACCCCACCTACGCACACATTTCCATGCTACGCATACGTTCTCCAGAATGATGCGCATGCATACAGACTCTGAAGACACACATCCTGCACCAACACAGGCATATCTCACGTAAAATATGTATATTCATACACACATACAATTCTTTCTTGATACATTTTATATGCACATTCTGTAGTTACAGAACCTATATCCTATTCATCAGGACTAAGTCCATGGTGAATAGTCGGCTTTAATTAGCACTTCACACAAAAAATAACCTCATAAGTGTACAGCCCTACCCGAGGTTGTGAAGTGTTTCGTTTCCAACCCTGGACCGAGGGGGTATCCCCATTTCCTTGGGGAGGAGGCTGAGGCTGGGGGGGGCGGGGCCAGCACAGGCCGCCCCGCCCCTCCCGCAGCCGCCGAGGTGTGATCAGCCCCCGGCTCGTATTCATCAGCCCCAACAGAAAAGTAGTTCCAATACCATGTTTGTTAACTAGGTTATCTAGGCTGTGGAAGATTTTAATGTTGAATTTTATAGCTTTACCACGCTCTGCCGTCCTTGTGAATATTGTAATATTGCATTTTTTACAAGTTACTCTTCTGTTAATGTTCCAGCTAGTAACTTTTATAATCCTCCTCAATGAAATTTTTTTGTATTCTTCCGCACCGTTAACCCCAATGGCGGCGCCTCGGCCCCTGGCAGGAGGCAGATACGAGATGAATTCCTCTTTAATCAGAAATAATAATAATAAAAACACACACGCGGCTCCGCTGCCTCTCACTCCGGCTTCCCTCACCGCCGCTGCCGCCTCTCAGGGCCGCCTGTGGGCCCTGCGGCCTAGGCTACGGGCGGCCGGCACCCCGGCTTGGGCAGGCCCAGACGCGGGGCTGATCAGACCCATCTCAGACCCTGGTCCCTCCACTCTCCCGCCCTGGCGCTCTCCTTCCAGAAGCCGAGTCCTTCCTCTTGCTCCATTCTTCAGCCTCCCCTCCCCCACCCAGACTCCAGCACCCTCCCTCCTTACCATCCCTCTTTCCACCAACGCAGGCCTGGGCCTCTCCCAAGACCTCTGCCAATCACTGTTTCTGCCTCTCCTGTTCTCCCTCTCTCAGGCGTGCTTCTGTCCTCTCAGTAGGCCCCTTTCTGCCCTGGCCTATGCTGCAGATCTCTTCTTCTACCTGTCTAGGTTTCCTCTCAGGCTTTTCTTTTCCACCTCTTTAACCACTGCATTTCCAGTCTCCATCTTCTTCCCTTCTCTTTTCTTCTCAGAAGACCAGAAGCTGTTTGGTAGGAGAGTGGGGTCCCGAGGATGGGGTGGACCCTGCTTAGTGAAATAGGGTTTTGGACTAGGTTAGGACTGGGCTTGACTGGGGGTACATTTGGGGCTGCTAGGGAAGGGAAATGTCAAGAGAGGTTATGGTGTCTGTGCATGCAAACAGAGGGAGTCAGGTGGGGGAAAGGGAAAGGATGTCTAAGAGTAGTGGGAGAAGACTGAATCGGAGGGACCCCAGGCTCCCGGGGTCTGGGGAGAGAAGGCAGCTTGCCAAAGAAGCCCTGACTTAGTGTCAGACACACTCTGGCAGCCCCCTTCTATTTAATTTTAAAGACCCATCATGGATGTAAGGTGGGGGGAGGGAAATGGGCTATTAGTTAGAGAGATGAAAGCTACAGATTGGGAAGTCTTTGGAGGGGTGTGAGGGAGCATGCGCTAGGTACATGGGGGTGAAGGCCCTGTCTTCACTGATAAGGGCACAAGAAAATATGATCCCAAGACTACAGCAGACCTTATGAATTCTCCATTCTGTCAACACGTATTTATTGAGCATCTACTGTGTGCCGGGCCCAGTATTAAGACCCAGGGAACACAATAATGAGTGAAAACACAATCTTTGACCTCATGGAACTGATGGACTAGTGGAAGTGACAGATAGTAATCAAATCATCACACAAATAATTCCTTAGAAAACTGGGATCACTGTTAAGGATTTCTGCGCTGGGGGAATAGTATATTCCTGTGGCTTTCAGGAATCCCAGTGGGGTAATGGGGAGCAAACTGGACTCAGCCCGATAAGGTCTTCTTCTTCTGCCTCCTGCTCAAGCTCCCAAGAGGTAGGAGGGACTTCTGCCGCAACCAAAGTGGGATTTTATCAGCTGGTTTTCAAGACTTCATCCTGTCAGATTTCCCTAGGGTCTTCCAGATCTGACCACGAAAGTATTCTCCTCCCTTTTCATGCTGAGGGGATCGTGGTCCCATGCGTGAGAACAGAGGTGCCCAACATCTGGAAGTTGGAGCCCCAGCGCAGCTGAACATCTGGAGCGCTAATCGCAGGAGCCGCGAGCGGCCCTGTGGGTGGGGTCGGGGAAAGGGGTGAGGGTGGGACAGCTCAGCTAGCGGGGCAGTCGACGCCCCTGTTCTCCGGTTCCCGGATCTGGACCGGCCAGGAATCCGCCTCGACACAATCCAGAGTGCCTCCCCTGCCCTACCAGTGCCCCTGTCTGTGCCCGAACTAGCGGAGCTCCAGGTCCGCTAGGAAGGGTTAATGGTCCTGTGCCCCACTCCCACCTCCGCAGCAGGCCGGGAGCGTGCAGGTGAGGGGGATATTGTTAAAAGAGGACCAGGGAAAGGGAGAGGAAGAGGGACCACAGGGGGAGGGTGGGGGCAGGCGGGGCGGGGGCGCCGGGCGCGCCTGTGCGAAGCGCGGAAGCTGCGAGCGCCCGCGACAGTAAAACATCTGTAATGTGCCATTCGCCGCTGCTCGCTGATTGCTCATGGATTAAAGATTAAAATCTCGGCTTTGGCAGATGGGGAGAGAGAGGAAACTCTTACGAGCACGTTTTGCATCTGCATTTCATTCTGCTCGGTTCCCTGCGCCACTCCTGGTGGCGCCCGCCCTACCCCGCCCACCCCGCTCCCGGCTCCCCTTGCGCGGCCGAGCTGGGCTGGACCTCCCCGGCCACCCTTTCTGTTGCTCCGAGCCATAGGTGCCTGGTCCCTCTCGTCTCGTTCTCATCTGGGGTCCTCGCCTCTGATCCAGTGTCGGTCACTCCCGCTCCCATCCAGACTGCAGGCAGGACACGATGACCCTCTCCAGAAAAGGGGTCCACTCCCTTCCACACTCTGGGGGCATCTTCCATATTCCCTGGCCGGTACAGAGGACTGGGAGGGCTGAGGCGGGCTGCGACGCGGAAGGGGAATCCAGTGGTGGTACCCCTGGTCCTTGGAGGTGGTAAAAAGTAACTGTGATGTGGGCTGGGGCGGAAGCGCCACCTCTCTGTTTTTCACACTGACCTGCTGTGGAGGCAGGGAGTGGGATAGGAGAAGGGAGGGAGGCTAAGAGGACTCTTAGGAGCTCTTAGGGCCCGGAGGGGTACCCCGGAACAGGGTTTGTTCTGGCTTTTCGATAATCCCTGTAAATGAGCCTGGTCCTGGAACATGAAGGAGTCCCAGCCTGCGCTCATGTGCTCTGGCCCCCGAGGCAGATCCACCGGCTTCCTCATTTTCCTCCTCTCCCAGAATGTGTCCCTGGCAACAAACTTTGCTGGGGAGGGAAATCCAGGCAGAGAGAACTAGAGACAAAGGACTGTCAGAAAGACAGACAGGTATTAGAGTAACAGAAAGAGGAACAAAAAGCTGCAGAGTAGCGTGGCAGATGTGAGCCCCCTCCCCCCGCCCGCATCTGGTGGGGGGGGGGAAGCTGGGGGGATGGTAGGGGGGGGCCTGCCTGGGTTCTCAGGGCCCCAACTGGGAGGAGGGGGTTGGTTCAGGGTGAGCAGAAGAAAAGCTGAAGGAGGATGAACGAGAGGAGGGTTGGTGTGGCAGATGTAATTAATTACTGCATATTAAAATGTTTGTTTACAGAGATGAACAGCGGCCGGAGGTCTGATGGTAATTAATTCACAGCATTTCCCAGCCCTCTTTGAGCCCAAGCCCCTCTGGGAGGCCTGGGGGTGGACTGGGCTGGGTGAGGTGCTGGCTTGTTTGTGCCCTGCTCTCACCAGAGATTGGAACACAGATTGACACTGAAGGGGACCTCAGGCAGCTCCTACTCAAGCCCCATCCCACTGCACACACTTGGGGCAACCCAGGCCAGAGAAGACATGTGATTCGTGATGTGCTCAAGGTCACCAGCTAATCAGTGATGGAGCAGAGACTGTAGTCCCTGTTTTCTTGCTCCTGGAGATGTGGTCAAGGCCAAAGGAACACTGAGGAGATGGTGGTCTTGAACAGAGATGATGTAATAGAGAGGGTGGAAAGTGGGGAAGAAAAGTTTCAAGGGGAAAAAGAAGGGATGGAGAGGAGACCAGAGGCCCCTCACTGGAGAGTTTGGGTGGGGCAGGATGGTTATCTGAAAGCAGCTCCTTCCCACCATCACTCCATCCTGGGCCTTGAGGAGGGAGGCAGAAGCAGTTAGCATCCTCTGCCTTTGAGTCTGACAATCTGGCTAGCTCTGCCATGCCCAGTGCTATGGCCTTGGGGAAATCCTGTAACCCCTCTGAGTCTGTTTCCTTTTCCAACGGAGGCCTCCCACGTCCAGTAGTTGGGAGGCGTACACTGTTGTTGGTACTTTCACAGAGGGAACAGGTGCTGGCACTTACCCCATGCAGCTGCCTCTGTTCCTACTTCCTCTTCATTCACACACAGTCACACTCAACGGCACGGACAAGCCGTGTTCACGAACAGCCTTCAGCTCATTCATTCATTTATCCTGGAGTCAGGTGAGAGATCGCCAGGCAGATGGGTGGAGTTGGGGGGAGGCATGATGAGACCCCTGTGTTGTAGGAGCTCCCAGGACCCATAACCATGAAGAGAGGATCAAAGGTGAAGGCGCAAAAGGAATGTCACCTGACTGAGGGGAAAGTCAGGGGCCAGGAGTCCCAAGTCCCAAGTGGCAGGCCTTGGGCTGGTAGCTCCAGAGGGGTGGCTTTCTAGAGAGCCTGGGCTCCAGGCTGGGCCATAAAGGATGGGTAGGAGGACGGGAGGAAGAGGAAGGCTCTGTGGTAGAGTTAGGTTCACAGATAGAAGGTAGGAGGGCCTCATCTGTGGGGGTGGGGGGAATTGGTGTGTGAGGAGGATGGGGAAGGAGAATCCCTCACTTTCTTCCTCAGGCACTGCTCCTTCCATACCAAACCTGGGGCTGAGGGCAGGTGGGAGAGCAGGCAAATTTTCCCTCTTATCTCAAAACCAAGTGGAGTAGGACCTTAAGGGAGAGGGAGAGGGCCACCAACAGCGTGGAGAAGGCTGGGTGAGCAGAAAAACAGCTGGAGAAGGATGTAGTATTTGGGGTTGTGAAGGGCAGGCTGAGTGTGTGAGTACCAGAGCTTTGTGGCTCTGGGTGTGTTCTTGGGTGTGACTACAAGGGTGTGTTATAGGTGCGTGGGTGTTGCCAGTATGTCAGTGTGCTTCTGAGTGTCCATTTGTGAGGAAATGCTGAGAGATGACTTGTGTCCCTCTGGGCCTTTCTCCCATAGATAGTGGCCCTTCCTCACAGGCCTTCAGCCTCACAGGTGCAGTGGGAGGAAGTGCAGGGTCCCGAGTGAGAGGTCATTCCCCGGCCTGGTCTGATCTGCAGAGCCCTTCCAGAGTCCACTAGCCTCCCTCCCTGTGGCTGAATTAGTGCCGGGCCTCAAGAGGGCTTGGAGTCGGGGCTGGAGCTTCCCTCCAACAGCCCCTCTGCCCTGGCATGGCTTCCGTATGTGTTTATTACGAACACAGACACACACACACCGGCACACGCAGAGCCCAGGAGATACAGAGAAGCAAAAAGAAGGAAGGAAACCCCACCTGTCAATCCACACCCCCCTCTAAAGTTGAGATATTTCTTTCCAGTCTTTTTTCTAGGCGAACATGGTCACAACAGAAGTGGGGTGGCCCCATACAAGGGGTCCTGCTGCCTGTTTTCCCCCTGCCATCGTGGAGGGCTCTGGATCGCCCCTCTAGTCCCCACTCCCCCTCACCCCAGCCCCGAGGGCTCATGGCCTAGGGAGGCTCCTCTTCCACCCCATCCCCACCCTAGGACCCCCCGGGGAGGGCGTGCTGCTGGTGGTGGTGGTGGTCGTGGTGGTGTGGTGGTGGCGGCGGCGGCGACTTGTTGGGCTGGAGCGAGGGGCCGGGGTGAGGGGTAGGCGGTGGGCACCTGCTGGGGCGCCCCAGCACCGGCCCGGCAGCGGCGGGCGGCTAGCGAGGCTCAGGGGAGGAGCCTCGGGAGGGAAAGGAGCGGAGGGAGGCGGAGCGGAGCTGTCGCTTCCCATCAGGCGGAGGATTGTTCCCGACACGCGCAGGCCCCGCGGCGTTTCTGTGTCAGGGAGTTTTGCCGGCGCCGTGACCCGTGCGAGGGGGGTCGGGCTGCGCGCGGGGAGCGGCCAAGAGTGACCAGCGCGGCCGGCCGCGTCATCGCCACCTGGCCGGGTCACTGCTTCTCTCCCGCCGCGGGCGCCGCCGGCCGGGGGAGGGGCGGGGGTCCCCCGGGCTCCCCGCCCCGCTCTGCCTTGGGGCAAGGTCAGGCGGGAGCAGCATCTCTCACCGAGGTACCGAAAGCGAGCACCACCCTGGGCCTCGGTTTCTTCCCTTTGGAATGGAGGTGTGTGGGGTGAAGGCCCTTTCCTGGTCCCGAACGAAGGATGTCCTGTTTCCTGAGAAGTGCATGAGGCCGCTGGCTAGAAAAGGCAGTGCCCGAGGGTGGATGAGGCCCCCGAAGAGGCGCGGGGCTGGCCCCAGAGCCAGAGCTGCCGAAATCGGACTGGGACCTGGACTCTCAATGGAGTGAGGCCAGGGACTTGGCGTGAGCCTGGGCGTGGGGTGTCCATGCAAAGAAGATGGTCACGGAGTTGTGGGTGGCCGAGATGCCGAAGCCGGGGCGGGGTTGGGGGGATGGGGGTGGAGGAGGGGCTTCAGGGAGGGAGGGGCTGGCTCCTGACCTCTTCCCCCCAACCACTGGTCCCATCTGAAATCCACGGCTCCCATCTTCGGCCCTTAATGATTTTGACGGGCTCCATCCGCGCACCATCGGGGCCTTTGTGTCTGCCAGACCAATGGCCCCTCTCCTGGGCCCACCCATCAGTCACCCGGAGCTCCAGCTGTTCCCAGCCTTTGGAGCAACCTCGGCCCGTCACCACTACAAATTGGCTCTCAACAGCCGCTTCGAGACCCCTTCTCTGCCATTGTCTCGGGACAAATGGCCCTTCCCCTGCACACAGCCCCACAGGCCCAGCCCAGGCTGCCTGCTGCTTCTGGGAAGGGGAGGGAGAGCCCACGGAGCTCTTCCGGGAAGCCCTGCTGCCTCTCCAAGCCCAATAATCTAGCCAGGCTGGGCCAGCAGACAGTCCCCACTGCCCAGTTCAGGCCTAGACACCCAGTGTCCTTTCTCCTTTCCTTAGTCAGATCTGGGCTTCAGGAGGGGAGGGGACTAAAACTCCTCCTTCTACTTCTCTCACAGCCCCTAGAGCCTGAGAAGCCTCAGTGTGCCCTTGTTGACTGAAGGCAGAAAAGAGGAGTGAAAGAGGAGGCAGGGAAGAATTGGTGGAGGAGGGCATGGGAACTGGGAGCTGGGGTTCCCTGGAGCCACCATGGACAAGCACAGAGCCAAGACAATTACATGCTTAGTTTTGCTGATTGCATTAAAATCATTAGAATGAGGGATCTGAAAATTGTACGTGAAGGGGTAGAATTAGAAAGGGCCTTAGAGACTGACACAGGCATCCCCAAAGTGAATCTGGTACAATTAGCTCAAATTGTGTTACACAAACAGACACTTCCACAAATCGACATGCCCACCCTCCCTTCCCTTCTTCCTTTTCCTCCCATTTGCCTGACCACTGCTCAGACTCCTTCCTCTTTCTCCTCCTCTTTTGCATTTTCCATCTGCGCTGCTTCACCTTGCTCCTCCGGGTGCCCAGGCTGTGTCCCCTGAGCTGGCCTGAAAGGATACGTGGGTGGGGTCTCTGGCTTTGGGAGAGGGAGACAGA
This sequence comes from Lontra canadensis, assembly GCF_010015895.1. Taxonomy (NCBI): domain Eukaryota; kingdom Metazoa; phylum Chordata; class Mammalia; order Carnivora; family Mustelidae; genus Lontra; species Lontra canadensis. The sequence goes on from NW_022630997.1 coordinate 17,539,717, forward strand.
GAGACTAAGACATTCCCCATGGAGCCCCTCCTTTAGTCAAAATGTCCCTCCTAGCATCTGTCCCAGTGTCTGTGCCAAGACTGCAAGAGACTTAAAATGATCTGGTTTGGGGTGGAGAGGGGGTGGGCCTGTCTGCTAGTGTCTGCGTGAGAGGTGGTCTGAATGTCAGAGTCTGGATGACATTGAGTCTACATAGGGCTGCCTTTGTGAGGGTCTCAGGGTGTGCGTGTGTATGTGTGTGTGTCCCTGCTGTACCTTACTCAATCCTGTTGGTAGCTAGTCTTCCTCCTGTGGACATCAGTCAGCCATCTGGGGAAGGGAGTCAGAGGGGCCTCTCCTGTGATCTCAAGGAGCAGCAAGCTAGGGCTCAGGAGGCCTGGGAATGGGCCCAGGCCTGGCTAGACTGGGCTGCCATGGGGAGAGTCTGTTTTCACCCTGGTGAATGGGCCTCCTTGGCTAGGGGAATGGTGGAGAAAGGATGGGGCGTGAGTGGGGGTGGAAAATGGAATTGCCAGCCTGGAATGAATGGATGGTGGAGTTTCTCTTTTGTAACCGGGAATAATTAAGATAGATGTGCGGATGGATTAGCTGTCCTGCAAGGTCAGGAGCGCATTGCCGGATCACTCTATTATTTCGCTGCGCCGCAGCTACCCAGCGAACGCCTTTTTCATGATATTTTGAACATCTGCACAGAAAAAAAACCAAGTGAGTGCGCGAGAGATACAAATGGATCGTTTGGTGGAGAAATCCGTCTTCGTCACCGCCGCCAGGCTGGGATTAATGCGATTGAAGGCTCCTCCAGGCTCCGCCAGGAAGACGGGCTCGGGAAAGCAAGAGAAATTGGTTTGTACCCTTGGGAGCACGATTGATGGGCCAGGCCCGCTAGGCTGGGCTGGGTCACTGTGTTCTCAGGCTGGGTTGGAGGTGGGGAACGGGTCTGAGGCCCGGCCTTGGCCTGGGTGGGCCTTTCCCTGAGGGAGAGACTTACACTGGGCTGACACCTCTAGAAGCTTGCTTTGGAGACTGAGGATGTGATTGTGGGGAAGATTTCAGGCTCTGATGCCCCTGGGGACTGAGAGACCTTGGAGAAAGAATAGGAATGGAGGGGACACATCCCCAAAGACAGCGCTCTTTCATGAGAGGCCCAGGGGAAGCTGCTAAAGTCTGTCAGGATACAGTATCTGAGGAGAGGCTCTGGACAAAGGTAACGTGGCCATTTACTCTCAGAGCAAATATTTACCAAGCCCGCATGTGTGCCACGCACTGTTCTAGGTTTGAGAAACATGGTACGGCTCCTGTCCTCATGGGGCTTGTAGTCTAACCGGGAAGGTGACCCTGGACATGTCCTGCTAAGTGTGATGGGGCTTGTGATAGGGACGTCCACAGCAAAAGAACAGGACCTTGACTAAGAGATCAGAGATGGCTTCCTTCAGGGGTGACATAAATGCTGAGTCTTGAAGGATGGGTAGGAGCTACTAAGATAGGGGAGGGGGAAGAGAACTATATTCTAGGAGGAGGGGACAGACTGAAGATCTGGAAGTTAAGAGGTTGGTGGAGAATTCTTGGTTCTGCCTGATGGAGAAGATGGAATGACTTTACCCTCAGAGCAGTCAGATGACTTGTCCAGGGTTATATGTCCTGCAAATGCCAGAGCCAGGGCTGGAACAAAAAAAAGTCCCCAGCTTTGGAGTGACTGCAGATTCCTACTAGTCTGGTGGAAGAGACCAGGTCTTCAGTCTCGGAAAATGTGAGCCTTATTTGGGCGATCCCCATCCAGAGGGGGGGACCAGGGCACAAATTATTTTAGAGCTTATTCTAGAGTGATACGTGAAGATCTTCCTTATTCTTCGGAACAGCAGTGCAGTACTCCATGGCGAGGATGTACTGGGACTAATCAAACCAACATGGATGTACATTTCACTTGTTACCACTTCTCTACTATTGCAAAGAATGCCAATGTGACTAGCCCTGAAGTAGAATTACTGGTTTAAAGTGTATGTGCCAGAGAGAGAGTTTGGCTCTGGGTCTGAAGGGAGAAAGCAGGAGTCCAAGAGGAGGAAGAGGAGATGCATGGGGAGACGGGGTAGGTCAGAGGGTAGGAACAAGGGGCTCAGGGTCAGCGAGTATCCCAAGCTCGTCCCTGTTCTTCACTAGTTCTGTGTGATCTTGAGCAAGTTAGTAAACTTATCCCAACCTCTACCTTCCTTTTTTTTTTCTTTCCTTTTTCTTTTCTTTTTTTATAAAATGAGATCAACATGAACCTCATTGATTTGTTGTGAGTTACAAATTTACACATTTTTCCATGACTGGGAAAGGGACAAGGAGTGGACAGACTCTCCAACAAGAGCAGCAGTTATCACTGGGTCATGGTCTTTGAATTGTTTTTCTTTCTTCTTTTATATTTCTTGGCACTAGCTGTGTTATCTAAAATTCCTACAATGTACGTATATTGGTTTCATGATCAGAAAGAAATAATACAGGGGTACCTGGGTGGTCAGTGAGTTAAGCCTCTGCCTTCAGCTCGGGTCATGATCTCAAGGTCCTGAGATCGAGCCCCCGCATCATCGCATCAGGCTGTCTGCTCAGCAGGGAGCCTGCTTCCCTCTCTCTCTCCACCTGCCTCTCTACCTACTTGTTATCTCTCTCTCTGTCAAATAAAGAAATAAAATATTTTCTTAAAAAAAGAAAGAAAGAATACCAACTCTAGACGCTTTTGGTAGGGTGGAGGGAGGGATGGAGGTAGAAGCCACTGTAGGCTCAAATATTGAGCAAGATTACTTGGCAGAGACTGCCAGGGGTGGGCTGGATTTATAGAACAGAGTTGGCAAGGGAGCGTATTAGGTGGAGGAACATGAGTGAGCAGGGTGTGCAGACAAGAAAGCATCAGTGGGAAAAGCAATCCAGCTTAGCCGAAGCAGAGTCCTTGGACTCCGTTCACTCATTCATTCCTTTAACCTGCATTTGCTGAGGAGAGGTTCTGGGCCAGGCACTGTGCTCTAACCTGGGACACGATGGTGATCAGAAACAGAAACGGCCCCAGGCCTTGTGTACCTTAGGCCAGTTGAATAAGTATAGGAGGAGGTAAGTTCTCCTGTGAGGTCTGCGAGGGAGCCCTGGAACAGAGAGCCTCTGAGAGAGAGGGTTTTTTGTTTTTGTTTTTTAAGATTTTGTTTATTTATTTGGCAGAGAGAGACACAGCAAGAGAGGGAACATAGGCAGGGGAGTGGGAGAGGGAGAAGCAGGCTTCCCACCGAGCTGGGAGCTCGATATAGGACTCGATCACAGGACCCTGGGGTCATGACCTCAGCCAAAGGCAGACACCCAATGACTAAGGCGCGCAGGCACCCCAGAGAGGTCTTGTCCTAGTCAGGAAGTCAGGCAAGGTTTCCCAGAGGAATTCCCCACTAAACTGAGGATTACAAGGACAAATGGCATTAACCAGGCAAAGAGGGAATAGAAGAATGTTTGGGGAAGGGGGCCTGCGTGGCTCAGTCAGTTAAGTGTCTGCCTTCAGCTCCAATTGTGATCCCAGAGTTCCACGTCTGGCGTGGCAGGGAGCCTGCTTCTTCCTCTGCCTGGTGCTCCCCCTTTGCTTTCTCTCTCTCTGACATGTCAATAAATAAAATCTTAAAAAAAAAAAAAGAATGTTTGGGGAAGAGGGAACAGTAGGGTGGTTGGCCCAATGGCAGAGGGGCTGGTGAATATGAGGGAGAAGTGCAGAAAGCAAGGGAAGGGGGCTGGAGGTATTGGCAGGACAGGCTGCCATCTGTTGGGGGAAGAATTTTGAACTTTATGTTGACAGCAGTGGGAGCCATGGAAGGAATTAAACCCACAAGCGACACGGCCAGGCTTGTGTTCTCAGCAGTCCCTGATGGGTGCAGAGAATGGAGGTATGTGAATCAGTGAGACCACGGGAATAGAAGGGGATAGTGTGAAGGAGGGGGCAGTGATAAAGATGGAGGGAAAAGGTTGGGACTAACAGGAGTGATGAAAAGGCTAGAGAAGTGTGTGTGTGTGTGTGTGTGTGTGTGTGTGTGTGTGTGCCTATCTGTCTGTCTGTCCGCATGCATGTACAGCCGTGGGGTGTGAATGGAAGTCCAGGCGGAAGAGTTCGATCAGTCGGCAGCCTAGAATCATTGATAGTGATATGCCAACAACCAGCATCCATAGCCTGGAGTGCCTAGCGGTGCTGGGTCATGCATGCCAATTTTTTGCATGCGTGTCTCATCTAACCCTTGCAACCAGCCTGTGAGGTTGGTTCTCTCCCTTCGAATTTATGGATGAGGTTAAGCAACTTGATCTGGGTCACCCGCTACTTAAGAGGCAGAGCTGGGCTTTAGACCCTGCATTCTGGTTCCAGGGTATAACCAGCAAGGTACACTGTTGTGGAAGCTTTCTGAGTGGGAGAAAGATAGGATCGGGGTGTGTGACTTTGGAAAATTAATCTGGTAGTATTGAGCCAGATGGATGGGTTTGAGGAGAAAGGCCCAGAGACCAATATTTCAGGTGGGTAGAAGTGAGATCAGAGGGTCTGGGCCATGGTAGGATCAAAGTCATGGAAAGAAAGGGATGGAAACCAACCTTCCTGTGAACAGACAGGATTGAAGGTAAGTATTAATTCTCCATTGCTGCTGTAACAATTTACCGCAAATTTAGTGGCTTACAACAACAACCATTTTAAAATTATTTTTAAATTTGTATTTCTTTTAAAGATTTTATTTATTTATTTGAGAGAGAAAGCATGGGCACACAAGCGGGGAGGGGGGGCGGCTCAGAGAAGGGGCAGAGGGAGAGGGACAAGCAGACCCCTACTGAGTGGGGAGCCTGACCCACAGGGCCAGATCACAGGACCCTGAGATCATGACCTGAGCCAGCGTCAGACTGTTGAACCAACTGAGCCAACCGGACATCCTAACACCCTTTCTTTCTTTCTTTCTTTCTTTCTTTCTTTCTTTCTTTCTTTCTTTCTTTCTTTCTTTCTTATCTCATAGTTCTATAGGTCAGAAGTCTGAGCGGGCTGGATGCATTTCTTTCTTACAGTCTCATGAGGCTGAAATCAAGGTATCACCTGGTCTGGGGTCTCATCTGGAGGCTCCAGGGAAGAATCTGTTTCCATGCTCATTCTTGGTGGCAGAATTCAGTCCCTTGCAGTTGTAGGTCCTAAGTTCCTGTTCTGCCAGCAGCCAGAGAAAACTGTTTTTAACAAGCTCTGTAATTAGTTGACCCCGCCTTGATAATCTCCCTTTTGCCAAGTTACATAAGCTCAGGAGTACCCCCGGGGTGGGGGATAAAAGTCATGGGGCCATCTTCCATTTCTGCATAACCACAGGACCACCTGGATTCCTGTGTCTTGGAATGCTAGGCGAGGCAGGGTAGAGAAAGAGGTGGGATGGGGACAAGAAGGCTCGGAGGTCTGTGAACTAAGTTACTGGGAACAGAATGGTGACAACAGAGGAATGGGAACTTAGCAGGAGACCTAATTTGAGAGGCTGGGAAAGATTATGAGGTGGAGATCGAGGTGGGCACACAGAGCAGTTAGAAATCAGCAATTCCCTCTCAGGAGAGCAGTGGTGTTGCAAATTTTTAATTTTTAATTGAGATAGGCAACACATGAAGAACATTAATCCTAGGCTTATAGCTCAATGGACTTCAACATCAGCAGACACCTGGCTGCTGCCGTTCAGCTGAGCCATTCAGCTCAGATTCCCAGTTGCCCCTCTCCCCGAGTCCCCTTGTGCTCCTTCCCAGTCACTGTGGCCCCAAGGTAACCTCTATTCTTGCATTGATTCCCATCAATGCATTTTTCCTATTCTTGTGCTTCATATAAACAAAATTATACAGAATATACTCCCATCAAATCATTTATTGGGTACCTGCTGTATGCCAGGCCCTGTACCAGGCTCTGGGGACACAATATTGACAAGACAGAAAAAGTCCCAGCCCTTGTGGACCTTACATGCTGCCCAAAAGGAAGAGATCGATACTGTTGGAGGCAGCAGAATGACGAAGGTGGGGGAGTGTGGACGAATAAGAAAGGATGAAGCCGAAGGGAAGAGAAGAGCTCAGAATGGGGTGGTGTGTGGGTGGAGTGGTGAGACGGTGGAGAGAAAACAGCAGCACAGAAGCCAGAGAAGGAGAGCTCCAAGAAGAGGGAATGATCAACAGCGTCACATGCTGCTGAGAGGTTAATTAACACATATTTATGGAGCACCTGCTTCGTACAAGGCTAGGCATGGAGTGAAATACAGACAGGCGTAAAACTCCCTGTAATAATGATCTCTAACATGTCTATAGAGATAAGAGAAGGCCCTGGTGGGGAAAAACACCATAAAACTCAAATATGATCATGTCACTGCCCTGCTTAAAACCTTCCTATGGCTTCCCATTGTCATTGGGAAAAAGATCAAAACCTTGCCACAACCTCCCCGGTGCCTGTGGTCTGAACACTGTGGACTTCTGTAAACTCATCTCTTACTCCCCAGCACTCTGGCTCTTCAGGCATCCGGACCTTCTTTTTTCCCTTATTCGGGAAATAAGGACCTTTGCATATGTCATCCCTTCAGCCTAAAACACTTTACCCCTTCCCCCTATTCTTAGAAAGACCTAGTTAACTGTACTTATCATTATGTCTTGGGTCCATGGTTGAGTCTTCAGAGAAGCCCTGATTTTCCTGCTTAAAATAGTTCCCATCTATGCTTTACACTCCCACAGCTTGCTCTGTGGAACATTCTTTGCTAACGCTTATCATGATGAGTAATTTTGTGTGATTATTCTCTAAGTGTTTCTCTCTCTCACCAACCAGAAACCCCTATGAGAGCAGAGACCTTGTCTGTTTATGATTATTAGTGATTCCCCAGCACCTACTTCAGTGCTGGGCCTATAAGGAGGGCTTGGTAAGCATCTGCGGATTGAGTGAGCTTATGAGTTGGAAGTCAGGCCTGTCTTTAAGCCTGGGCTATGTGACCTTGGGTAGCTGACTTTCTTTCCCTGGGACTCAGTTTCATCATCCATAAAATGAAGGGATAGATTCTCTAAGGGCCTCTCCAGCCTGCTGTCCTCAGATTCGATGAGACACATTCATAAAAAATGTCACTGGGCTGTCTGCCAGTGCATTAGCACTGATATTAGTGAGTGCTGAGTAAGAAGGTGCAAAACCTGGACTGCTGTAGAGAGAGCACAAGGCAGTGTGACCGAGGGTGAGTGGAGCAGACTTCCTGTAAGAGGTAGGTGGAAATGAATTAAATAGGTGGAGAGAAAAGAGATTTTCAAGAACCAGAGAAGCATGAAACATGGCAGGAGACCACAGGGGGACTGGCCTGGCTTGAGCCCATGGGAAGGATTCAGCACCCTTTAAGCAGGAGAGGCCCTCTGTAGCTGTTTCGTATTGCTGCTGGGACAAACCATTGCAACTGAGTGGCTTAACGCATCAACATTTATGATCTTACGGTTTTGGAGGTCGGAAGTCCAGAATCAGTCGGACTGTGCTAACGTCAAGGTATTGGCAGAGCTGGTTCCTTCTGGAGGGTCTGGGGAAGAATCTGTTTCCTTGCCTTTTCCAGCTTCTAGAAGCTGTCCCCATCCCTTGGTTCCTGGTTCTGCACCACATCACAGTTTTCTCTGACTTGGACCCTGTTTCCTCCCTCTTATGAGGGCCATTGTGATTACATTGGGCCTACTCAGATAAACCAGGATAATCTCTAGATCTCAAGATCATTAACGTAATCACAGCTGCAAAAGTCCCTTTTACTGGGTAGGTAACAAATTCACAAATTCCGGGGATTAGGGGGAGGATTTCTTTGAGGGGCCCTTTTCCAGTTTACCACACCCTAGTGGTTAATTCATGAGGTCTCTGGAGCCAGAATGCCTCAGTTTAAGCCTTGGCTTTGTCCCTCATTAGTGCTTTAATCCTAGGTGATTTATTTAACTCCTTTCTGCCTCCATTTTCTCACTGGTAAAATAAGGACACAGCAACGCACACCCTATTTGTTTCAGTTACCTATTGCTATGTGTTAAGCCACCCCAGATCTCAGTGGCTAAGAACAACAATGACTTTAAGAGTTTTGGGGGGTGCCTGGGTGGCTCAGTGGGTTAAGCCTCTGCCTTCAGCTCAGGTCATGATCTCAGGGTCCTGGGATAGAGCCCCGCATCCGGCTGTCTGCTCAGCAGGGAGCCTGCTTCCACCTCTCTCTCTGCCTGCCTCTCTGCCTATTAGTGATCTCTCTCTCTCTCTCTCTCTCTCTGTCAAATAAATAAATAAATAAAATCTTTTAAAAAATAAATAAAAGGATTTTGGTTTTTTTTCTTTCATGATTTTTTCCATGGATGGTGCTGGCTGCCTTATTTATTCTTGTAGCTGCTTTCATAGAGAAACTCCGCTGGGGGCAGAGTATCCAAGCTGGCCTCACATGGCTGATGGCTGATGCCAGCCACTGGCAGGAAGGCCTTACTCAGTTCTCTTCCAGTGGCCTTCCATTCTGCAGGGCCTCCCTCTCTCCGCTGGCCTTGAGGGCAGGATAGTTCAGACTTCTTCCCATAGTAGCTGGCTTCCGAAGAGATGATTGTGAAAAGCTGCAGAGCTGCTACGGCCTCAGCCCAGAAATCACCAAATGTCATTTCTGTCAAGTTCTGTTGGTCAAACCATCACATGGCCAACCCGGACTCAGAGGGAGGGGAAGTAGGCTGCCCCACTTTGCAAAAGCATATTGCACAGGTCTTGTGGGAGGCACAGTTTGGCACAGTTAGTCGTAAGGATTCCACAAATGAAAACATTTGTGGAAGGACTTAGTACAGGGCCCGGTACATAGTAAGTGCTCAAAAGGTTAAAAAAAGTGCAGGATCTAGTGTTCGCCTGCCTAGGTTCAAATCCAAACTCCACAGCTTCTGGTCTGTGACCTTTAGCAAATAACCACCCCAAACCTCAGGGTCCTGTGAACATGTGACCTTTCATTAAGATTTTTGAAGAGCATATCTATTTTTTTTAAAGATTTTATTTATTTATTTAAAAGAGTATTTATTTACTTATTTGACAGAGAGAGAGAGCATGCACACGAGTGAGCACAAGAGGGGGGAGCAGGAGGCAAAGGGAGAGAGAGAAGCAGGTTAACCTTCAACTGCTAAACAGAGAGCCTAACAGAGGGCTTGATCCCAGGACCCTGGGATCATGACTTGAGGAAGTTCTTTAACCTCTCTGAACTTGAGTTTCTCACCTATATATCTAGAGATAATGACACCTCTCTCTAAAAATAATGGGAGGAGTTAATGAGATACTTGGATCTAAGCTTCGGTGTGTGCTTGGCACAGACTAGGTGCTCCCTAAGTACTGCTTTCCTCCCTCTCTGCTTCTCTGTTCACCCATCTCTCTCCCCTGGCCAAGCCGTTCCCCGAGGCTCTGCCTGTCGCAGCTCTGTCCAGTGCCTGCCCAGCTCCAGTTCCAGTTCCTGTTCCTTCCCCTGCCCCTGCCAGCTGCCCCTGCCCCTACTGTATCTGTAGGGGAACCCAGGGTATCTGTATGACTCATAGGGAGCTAGTAAGTTCACTCACTGCTTTTATAGTACAGATAGTCGTGTCTGGCTTTAGTAGGCATGTAATAAATATTTACAGAAAGAACCAAAGGATGTGTGAGCTTGAGCTTTGCGAGAAAGCATAGAACCAGTTTTATGTCCCTTGTTCTTTCATGGCATTGAGAATTGCAGAAGCTGGGAGAATTAGCCATGACGTTTAGTTGACTTTTGGTGGGGTCACGCCTACCAAAGGTGACCTTGATCAGTTCTTTGCAGAAGAGGGGAATTGGTATCAGTGAGACTTTAGTCAGGAGGGATCAGTGATGACTTTGGTTGGGTTGAGGGTTCAGGAAGACTTGATTAATTGGGATGGGACACCATCGAGGAGTCTATGTCCCTGAAAATTGAGAGAGAACGTTTGATACTGAATTAAGTCAAGTTGAGAGCAGATTTTCACAGACACCAACTCTATTAGGGTTCCTGGACCCAATTCCTGGTGTTCTACTCTGCCTTCCACAAACACACACACATATGAGACCAGCAGGGTGTCCAGAGAATTCAATTCAATTCTGACACTATCTATTGGGAGATAGTGTCAAATCCCACAGGTTAGTGTTTAGTCCTACAAGACTGCCCTCCAGATCCTACTTCAGATACTAGTCACAAGACCCAGGCAATTACCTTTGCTTCTGAACCACCGACTACAGATCAGAAGTTCCAATGACCTCCTCCTTAGTTCTTTTGATCTGCTACAGAACTCAGGGAAACACTTATTTACATTTACCAGTTTATTAAAGAATAGGATAAACGATATGAATCAAGAGCCAGATGAAGAGATACACAAGACAAGGTATGGGGAGAGGGCACAGGGCTTCCCTGCCCTGTCCATGAATGCCATTTAGCCCAGATCTCTGTGTGTTTACCAGCCTGGAAGCTCTCTGAACCCTGGTCTTTTGGGGGTTTTATGGAGACTTTTTTACATAGCCACGATTGATCAAATCGTTGGCCATTGGATGATTCAACCTCCAGCCCCTCTCCCCTCCCAGAAGTTTGGGTGGTGTGGTATAGAAAGTTCCAACCCTACGATCACCCGGTTGGCTCTCCTGGCAACCGGCCCCCACTGCCCAGGCCCATTCTTGGGTGGCATTCAAGACTCACGTTCATTAACCTAACAAAAGACACTTTATCTCTCTTAAAACTTATAGGAAACTCTAAGGGCTTGGGGAGTTGTGAGCCAGAAACCTTGGACAAAGACAAGATACACATAAAAAATACATATTTGGTCACTCGGAAAACGAAGTATATATTTCTTATAAATCACAGTATGGCAAGATTGGAGACTGGTTGGGACTGGGGCTGGAGATGATACTATTCACCTTCCTATAGGAGTACCTTTTGCTTCTTAACTAGAGTTGAAGGCTGTGTCCACTTGTCCTCTCTGGGACAGGGTGTAGAGGTGATGTACCTAGGGACAATGGACAAAGAGGAAAATGGCCAATGTCTGGATCTTAGGAAAGGGGTATCTGATTTCCCCTCTCCTCCTCTCTATCTTGCCACATTGTCCCAGGCCCCCCAGACCATCACCTTCTGCAGTCCAAGGTCCCCAGTTCTCTTTCCTACCAGGAAGGAACCTCTGTCTTGACCTCAGCATCTGCAGGTCTTTCCACGACCCAGCCCCACCCCCTACATTTTTTAAGACTGATAACTGAGATCTAACTGGTCCAGTCCTACTTCTCAGTCCCTTTTCCAGGGAATAGTTTGCTTTTCAATTCCTGAGGCTGGTTTCCTCAGGATAAACAGTAGGAGAATGTAGTCCTTTGCCCTATTAATAGGGCAGATCAAATAGTCAATCATATAACCAACATGTCATTTCTCTACTGGCCCTAGAACAAGCTCAGAGTCCCACCAGGGAGATGAAACTCTCCTTGACAATAACAGCAAACAGACAAATCACAGCGATGGTGATGTTTTCCTAGGATTTTCTGCTTTATAGAACAATTACAAGCTCATTACCTCAGGTGACCCTCATGACAATCCTATGACATAGGCCTAATTACCTACATTTGACACATGGGAAACTGAGTCTCAGAGAGGTGGAGTCGCTGGCCAAGATCAGATTGCCAATAAGTGATGGGGGCGGGGGACCAAGGGCTTCTTTCAGGGTCTTTAGCTGGCTCCCTCCTGTCTGGGAGCCAAGAGCCCTGCAGCTTGGAGATATCCTCCTGGAGAATCCTTCTACCCTTACTGCCAAGGTCCTAGGCCTAGAAGACAGGGGAATCTCTCAGGCTCCCAGACCTCTTCCTTGACTCCCTTACTGTACCCCCTCCCCCTCACTGATGGCTTGAAGCTTCTGGAGCCAAAGGGGCACTCAGAATCCCGTTGCTTCCCTCCTGGCCCCAGGGGCTAGTCTGCACCCCTTGCCCAGATCCTAAGACCCTGAGAAAAACCCTTAGCCATCTGTCCTGGTCCCCTCCCTGTAGGTCAGTGCTCCCCCCGCCGTGGACAGTCTCCTGCGATGATGGATCGCTGGCCCCAACGCACATATTATTATGAAATGGGTTTATTACACTCTAAATCTTTCACTAATGTGCCGCTCTTTAATCCCTTTATCCGCTCTCCGTCTCTCAGGCTCGGCCACAGCTCTCTCCACCCAGGACTGGCTCTGAAGGGCTTATTGGATGATTTCTGACTTGGGGGGACCAGGGTGGGGGCTGTTTAAAGGAGAGGGGAGGAAAGGGAGCCATGCAGCCCTTGAGAGGAGTCCAAAGGCTTGTCTGGGGGCTTTTAACATGGAACCTCCCTGGGCCGAGTTCATTAAGGAACCCCTGCTGTCAGTCTGTCTGTCCACTTCCCTTGCTTGCCATCTCTGTGTCTCTGGCTGCCTCGCTCCACCTCTGCCTCTTGGGTCTCACCACTTTCTCACTTCGTCTTGCCTCTCAGGCTCTCTGACTGTCTCCTGTGGTCTCTGTGTCTTCCCTGGAAGTCTGACTGTGGTGAGGGGGATGGCATCTAGTTCTCCTGGGGTCAGGAAGGCCATGACCCCCAACTTCTCCATCCCACCCCCTCTTTCTGGAAATTGCTTGAAACCTGCTGGGTTTCTGGTCTCTCCAGTCACTTCTTTACCACAGCCCACTCTCTAGCCACTGTCTTCTTTCTGCCTCTGCTACTGAGGCCCCCCTCTGGCTTTTCCTCTTGTATCCTGGACTCCTCTATCTGCCCTGCTTTCAGGGCCATGCCCAGGTCCCTGCTGACACCAGCAGCCTCCACCCCCTGTCCATCCACACTTGCCTCCTCCGCCTACCCACGATGGCTGACACCTCAGCTCCCTGGCCTCCCCTTCCCTCCTCACAGTCACTCTGATCACCTCCCTGCTGGCCTTCTCTCCCTCCCTCCGTCTCTGTCTCTGTCTCTCCCAGTGTCTCTCCCAGAGCAGTCCCTCCCCACTCTGACACACCAGCCGGTATGGCAGCCAAGGCTTCCTGCTGTCAGCTGGGGAATAGATAAAGATAAATGATATTATGTTAAATTCCACTTAATGACAAATTTTTAATTTTCTGAACATGGTCATTTTCTGGCTAGTGAATCAAGTGGAGGGAGCTAATTACATGAAGATCTGAACAAAAATAACTCCTAATTTTCAAGGATAATGGAAGAGAAATGTTGGAGATTAATGGCACTATTTATCTTTTTTAAATTTCTATCTTTCTCTGTGATAGCCGTGCTCCCCAAGGAAAATATTCATAAAATGAAATTGAAGTCGTAACTTAATAGGTTATTAAAATTTTTGAGTGCATATCACTTTCCTTCCGCAGCACTGTAAATTTAAATTGAAGTTTGCGGCTCCCCGAGTCACCAGCGGAGTTTTTTTTATGATGGCACAATAGAGAGAAACATGCATCTTTGTCAGGAGGTATTTGCTAGTCTAATTTTATGGCAGGCCGGATTATCAGACGGGAATGGCAGCGCCGGGGGAAGCTGACAAGCCCGCAGCCGGCAGCCATGTGTTTCCATTAGCGCCCCGAGCCGTCCGGGGTTTCTCTGGACTCTCATTTTCCACTTCAGTCTTTTATCTTGATTTAAAGTGAGGGCGCCCAATATTCAGGGCCTGTCATTTTTCTCTCTCACACACTCTCACGCGCTCTTCCTCTCCTCTCCCCTCCCACTTCCTCTGCCCCAGGGCCTGCTCCCTTTCATCTCGGGCTCCAGCGAGGGCTCTGCGCAGCACCCCCACCCCACGCGCACACCTGTCCTCACCTAACCCTGTGGGCTCCACCCCGGGAGAAAGAGGAGAGAGGAGGCAGGAGAGGCCGGCGGGGCAGTTATAAATTTGAGTGAAGCCTTCTCCCCGTGGGCCCATCAGAGGAACCCCCGAATGGGGACTGTGTGTGCACACGAGGCCAGGAGGGGGCTCTCCGGCTGGCGTCCATCAGGCCTTCTAATTGAGTGTTAATGGAGTTGCGATGGGGCGGGGGGCGCAGCTGTTGACTCAGGGGACCAGAGGGCACTGAGAATTACGTCCAGTCCCTGTCTCTGTTCCCATGCAGGTCTCCTCCCTTACTTTGTCTCTGAGTCTCAGAACCATCCACTGAGGCGGAAACTTCAAAGGGACTCAGGACAACTCACACATTGTAGAGACGGACAAACTGAGGCCGAGACATTGGGAGGGTCTTGTCCAAGGTCTCATAGCTAATTAGTGGTGGAGGCAGAACAAAACTCTGAATATCATAGATGTTTGACAATTGTACTTCCCAGGGAACCATGCTGCCTCACCTCAGCCCCTTTCTGCTGTGTTGGATGGGAGCGGACATCTTTGTGTCGGTCTCAGCCCCCACCCAGCATTGTCTACTTTGTTATTGGCATCCGTATTCCCCAAAGCCCTGCCCTGGCCTCAGACCCACATCCAGCCAGTCACCAAGCCTGCCCCCTCTTTCCTTGGAACTGTCCCCTCCCTGCTCTCACTTGGGTTCACCTGGTCTTTTGTTTTCATGTCCAGTAGTGACCTGCCTCTAATACCCCAAATCCACAAACCTACTCCTGCCCTTGCTCAGAAACCCACTGTGTGTCCTCGACCCTGTGCCTATTGGACGGAGTTCCACCTTCTCCTGTAAGCTCATAGCTCTCCATGACCGGGCACTACCATTTCTCCTCTGTCCTCCCTCCCCTTTGCCCACCATATGCCCGGGAGGGTCCGCTGCAGCCAGGGTGGCACCTCCCCACCTTGGTACTTGCTGTCCTCACAGGGAAAATCCTCTGCTCTCCCAGCTCTGTCTACTGTTCCGACCCACCTCAAGCCACGCCCTTGCTGCCCCGCCCCCTCCCAGGCCACACTGATCTTCCCTCCTGTCTGGCCTCCTTTAGCCTCACCATCCAGGCTGGCCAGTCTGTTACCACCTGCTCACCCACTGCTTGCAACTCATTGTACTTCCTCTGACAGGCACATCCCGGGAGCCCAACATTCAGTTCATGTACCTTATTCTAGTGGTCATAAATGCTCACGGGGGTCACACATCCTATCCCATATGTCCTGAGCATAGCAGCTGGGACCTCAGGATAAGGCCTTGGACAGGAAGTCCAACTATATAGATCAGGGCATCGTGGAGCTGGAAGGGACCTGAGACTTCAACTCTCCAATTTTTTTTTAATATTTTTTATTTATATATTTGACAGTGAGAGAGGAAACACAAGCAGGGGGAGTGGAAAAGGGAGAAGCTCAATGGGTTAAAGCCTCTGCCTTAGGCTCTGGGATCAAGCCCCACATCAGGGGCTCTGCTCAGCGGGGAGCCTGCTTCCCTTCCTCTCTCTGCCTGCCTGTCTGCCTACTTGTGATCTCTTAAAATCTCAAAAAAAAGAAAAGAAAAGCAAGAAGCAGGCTTCCCGCCGAGCAGGGAGCCCTATGTGGGGCTCCATCCCAAGACCCTGGGATCATGACCTGAGCAAAGGCAGATGCTTAACGATGGAGCTACCCAGGCGCCCCTTTACTCTCTCATTTTTATGGATGGGGAAACTGAGGCCCAGCCAGAGGGGTGATGCCCAGTGTTCTGCCACCAGTTGGGAAGGGAGTAGAGACTCACATCCAGGTCTCTGGGCTCACGTGTCATTGCTCTTTCCACTTCCCCCAACGCTGCTTGCAGTGTTCAGGGGGTCACTGTTCCTTGTGTATAAATTGGCAACAGCTCTTTAACCTCAGGGCCTTAGTTTGTCTATAATGGAGAAAAGCAGTCCTGGACCACGATTCCTTCCTCCAAGTGGGGTCCAAGATGCCTGGAGAACCCCCCGGCAATGGCAGGACTTCTGGACGGCCATGTCTCCTTGCCCCTCCCCTCCCGGACATCCTACCCTGCTTAGACCCTGCCCCAGGCTCCCTGACCTGACCACTGCTTGGATTGTGACCCATTCTTTCCCCCTCCACCCCCATCTACTGGTTCTCCGTTGAGCTCCCCACCATTGTGTCCCTTATCACAGGTGTGTTGCAGGCATGTCGCAAGCATGTTCAGGCATGTTTCAGTCATGGCCATTTCCACTTGGCTGCCTGTGTCACACAGGTCAGGTGGCGAGTGGCCTGGGCCGCCCCCACGCCGTGTTTAGCAGTGGAGCTGAGCGGAGGTGGTGCCTGGCTCCCCAGCCACAGTCTCTCGTTAGAAAGAAATTAAAAGCCACTCAATTTTGGCTAATATCCCTCTGAAGGCCTTTAACTCCACCTGTGACTAACCCATTCATAATCGCTCCGTTTTAGTGGCTCAGGCTGATGTAGCCTCAATTAATTTGGGAGGAGAGATAAACGGCCATTCCTCTTTGTCTCCCATCCCGTCCTCCCTTCCTGCCCTCTCGCCAGGCTCCCCCACAGCCTCTGGGTCTCTCTGCCTCTGGCTCAGTTTTTCTCTCTCCCTCCCTCACCTCACCTCTCTTTCTCACCCAGATGGTGTGGCTCGGTTTCTGTCTTTCGAAATGTCTGTCTCTGCATCTCTTTTTGTGTCTCTTCCAAAGTCTATCTTAGTTTTTGTTCTCCCTCTACTTTCTTCAGTCTCTTTCCCTCCCTCATTTCACTCTTCCCATCATCTCTTTCTTTTCCTTTGGGCATTTATCTGTCTGGGCCTCTGCTCTTTTGTCTCTGTCCCTTCCTCTGGTTTCTTTGGGGGTGAGGGGGGCTGCTTTTAGTCACTTGGACCATTACTCACTCATCTTTGGAGCTCCTTTCCTTGCCCACTAGGGTGTACGTCTTGCTGGAGCTGTTTTTCTGGCGCGCTCTCTCTCTCCCTAGCTCTGTCTCTGTTCTTTTCTGTCTCTTTGTCTCAACCGACTCTGTCTTCCAATCTCCTGTCTTCAGTTTCCTTTCATTCCAGGCCCACACCCCTCATTTTGTCCCTTCCACAGCTTCCCTTCTTTCTCCCTTTCCCTGGCTTCCTCTGCTGCCTTTTCTTTTATTCTGCCTCTGTCTCTCCATTTGTCCATTTCTGCTATGTCTCCCTGAGTTTTTCTTTCTTCCCTTCCTTTTTCCGTCACAGAGAGGAGTCTTCTCTCAGCCCCTCCCCCACGGCTCAAGCACCTTTTCTCCTGGTGCCTCAAACCCCCCAAGCCCATGAGTCCTTTTGTCTTCCCCTCCCCTCTCGATTATTATTAATGATAAAAGCTCAAACATCACATCAGTAATTTCTGAGTGAGTTTTGCAATGAAACTGGGGCCTTCTCAGCCCCTCCCGAGTCCCACAAATTTTACTTTTGTAATTTCACGCCTCTGGTTATCACCACGCTGCTCTGTCCCTCTCTGCCTCTCAGCTCCCCTCCCCTCCCCCCACCCCCCCCGGAGAGAGCACTTAAACTTGTTTTCATTCCCTTATTCTTTATTTTTTTAATGTCCACTCTCTCCGGAGTCAGTAATGTTCTTCCTCTCTTTCCTCTCCCATTTTCTGTTAATTCTGCGCCATCTGCCTTAGCATCTGTTAAAAATAAAATTTCCCTCACACAATGAGAAGCTTCCCTGCTCCTCCCTCCCCCCTGCAGCCCCCCAGGTTTGGTGCTGGGGCCGTCAGATGCCACTTCCTCTCCTGGGATCTTCCCCCTCCCCCCAGTCCCTAGTCTGGTTTTCAGAGAAGAGACACCGCACTGGGCGAGCAGGCGGCGGCAGGGAGGGAGGGGACTGCCCAGGGGGCCTGGAGCTGGAGGGGGCAGCTGCCGAGGGAGTTAGGAAGGGGGGGGGAATGCAGAGGATGGAACCAGGCTCCACCCACTTGCCTTCGGGACCTTGCCCAGGCTGGAGCTCTGAGCTGCTGAGACAGAGCACCTGCACAGGTAGGTGACAACAGGTGGGGGAGAGGTTTGAGGAGAGAGCTCTTGTTCCCCAGGAAAGGAGGTTGCTGATGAACCCATCTGTCCTTTCCCAAAAGCTAGTGCTGGGCACAGGGCTGCGATGGCGCTGGGAGTGAATTTGGGAGACGGGAGAACAGCCCTCGAGTCCCAGTGGCAGGCCCCAGCTTGGACTGGATATGGTGTTACATAAGGTGTCCTCAAGACTGGCCATCAAGGGTCCCTTCCCCATGTCTGCTAGAGGACTGTGTCCTTACTGCTCCGGGCTCAGCTGGGGGCGGAGGGTGGGGGATGGGGAGGGAGTCAGTTGACCCCTTGCCCTGAAGACTTCAGGAGGCAGGAAACTCTTGGGTTGGAGCCAGCTTCCCAGTGGGTTTAGGAAGAGATGCAGTGTGTGTATGTTTGTGAGCATGTGTGTGTGTGTGTGTGTGTGTGTGTGTATGCCTGTGAGATTATGGTTCTCGGTCTCCACTGATCTGCGTATGTGTGTCTAGGGAGTGTGAGTATATGCATAGGGTATTGACTTATTATTCCTTCTGTGTCATGCTATAGCTGCCTACATCTCTCAGGTGTGGGTGTATTATGTGTGTTAAGGGAGTGTGTAGCTCTATTCTCTACTACTCTATGACATGGTTGTGATAGTGTGTGCTAGTAAGTGTGTTATAACTATATCTCTGCATGTAATTGTGTAAATGGTATCTTGCCAAAAAAACCTATCCTCCTATGTGACAGTGGTGTAACTGTTCCTGTCTTACTACATTGGTTTATTTCTATGTGGAAGTGTTACATACTTTGTGTGTTAATATATATATCGCTCTGGTGAATTTGAGTGTGACTGCTTCTGATTATGTGTATGTAACTGTATATGCTTATCCCCTTTCCCATATGATGAGGTGCTCTGGACATGATTGGTGGCTAGTAGGTACCTGTGTGCATGTTGTTTTACTTCTGAGGGATGTGGTCAGTGTGGGAGCCTCTTTTTGGGGGAGGGTGGCCTTGTATGACAGTCTCTGGTGACGTACGCCTGTGTGTGCATGCGCACACACTCTGGGCCGCCTTTTTCTTGGTGCCACACAGACATGTGGGTGCCCGAAGTGGACTTGGTTGGGCCAGACAGGGTGGCGCAAGGTATGCCCAGTTATGCTGGTGGGGTCAGCAAGGTTAACTGAGATGAAGTCCCAGTGGGGGATCTAAAGCAGTGTAAGGGCAGGATGGTGAAAAGACACCGGCTTTCCTACCAAACAGTCCTGAGTTCAATTCCTCCATCTGCCCCTGATCAGATCAGTGACCTAGCTGGCTACTTAAATTCTGACTCTTGGTTTCCACATCTGCAAAATGGGGGTAATCCTAACTATGCCACACAGTTGTTTTAAGGAGTAGGAACAAAAGACAAGCAACTAAGCTGGCACCTGACAGCAACAAAATAATAGAAGTAATAGTAATAATAATAAACCATTAAGTGCTTACTATTGTTTTTTTTTTTTTTACTTTCTTTATTCTTCACATTAACTTTGTAAGGTTCCTTACTGTTTTAGAGATGAGCAAACTAAGGCAGAGTATGAATAACCAAGATTAGACAGCTAGTGAAGGTGCAGTTCCTTCTCAGAAAGGACAGCTTCATTTAGAAAGCAGGTGCTTCCTGCACTACTAATATTCCTGTGAATATGGAGGGGCATCAGACCAAGAGCACTTTGCTCCCCCTTACAGGGGTCCCCTTCTCAAGTCATCTTCCCCTTTTCTCCCCACTCCCCCGTTCCCATAGCCCTGCAACCCAGGAGCCTATGGCTCCTGGGAGTGTTTTGGAGAACTGGACAAAAGAGAGAGGCTGAGGAGGAAGAAATGCCCCACGCTCCTGGCGCCTCTTGCCAGCCTTGATCGACACCAAAGATTCCGTAATCTCTCTCTGCCCCGAAGGGAGCGGCAGCGTTTGTGAAACAGATTTTTACAAAATGTTTTGACCCTGCTCTCCCCTCCCCCCCCGCATCCCTGCCTGGCACCGTGTCACCTAATTAAATCAGTCTTCGCGGGCGTCTCCGCTCCCTGCTAATTGTGCCCTGGGCCGGCTTCCGGAGGCCGCTTTCCCCACCCCCGCCCCGCCCTCCCCCACCCCAAAACTACCGAGGACTGCGGGGGGCTGGGGTAGGTGCCTGCTGGGGGCTGTGTAAAGGGCGGAGGCTCCCTGGAGGCCTCCGTGGCGATTTCCGTGGTCATCCCCACTGGTTGTTCTCCAACCCAGGAGACTTAGGCACCCGCTCTAGCCCCCACCCCACCCGGCTTCCTGCTCAAGGACGGGGACCCAGGTCTGAAATGACCCAGGGCCTGGGGGAGGCCAGCCCGAGCGTATCCGGGTAATTGTCTCCGCCAGACGCGTTGCCGAAGCAGGCGGCTTGGAAAATCCCAGATTTCTTTCCCCTTCACCGGCTGCGCAGGGCCCGCCGGAAGCCGGGCGGCTTTATTTACAGATCTTCCCGCGAGCCCGGGCGGAGGCTGGGCTGGGAGGGCGCTGGGCCGCTGCCTCTGTCCGAGGTGCTGAACGCTCCGGCTCTTGGGCGTTTGCAGGAATAATAACAATGACTAAAAATCATCACTAGGCGACTTTTAAGATCAAGGGAGACTTTCGCTTTCTGTCATGTCTGGTTTCTTCTGTTCTCTCTCTGTCTCTCTTTTTTTTAACAACCAAGAATACATTCATGTATTACTTGTGCATTAAAAATAAGTTTTTGGTAATGTGATTTTTCCCCCCCTTGATGTGAGACATTCTTCTGGACAAATGACCAAGGTTCTTCAAAGAGAAGGGAGATTAATACATTTTAAAGAGAAAAAGAGAGAGAGAGATAGCAATTTAAATACATTGTTGGGTGGACCTTGTTTGTTTCCTTATCTGAACTAGCCAAATGTTTAAAAAAAAAAGTGGAAAATTTTAATACAGACTGAATATTTGATGATTTAGGGAATTGTTGCCAATTTCATCAGATGTGATAATAACGTTGTGGTTCTATATTTTTTTAAGTCTTTAACTTTTTTTTTTTTCTTAAAAAGAGCTGTTAAGTGACGCCCAAATTTTCTTAAGAGTCCCTTCTCTCAACCACTCTGACAGCCTATCACCCAGACAACATCATGGCTACAGCCTGGTGTCTTAATATGGCCTGCCTGCAAGTTTGTGTGTCTGTCTTTGCTTGGGTTGATATGAATGATGGTATTGTATCTCTATGGGTGAGATTGTGAATGGCAAATTTTTAGTGCCCACTGTATGCCAGATTTTCTGTAATGATATATTACAGCATTTTAAACTCATGATATCCTAGGAGGGAGTAATTGCTGTTCCAGTATTGCAGATGCAGGAACTGAGGCAGAGAAAATAATTTTCCTGTGGTCTTACAGTTAGTAAGAGATAGAACTGGAACCCAAATATTTTGAATCTACTCCCCAATGTTCTTGGCAATTGCTTAAACTAGAGTGTCCTTATTAGTGAGCGTAAGACTTGTGCCTGAGTGTGACGTCATCTGGTGGGTGGAAGTGAACAACTATGTATGTAGTCACAGCAAGGTTCCTTTCCTTGTAATGCCCTGGGGTGGGAGATATAGGGAATTACAGATCAGCAAGCAAGGAAGGTCAATTTGGAATGAACTAATCAATGGGTTGATCAGGCCCACTAAAGATTTATATGAAGAATTCAACCTGGAGACAAAATAGATCTAAATTTGATTTTAAAACTAGAGTCTTCCTCTTCATAATGATAAAACCACCCATTGAGCATTTACCAAGTCCCAGTCTCCTTGTCTGTAAAGATGCTTGCATTAAAACTATGTATATATAGTGCAATGACTGGGACAGAGTAAGGATTAAATAAAGAATAACCTTTGTTATCTGGGGAAGAAGCACAAGATAGTGCATAAAAACCAGACTTGGAATCAGAGCAGGGTATAATCTCGGTCTCAAAATTTAGTAGCTAAGTGATCTTGGGCAAGCAACTTAACCTCTCTGGGCCTTAGTTCCCTTTTCTGTGATAGGGAATTAATCATACTTAAAGAGATTATAAAAATTAAATGAGATGATGTATAAAGTTCTTGGCATAGTAAGCACCGAGTTAGTTTGTGCCAGGTGCTTTAGGTACATTCTCTCTGAAGCTTGTTACTGCTACAAAGTACTTGATTTTCCAACTCAGACTTTTTTATATTCCAAATTCATACTTGTTCCATTCTTCTGGCTGCCTGCCTCTTCAAGAACTCTCTGTTTTACTTGAGGGTTTCTGAGAGTCATTAAAGGGGATGGGCATAGAAGACTGGAAGGGAGACTAAGAGGGAGGGACTTTGGTGCAGGAGGAAGAGCACTAGTGTGGGAGTCATCAAATTAGAGTTGACACCTTAGATTTGCCATTAACTAATTGTGTGAACTTGGTCAAGTCACGTTTTTCTTCCCAGCATCTCAGTTATCCTACTTATAAAGTGAGGAAAGTAGACTGGATGAGCTATGACATTATAAGATTCTCTGGGTAATGTATGTGTTCAAGGGACTTGAGTAAGATGTGAAGGTATGACTGTGTATTCTGTGGGACTCTAAGAGCGTCTGAAAGGAAAGTGTTGGTAGGGGTATAGAATATGGAGTTGTGGCTGCAATGGCATAAATGACAATGACTGGGAGGGACTTGTGACTACACTTCCTTAGGACAATGTGTGACTGTGTGAGACTGTGTAGGAGTGAATATTGGGTGACTGGGTGTGTTTATGTAAGTGGGTGCATGTAAGCATCAAATTCTATGAATGTATTGTATGCAAGTATGTGGGTGTAATGGTATGAAAATTATTATAGTCAAATTATGTGAGAATGTAAGTGTGGTTGTAAGGGAATTATATGGGTTGTGGATTATATGTGAATGTGTGAATGCAGAGGGGATATATGTGGAAGAGAGACCGATCATGGGCTGGTAAGGAGACAGAGTGGTGGAGAGCTCTTTAATACAGGCACCACATGCAGGAAGAGCCTGAGCCTCATCACCCTCCCCACTCTCTTACCCTTCTGGGGCCCTCAGGGGTGATCTATGGCCAACTCAGACTTATTGATTTGGGATTACCTGTTCACTATTTCTACTACACAGAAATGCAGACACATACTCTTATGCTCCTCAGCTGTGGTGTCAGAGGTGCCTTCTGAGGAGAGTCTGGATTAACACTTGAAGTCCCTCTATGGGCAAACCCAGTGTGTCTTCCCTCCTACCCTGTCCCTAACAAATTTGACTAAGAGGCTTTAGAGATAGTGGCCAGACTGAAAATGGGTGAATATCCTTGGTGTTAGGGAGGTTGAAATAGGCTTCATCCCTGTACTGGGGTGTCAGGGGAGGATTTGGTGGGAGGATAATCCTTTCTTGAGAATTTTCATGCTTTCTGCCTATGAAGTAGAAATCATATAGAGAACACACATAGACATGTAATCACACTTGTATACAAGGCTTACCTACACCTTCATAATCCTCCACTCACCCTCACACACACACACACACACACACACACACTCAGAAACTGGTCTGAAGAATCAAGGTTTTTCTTGTTTTGCCTTTGAAAAAAGAGCTCACTTACTTGAGCAAAGGGTAAAGGACTGATATTACCCTTTTTAGATGGGGATGCAGAATGCCAGAACTTCTTGAGAAGGCAGTTTGAAAATGTGTGCCCAAATGCAAAATGTGTATTTTTTTTTCACTCCAATACTTTCATTTCTAAGAATTTACCCTAAGAAGATAATGGCATAAGTGTGAAAAGATATGCCCGAAAATAGTGTCTAAAATAGTGCAAAACTGGAAACAACCTAAATGCCTATCAACAGAAGACTGGCTTAGTCCATAACACAGTGGAATATAATGCAGCTATGACAATAGCTCTACATTCATTGAAACAGAATGGTATCTATGACATTTTCTTGAATGAAAATGGCAGATTACAGAACAGAACACAGAGTTTGATCCTGTTTATATCAAATTATATACCTCTGTCTATGTTTATTTAGAGGCAGAAAGAATTGCTTGGTGAGATGGTCACTAAAATAACATCACTGGTTGTCTTCCCTATATGGGGGCTTTATTTTTGGCTTGTTTCTTTGTATTTTGTATATAGCTTACAATTTTTACAGTGAACATGTATCTTTTTTTTTTCTTTTTAGGAAGGAAGTAAGGAAGAAGTGAAAGAAGGAAAGAAAGAAAAGAGAAGAAAAGAGAAGAGTGAGCTTTCTGTATGCCTTCTCTGTACCAGCCTCTGTACTTAGCACAGAGGACACAGCAATGAAGGAGGGAACTGATCTTTTTAGGTACTATCCAGGTTTAAACCTGGTGTGAACATCAAGGGGGTTGGAGGTAGCAGTGAACGTGATGGTTCCATCCGAAATATCCTACTTCTATGAACTGTATCGTCTTCCTCCCTCTGTCTGCTCCTTGTTGGATCTGTGTTTGTTTTTTGGAAGCACAGTGAGAAGATGTGGATCCCCTGGAGAGCCTGTGGGCCTGGCACAAGAAGAAAGGAGATCACTGTACAAGGCTGGAATAACTGTGGGGACACCCTTGGGGGAGAGAACCCTAGGGCAGCCTCTGTCCTGAGATCCCTCCCCATAATAAGGGATCCCTATGTCCAGCCTGGATTTTTTTTTTTTTTTTTACTTTCTTGGTCAAAATAATCCTTCTGAAAGTGCATGAAATCATTACCCTCTGGGGATGAACTTCTTAGAGCCCTGGGGCTGTAAATGATTCTAGAGGCCAAGGGTTTCACCACTCCCCACAATGGTCCCATCTCAGGGAGCTTCTGCTCACACACCTCCAGAACAGGAGATTCACTTCCTCCTGAGTAGGTTCTTCCATTTCCTGCAGCTTCAATGATTAGAAAGTCCCTTCTTAAGGAAAGAGCTCAAATCTGCTCCCTGGAAGGTATCTGTGTTCTACCCCTACAAAGGAGATGTTCTTCATGGATCTTCATGCATGGTGGTGGAAGATAAAGTAGCGTCCACTGAGAGCCACAGGGCCAAAGTGAGATGTGAGCTGGGACAGTGCAAGGAAACAATTAGAGCCACTATGATTGTGCCCCCCAAATTTCACCACATCAACATGTGGGCCAATATGTGGGCTCAGACAATCCCACTGGAGGGAAAAAAAAGCTAAGTGAATCCCAGCAATAGGGAGACAGTGTAACAGCAGAAGTGAATGGTGTCGAATCCTAGTGAAATCCCTTATGGACTAAGGTGACATTGGGTTGGTTACCCATTGGGCTGGTGGTCCATACTAAAACAAAGCAAAACAAAAAAACTTCCTAATTTTTGTAAGATATTAAAAGATCCCTTTAAATTTGAGATCCTGTATGAAAGAATGAGGAATCCCTTATTTGACCTGATTTTACTCCACAAAAATAATACAACTGTGGATTGAGTTCAAGCCCCTTCCTCAGCATGTCCAGTGGACATGATACAACCTGGGTCCTGGCAATCTCTTAGGCCTCCCCTTCTCCACCTCTCCTACCTTCCTCAAATGCTGCACAGCAAAATGTCACGTTCTCCTTCATCTCTGCTCTTCTGCACATGCTACCTCCTCTGCTTGGAATTCCATGTCCCACCTCCTTAAACTCCTCCTTTTGCCCAGACTCAAAATTCTTGTTGAACTATATTTATATCTGAGTTTGACCCCTTCCTGTTGGCCCAGAGCATCTTGGGCTTTTCAAAGCACCTTGGACTTTTCAGACTTGCATCCCACACATTGCTTTGTGGTTGATTAACCACAAAGGTCTTCCTCCCTCAATAGAACTGTGAGTTACCTGAGGGTAGAGTCAGTATCTTATTTTTTGTACCCCAACCACCAACCCAATACCTGACACCTAGTAGACATGCAGAAAACAGTGAATGATAAATGTTTGAAAGGGAGTACATAACCTTTGTCAAAGGGAAATTCAACCTCTTTGCAAAGTCAGTCTTGGAATGATGAGGTAAAGTAGGGAGGCATTCTACTTCCTCTAATCTCAATGCTAGGATGATTATGTTGCCTTGGGCAAGTTGTAAGATGGTGTTGAGCCTTAGTTTCCTTATTTGTGAAGTGAGGGTACATAATAGTATTTGCCCCCCAGAGGCAAATACTTATGATAAATCAAAGGTAGAAGTTAGTGTAAAGTGCCTGATATAGTAGTGCCTGCCACAAATTAATTGCCATAATTATCATTGTTATTTTTGCTGTCTGGAGTGGTCACAGGGATTATTGTTATTAGTATGTAGTGGCTCATTTCTCCCACCTGGAAAACTCTGCCTGTCCTTAAAGGCCCTAGATCAAATGCCACTTCCTTTAAGAAACCTTTCCCAGGGTACCTGGCTGGCCCAGTTGGTGGGGCATGCGACTCTTGGTCTCAGGGTTGTGAGTTCAAGTCCCATCTTGAGCATAAAGTTTACTTGAAGAAGAAGACAACAACGACGACAACTACTACAACGATGACAAGGAGGAAGAGGAGGAGGAGGGGAGGAGGAGGGGAAGAAGAAGAAGAAGGAGGAGCAGAAGAAAAAAGGGACCTTTCCCACACACCCTCAAGGGAGTGGAATCCCTGCTCCCCCTTGAATGTGCAGCACTTTGTACACGCTCCTATTTCAGCACCCCTGGGGAAGTGCCCCCTTTGTAGATACCAGTCTCCCTGCTTGTCGGTGAGCTCCAGGGAGGCAAAGATAGTCTTGGTTGTCCTTTGCCTCCAGCAGGGCTGACATGTGGGAGAGGTTCAAAAATTCTGGGTGAATTTGGGGGAGGGGGCTTTAGAGCTCCTGGAAACCTGAAAGTGTGTTGGAAATGAGTGGCTGCGTGGCATTAATGATGACTCCAGGCACTGAGTCATTGCCACTGCATCACAGGTTGGGTTCCAAGGCCTAAAATAATGTCCATGATGTTTGTTTGTTTGTTTGTTTTTCACCGAGGTGTGGCTTAACAGCAGCGGAATTAGGAGTGTTGGGAGAGAGATGTGACGGGGCCTTATTTTCCGTACACTGGGGCATCCGCTTGTGGCCTTGTGCACAGGTATTTCCTTTGCACACAGCAGGATGTTAATAAAGACTCCTGCGCAAGAGTAGCGGTGCTTCTCACTTGTACTACATTTAATGGTCTCTTAGACCACATTTACATGGCCTCATGGCTTCTACTAATCTTCAGGGAATGAGATATGTGGGACAGATAGTAGTCCCATTTTACAAATGGGCAAACTGAGGCCAAGAGGCCTTGCAGAGGGCCACCTGATTACTGGGAGGCGGATCTGAGAGGTGAGCTGGGGTACTGCACTAAGCTCAGCGGTTTAGGAATGCGCCGCGGGGGCCGAACTGTCTCAAGCCCTGCAGTTCGTCTCTTTCTGGTCACCCGGTGGAGTTGATCTCAGCAGCCTCGGGCTGGACTAGTTAGCCTGGGCCGCTTCGGCCCCGGGGAGGTGGGGACCCTGGGAAGGAGCGAGGGGGACGCCTTGCACCCACCCTCCCGGCCGCAAGACTGAGGCGCAGCCGGCGCGCGGTCGCCCTCTGCTGGACGGCCGGCGGCGGGCGCGGTGCGGTGTGAGGGCCCGGCCCGGCCGCGGCGCCTCCTCGCTCCCAGGCCCGGCGGAGGCTCGGCGGCTCTCCCGGGCGCCCGCTCCCCCGCCGCCTTCCCCGCTCCCTCCACTTTGGGGATAATTTAACATGTTTCACACTAACTTTCCGTAATGGCCGCGGAGCCTTTAGAAATGCAGCCTCCCCGCTTTATCGGCGGCCGCGCTAATGGTTATCTCGCAGCCGTGCCCCCGGCGATCCTGTCAGGAGTAAATAGAAGCTGACACAGTCATTTGCTTAAATCTTCTCCACACTTTTGCCGCATTTCCCTCCAGAGGATACCCCTGAAACAACAATTATTTGAAATGTCACGCGTTTCTGCCCCTGGGCTACCAACAAATGAACATTAAATCTATTAACAGCAAAAAAAATTAAATGTTTACTTTTCCGCGAAGGTGTGAGGGGCCGGAGTCAGGGAACGGCCGAGGGAGAGGCAGAGACAGGGACAGAGACGCGGACACAGGGAGCGAGAAAGCGCGCAGTAGAGACGAGACCGCCGGAGGAGCCCGGCAGGGCCGGCCTGGTCCGCAAGACAGAAAGACCGACTGGGAGGGCAGCCAAAGAGGGAACCGCGGGAGGGAGGCTGCGGCGAGGGGGAGAAAGGGACAAAGACACGACGCAGACACGAGACCAAAAAAGACTCCAAGAGAGAAGGAAGGAGCGCCCTGACCGATGCCCATAAAATGAGAAAGGCGAAAAAGCATAAAGAAGCATCCCCACCCCCAACTCCCAGTGACATCATCCTCTTATTTTTCAAAGCAAAATTGAAAGTAGAACCCCTGGGCTTTTCCAGGGATGTGCTGGGGTAGGCAGGGTGTGTTCTGGCCCAGGCACCCTCACTCTTAGGCCTGCCCAGCAGCCTCGTTTCCTGGCAACTTCAGGCAGCTTGCCTGGGCTTGGCCTCTAGGAGCAGGGCTCTGCCATCAACTTCCTTCATCACTTGTCCAGCAACAGAGTGGGTGGAAGGCTTGGAGAGCCCCTCATCCCCTGGAGATCCTGGGGATAGTAGGCATTGGGCAAAGCAGACAGGTCTCAGGGCCCGTTGCAGGTTTGATCCCTGTGGAGCCCCATGGTTATCTAGACCCATGCGGTGACTCAGTTTCCCCATCTGTACAATGGGAAGCAGATTTCACCTGTGGACCTTCAATCCGCAGGTCACCTGAATGCCAGACTCAAGAGTCCTGATGAGTGCAATGGCTCAGCTGTCTCCTGTGGGTTTGTGTGACATTTGAGAGATGGTCATGCCTGGTCATGTGGAAGGATTTGGGTTGTGTACGATCTTGTCCTTCAGCTTTCCCTAAGTCAGTGCCTCATAGTCAGTGATAGCTGTGTCCGGGGGAGCACCTCCTGTAGGGAACAGTCTAAGGGAGGGGCAGGAAGCTCTCTGGTCATTGAGAGCCACTCTTTCCTCCATGCTTCCTATCAGAACCAAGGCTGGGTGAAGGGCTAGTGAGGGGATTAAGGGTCAAGCAGTACGGAGGCCAGTTAAGGTGTCCTTGGACAGGAAGGAGGACAGTTGGAGGAGTCAGTGGGATTAGGAGGTGGACAGGTGGAGGGGGTGAGGGGTTAGTGTGAGCTGTTTTCACCTCCTGATTCCCCCCACCCTTGCATCTCCTGGTTCTCCATGGGACGTGTCCTGTGAAATTTTCAGTGAAAATAAATGGGTTCAATTTTATGGTGTGAGGTGAAGGCTCTATCCAGGTCCTGGGCCAACTCAGCATGGCCAGGTGCCTCTGGATCCTGGTTTCACCACTTTCCTGAGAATGTGTGTCCAGTCTGGGGCAACACACCAGGGTCCTACATTAGTGTGTAACTGGGTGTGGACCCTAGCTCCATACGCATATGCCTGCACCAGTAACGCATGCAAACACAGAAGCAAGGCTATGAATTTACTCTCAATACTGCTTTAATTTACACCCTTTCAGCTTCATGTGAATCCACGTTCTGAAATATACATCCAGAGCACACTCCTGTGGACACGCAGATGCTCACCTTCCTTATTCAAACATCACCTTGCACACTCAGACACACATCCAAGGTGACTCCTTGCCCCTGTCCTCCACCCTGACAAAGTCCACCTCCAATCTTACCACAAAGGAGAAAGGCAAAAGTGTATGTCTGTCTAGGTCACTGAGTCTGTGTCCCTTGTCCAAATGTAAAGTTGTGTGTGTGTGCTTGCATGTGGGAGTGACAAAGAAATTGTATGTGTATTTTCATGTCTTTGAATGTGGACATGTTGCCGCATCCAAGGAGACTCTGTGTGTGTGCGTGCGTGTGTGTGTGTGTGTGTGTTGGAGGGTTGTGTGCCCGCGTAGTTGTGTGTGACTGGAAGTGTGTGGTGGGGGGTGTGGGGGGGTGAGTGCTATTTAAATAAAAAAGAAAGGAAGTGAATCAGGGTCGTTTCCATTTTAATTGTAAAACAGATAAGCACTAAACACTTTGAAAAAGTAAATGACTTGAGAATAATTACTCTCTATTACCCAGCGTCCCAGGGGGGCAGTTGGAGGAGCCCAGATGGCTACAAAAATGGGATTTAGCAGAAAATTGAAGACATTATTCACCGTAACACATTATCAATTACCTTCATATCAATTACAATAACCTTACATTAGCGAGGGGCCCCGAGACCCCCAAGCCCTGAGACTGTGGAATCACAGCAGCCCCGTGGGGGAGGGGGGAGGAAGGAGGGGTAAGAGGATGGGAGGGGACTGGGAGGGTCTTGCTTCCTTCTCTCTCCTGGAGATGCTGCTGGCTCAGGCCCTCACACCCCACTCCAGGTCTCCACTCCCCTAATTCCCCCCAGTCCCAACACACGGGGCTGGGGGTCGATGGAAGATGATGAGTGGGAGCACGAAGTGAGCTGAGGTGGTGAAGGGCTGAGAAGCTGCCAGAAGAGAGACACAGGGAGGTGATAAGATGCTGAGGGGTGAGGGGAATAAAGGGATGGGGTGAAAATAGTGGCTGGTTGAGATGGGCCCAAGAAATCGGAGAGGCTCAGGAGATTGAAAATCTAAGGGAAAAGGGGGCCAAGGTATTGAAAAGTCACCTAGACGTTCTGTATTTATTCTGTGATCATTTCCTGGTCCATCCCTCCCACCCCCTCCCCAACTCCTACGGATTTAGGGCTTTTCTAGACTTTGCATTCTCCCATCTCTCATTCCACTTCAGTTTCTGCAAACTTCTCTCCTCACCCCAAAGCCTCTTAGACGAAATGGGGTGGGGACTGCGACTGGGGTAGCTCAAGAGAATGGGATGCACAAGGGACTCAAAACTGAAGGGAAGGCCGCCTAGTTGGCTCAGTTGAGCAAGCAACTCTTGATTTCAGGGTCGTGAATTCAAGCTCCACGCTGGACGTAGAGCTTATCTAAAAACAAACAAACAAACAAACAAACAAAAAACAAACAAAAAAAAGACCAAAAAAAAAAAAAAAAAAGGAAGGAAGGAAGGAAAAAAAAAAAAAAAAAGCAGCACAAAACTTAAGGGAATGAGCTGTTGTCCCCTGCAGTAGGAAGCACAAAAGTGAGACAAAGGGGAGAACTTTATAGAGTAAGACTCAGTGAATCCAAGGGTCTCCTCTGTGACTGTTGGGACCATGAGCTAGGTACAGTGAGTGGGGAGAGGAGCCTGAAGACGCTTCAAAGGCAGGGTCTGAGATAGCATGAGAATGAAGCGTGCCACTGATTCCAACCCTGACTTCTCCCTGCTCCTCACCAGCATACATGCGCCATGCTTCACCGGCTTGGGGGGAGCCAGCTAAGCCAAACTCCGGATCGGTCTTGTCCAGTATGGTAGCCACTAGCCACATATGGCCATTGAGCCCTTGAAATGTGGTATCAATGGAGATCTGCTGCAAGTGAACAATGCCCACTGATTTTTGAAGATTAAGTATGGAAGAAGAACGTATAATGCCTCATTAACACTCTAAAAATACTGGCTACATGTTAAGATGATATTTTGGCTATATTTTAAATCTTTTAAATCTTTAAATATTAAATTAAATTTAATGAAATTAAAATAAAAACTAGGGGCGCCAGGGCGGCTCAGATGGTTAATCTGCCTTTGGCTCAGGTCATGATCCCAGGGTCCTGGGATTGAGCCCCATGTCAGGCTCTCTGCTCAGCAGGGAGCCTCCTTCTCCCTCTGCCTGCCACTCCCCCTGCTTGGGCTGTCTCTTTCAGATAAATAAATAAAATCTTTAAAAATAGCTAAATAAAATAAAAACTAAATCAACTGATTTTACCTGTTTCGTTTTACTTTTGTTTTAAAGATTTTATTTATTTATTTATTTATTTATATAAGTGGGAGAGAAGCAGAGGGAGAGGGAGAGGGAGGAAAGGAATCTCAAGCAGACTCCACGTTGAACGTGGAGCCCTAGTGGCAGGTGACCCTGAGATCATGACCTGAGCCAAAATCAAGAGTCAAACACCACGCAGGTGCCCCCTCTTTTTATGTTTTAAAACAGGTAACCACCAGAAAATTTAAATTGCGTTTATGGCACATATTATATTTCTAGTGGACAGTGCTGGGCTAAAGCACCTAGGAAAGAAAGGGCTTGGTGGGGAGAAAATTCTGGGTGTCCCTCCCCCGAATTGTCTCAACCTCAACAAGGTAGTTATTTTTCACAGAGGAAGGGGCCCCCTAAGGAACAGTAGCCCTTCTGAGACGCAGCTGAAGCAGGAACCCCAGGACCTGACTTTACCCTTCCATGTCCTGAAACCTAGCCCCCCAGATCAGTCCTCTGGGCCAGGACACCTAAGGAAGAGAGGGCATGCGAGCAGTCATGGGTCCCCACACCCAGTCCATCCTCTCTCGGTGCCCAGCCCCAACATGTGTACACGTATCCCTTCTATCCTCATCAGCTCATGTATACGTTCCCACATTCTCCTGCAGGACATGCAAATATATATACCCATTCGAGGAGACGTACACTTCCTGCTCCTTTGAACAATCTCACGTTGACACTGGGATGTACACAGGCTTTTGCATGTGACATGCTCACGTGGATGTGCCTGCATTCACACACCTCATCCCTGTAGACGAGGGCGTCCCACTCACACACAGAGAAGGGCAGACCTGAGCAAAGTTGTCAACTTGATTCATGTTGTGTGTGTGTGTGTGTGTGTGTCCAGGGGAGTGAGAGCTAATAGTGCCTCCTCCCCCCCAGGCTGGGCCCAGAGGACTAATTGCCAGTAATGAGCTAAAAGGAGCTCAGAGCTGGCCTCAGGCACTGGATGAAGACGTTTCCAGAGACCAGCCGGAATTTGTCCTGCTGTTTTGTTGATAGAAAATCCTTCTCCCCTCTCTGTCTCTGTCTCCCCCCCTGTGGCTCCCTCTGGTTCCCACAGCCTCTGAGAGGTCCAGCCATAGCCCATCTCCTGGCTCTCCCATCAGCCTCTCTGCCTCCTCCCAAAGGTTGAATCCCATCATGGTGTTTGCCCTCTGTCCTGCCCTCTTCTCCACTTTCTGATGGGGGCTTCCCAGAGTATCCACTGAGGAGCAGGAGGCAGATTCCCAGAGGCTCAGGAGGCCAGATCCAGGATTTCAAGGAGGCTGATTATAACTGGATATAAGGAAAACCTTTCCCATAAGGAGATGAGCCCAGTAATGGAGGACCAAGAGCTGTGTTACCCACCACTAACATACTCAACATTGCCCACTGAAGACGCTATAGAAAAGGCTGCCCCACTGGAAGAGAAGTTGCACAAAAAGACCCCTAAAGCCCTTTCTGGGATGATTATTCTAGTTACTCATGAATTATTAATATAATTATTCACTCATATTAATTATTATAGTTACCATAAGTCTAGCGCCTATAAAACTCTAAGTACTTTACATTTTTAGCTATCTCCTACAAAACCCATGAAAGGTAGAGATTCTCATCTTACAGATGAGTAAACGGAGATTCAAAGAGGTTGAACTAGGTGCCAAGGTCACATGGCTAGTCAGTTAGAGTTGGCATTTGAATCAATTCTGTCTGACCTATGCCATTTCCACTAAAACTCATTCATTCAGTCTCCCCACAGACATTCATTCATCAAATGGAGATCCTATGATTTTGCAACTAAAGACTGAGAGTGACAGCAGTCCTTAAACTTAAAGGAATGTGGGGGGAGTTGTAGTAGTGGGAACAAGTGTCTGTTTAGAAACAGAAAAACCCTCGCAAGAGTCTCCTGCCATCTCCTCAGAGATTGTTTGTGTCTGGTGTACACAAACGTGTATGTGTGTCCCTGTGAGCATTTCTGCATGCATATGAATCCGTCTGGGAACGGCTTGAGATGCAGCAGCCTGTGGGAGGGGTGCAGGGAGAACTGGAGGGCAGGAGAGCTGGGCACCACTCTTTCGTGATCACGGATAAGCATCTGTTTCCAGGGAAGCCCACCCTCTTACTGGCACATCAGTGTCATTCAGTGAGGGCCAAGCCCAAGACAGTGGGACCTGGACAGTAGTGGGATTTGAGTGCCCTGTACGCACACTTCAGCTCCCCTTTCTCCACTTCACTCCTGCACTGGCACATGGGGTGGGCAGAGGGGAGGGGAGGAAAAAGAGAAAAGGAGGAATGAGAAGGAGTGGGACAGGGCAAGGGCGGCACCCAGAGATTTGGAAGCAGTTTATGATGCAAATATGTATAAAAGCTCTGTATTGCCTCCCTTGAGAAAGGAGCCTAAAATTGAAGTCTAATTATAACGAATGATTGTTAATGAGTTGTCTAAACATAATAGATGGAAAGAATTAAACGCCCAAGAAGAAACAGGGTTTCATTAACACACAATAAAGAAACCACAAGTGGGGTGAACAGAGCCCTCCCCTATTGTGAAAAACATCCCCTCTTTCCCCTACTGATGGGCCTGGCAGGTGGGACTAAGGCCATGACCCCACGCCTGGGAGGTTTGGAAACTTCAGTTGACCCTGAGCATAGAGGGCATGTGTCTACAACAGTGGGCATCATCCGGGCCCATGCCTGCTTGTGTATACATGCCTGCTCATCTTAGACACGCTCATGTGCACCCGGTAGGAGTCTGGTTAGAGTAAGTAGGAGCTCCTGTTTCTCTGAGTGGACTCTGGTAGATGGTTCCATGTGGCATCTCTGAAAGGCGCACCCTTCCAGGTTGGGAGCAGACTCTGGACTTTGGTGGCCCACTGTCCCTGTACCTCTTGCCTCCCAGGGATGGAAAACAGCTGAGGAAGGACACATACATCCATGCACACACATGGCCAATTTTGAAGGTCAAGAATCAGCCACACTTACCGGAACTCAGAAGGCTGGAAAGAGGAAGGACATCAGAGATCATCAAGTCCCAACCAGATAACCTAACACAGAGGGTAAGTGGTAAGTCCAATGTCACACAGCTCAGAACTAGATCTCCTGATACCAGTCCAGGGTGCTCTAGTTTTCAGAACAGCCATCTCATGAATGTGTGGCTTGGAACAAGGCCACTCACACAATAAGAAAATGTTCTATACACACGCATATCACACACAGGGAGTACTGGGCCCCACACCCTTCTGGGTAAGGCCTGGATGTTTAGGGTTTCCAGGGGAAGGCAACAGGAGCCACATTTGGGTAGGGAGAGGCTGGGCCATGCCGAGTAGCCCCAGGATGGCACAAGGTGCAGGAGCACACATACATATGGGCTGTTGGAGGGCAGAGCATGAGAGCTGGGGAGAAGCGGGCTTTGACTGACAGGTTAATGAAGCGCTTTATGCTGGTGGTGTAACTGCTGAGGCAGGCTGTGAGCAGGCGCGCGCGTGCGCGCGTGCACACACACACACACACACACACATCCTAACACACAGGCAACACACAGCAGGACAGGAGCGGCGCTGGCCAACCCCCAAGGTGGTCTCCCTCCATCCAGACGGAGGCGCTCCCTGAAACTCTGCCCTTTACTTTCCAGAGCTCTTGTAGGTTTGGTGCGGTCCTGTAGGTCATGCAGGAGGTGGGGGAGCCAATGGGACCTGGGATCCCTGGTTCTCTGTGCTCAGGGTTGAGCTGACCTCGCCCACAGAGGGAGTAAGGGTAGGGCTAAGGCTCCTTTCAAGACAGCCCAAACACCCAGACAGGATGCTTGGTGAGGATGAGGGTTTGGGACTTAAATTCTGGATGGACATGCAGGTCCCCAGACTATCTTGCTTAGACCCTCCTCAGACCAGACTGCCTACCCTCCCCCCACTTTCGCCCTTCCTTTGACCCCGCCCCCCTTGGAGCCAACACTGATTGGCTGCCACGCAGGCAGTGCCGGCCAACCAGCCCCCGCAGCGCCAAGAAAAGTTAATTTGGAGTTCTGGTCTCCTCCCAGGATGCATTTGGGCGGCCGCCCGTAATGAGATGCATAATTGCGGAGGCCTGCCAACAAAAGCAGGCTGGATTTAATTGAGTCAACGCATGGCCATTAATAATCTGACGGCAGTCCTCCCCCACCCCCACCCAACCCCCACCCGCCATCATCCAACGCTCTGCAGCCCCCACTGGGCTCCCATCCCGGGCTGGTCTCCTGTTGGAGGGAGTAGGCCTACCCATTCCCTAGCGTCTCCTGGTGCCGGTGCCGCAGAGGCTGAAGAGAGAGTCCAAATTCCCCTAGAATACCTCATAATATATCTACCGCCCTCCCCACTCCAGCGCGACAACGTACCTTGGACATCATCTGTCCCCCACCAACCTCTCTCCCCATCTAGTCATTATGCAAACATATTCTGAGCTCCTACCATGTGCAGGGCACTGGGCTTTGACCTGGGAATACAACAGCCAACACAGACATAGCCAGTCTCTTGGAGCTTAATATCACCATTCACCTGGCCCCTCACACCCTTTTCATGTTCCTGATTCTCATACCTGTCCCCACATACACACACCCATGCTTGACTCCATACACCAGCCCTTTTACTCCTTCCCACTTGCCTGCCCCCTACACCTGTCCTCATGTCCTTTCCCCATACCTGTCCCTTTTATGTCTCATTCAGACTCCTAGCTACCATATGCTTTTTTCCCCAAAGCCCTGTCCGCAGCACCCATTTCCCCCTAGATTATCCCAAACCTGTTCTTATACACAATTCCCATAAAGGGAATTGTCCACAGCCTGTCCACAGCCCCCTCTCCCCCACATCTGCTCTGCTCCTCTCCTCTCACACCACCTACAAGCTTTCAGTAACACTGTGAGAACTGCCTCACCACTACTCTCTCCCTGCCACTTACACCCACCCCATCCCCCCTCCCCCTTGTCCCTCCCTTCATCATTACCTACCTGTCCTCACAGGCCCATGAGCCTTATCCAAACTGTCCACGTGGGGACATCTCCTAGAGCTGTTCTTGCATCTGTGAAATGGGGATGATATTGGTAAATGCCTCATGGGGTTGTTGAAATGATGATTTCATGAAATAATCCAGGCAAAGGACACCTGGAAACACTTTCCCCGTGCTGGTTGTTGACTTGCTGGGTGGAAATAATTTGATAAACTCCCCCACACTGAGCTCTTGACTGCCCAAGCTCCAGAGTGACCCCTTAGGATAATCTATTTTTAAATAAAATTAGCCTGGAGAGGGCCTGGTCTAACCCCAATGGCTGAAGCTCAAATGCTGGAATTCTAGGCAGAGTGATCAGCTTTCCACACCCCCTTCAGAAGATGTGCTCGTTTGCATTCTCACCTGTTCCCCATACACCTGTTTATCGGCTTTTCTCAGGGGAAGTGGAGAAACCTGGCATCCCTCAAAGTGGGTATGGAGCCTGTGGAAGGAGGGAATGGAGCACTATTCTCCACCTACTCCCCTGCTTTCTGGAACTCTCTTAGAGAGTGGGAAGAGTAAGTCTGATTTTGGAATGGGTGTGGGTGGAGTCTTGGGGCATTGGGAGGCCGAATTT
Source organism: Lontra canadensis (assembly GCF_010015895.1). NCBI lineage: Eukaryota > Metazoa > Chordata > Mammalia > Carnivora > Mustelidae > Lontra > Lontra canadensis. The sequence goes on from NW_022630997.1 coordinate 17,576,938, forward strand.
CTCTTGAAAGGAGAACAGGACTCCCTTTCCCACTTTATTCCTCAGTTTCCAATGTAAGGTCACAGGAGGCAAAAGAAGGAAAAAGATCCCCTGCTTGGGAGAGGAGGTGGTACAGGGAGAGCTAGATTGGAGCCCCCTATTCCCACCCCTATCTTCCAATTTCCTTGGTCTGGGACGCTTCAAAAGAGAGATACCCTCCGCCCTCTGGGCTGGAGCCTCTCCTCCCCAACCGGAGTAGGGCCCCGAGGGCTTCCCGGAGGAGGTGTCGGGGCCGCGCTTTGCTGGGCGGCCAGGCGGGCGCGCGCGGGCACGCGACTCCTCGGAGAATCCCCGTCACCGCCGAAATCGCCGAAATTGGCTGCAACTAGTAAAGATGCCAGGAATTTGCACCTTGCTCTGTGACCTAAAGCAAAAATGACATGAACATTGACAAATTTGACAAGGAAATTTGTGCAAAAAACAACTTCTATTTGGCTAGCCAAGCAGCAAATATGCCGGATGATACGCTTTATTAAGCAATCCATTTCTCAGCAATAGCGGCGCCATCTGCAAAGGTTACCGCGCATCAGGCTCGGCACAGAATTTCATCTGCGTCTGCAGTCGGGGCCGCACGCGGACACATTTTTCATGTACATGCGATTCCGGATGCAAATAGAATCCGTGATGAAGGAGGTGACCTTCTGGGCCGAGCCGCGCGCGCTAAAGTCACGCGCGGGCCCGCGGGGAGCGGGCGGGGCGGGGCGGGCGAATGCGAGGCTCCTCGTGGGACTGGGGCTGAGAGTTGGAACGGATATGGTGTGGGACGGGGCAGGGAGCAGGGGTCCATGGGGGAGGAATCGCGTATTGCAGCTTTGAGTCTGGAAGTGCTTTAGGAGACCATTGGCCCAATTCTCTCATTTTTCACAGATGTGGAAACTGAGGCCCAGAGCAGCAAGGGTCTTGGCCAAAATCCTACAACATGATGCTGGTAGGACCAGAGCTAGGTCCCTATGCCTTGACTGCCAGTCAGTGTTGGCACTGAGGGCTCTGAGGGTAGAGAGTGGGTGTGTGCTTGGGTTCAATCTCTGTCACCACGGGCTAACTGCAGGACCTTGAGCAAATAGAGCTCTCTGTGCCTCTAGTGTTCTGTTCTATAAGATGGAGATATGCTATTATCCATCTCATAGGCTTGTTACGGAGAAGTGAAATTGTATGCATATAGTGCTTGAAACAGTGCACTGTGGAGAGTAAGCTCTATAAAAATGTTTGTTGATTAAGTAAATTTGTGTTTTTGTCCCTCCTGGGCTGATGGGGGGATGGGGGCTGGAGGCTGGCATAAAGGGGAAATCTCCTGTGGAGGCATGCAGATGGGGAGAAATGGGTGAACTATCATCCTTCTCAACTGGATTGGGGCAGATGCCTCATCCCTTGCAGAGGGAAGTCCCCTGCTCCCTTCTGTCCTCTATCCCCTCTATCACCCCATTTTCCTGATCTCCTACCTCTCACCATACAAAGAAATAAAGTGCATTTTCATTTCCCACTCTCAGTCCTGTTATATCCAATTCTGCTTGTGGTCCATTGGGACCCTAGCGTCTGTCTGTCTTGCAGGATTCCTGTCATACTTGTGCTCCCAGTTATGTCATTTGTTTTGGCTTTCTATTGGGTAAAGGGTCACTTAGGGAGGAGCTGTGCCTCTCACTGATGACGGTGCTCTAATGAAGTTTGTCTCTCCCACCCTGAGTGGCTTCACTCCCATTCCCATGAAAAAAACTTCATGCTTTCTCTGATTTGAGATGAAGCTCTACCTCCTTCATTGGTCTACATTCTTGACTTCCATTTCTCTTCCCCTGCCCACCCCCACCCTCGCCCCAACCATGTCCCCTGTCCCCTTCCCCCCAAGCCAGGATTAATGCACTCATGGCACCTATAGAAATCATTGTCTAAGGTTATTCCTTGGCTATAGCCCCCCCACACACACACATACACTGGACAAAGCCCTTCTCTACAGTTTTCTGGACTCCCTCCCCCAAACTCTCTTTGGGATGTACAGGTTCATTGCTCACCAGGTCACCCTCTGTTCCCCCCCACCTTTTTTTTTTTTTTTTTAAATTTTAAGTAATCTCTACAGGCACGGTGGGCCCGGAACGTAAAACCCTGAGATCAAGAGTTGCACGCTCTACCAACTGAGTCATCCAGGCACCCTATCCTTGGATTCTCACACTGCCTCACCACCACCACCATCCAGTTCTTAAACCCACAGTCATCTCTCCCAAAGGTCTATGGGAGAGGTTGGAGAGACCTGTTCTCCAAACTAGGCTTTCCAACCTACCAACACTGTGACCTTGGGTTAATCACTCAACCTCTGGAACCTCCATTTTCTCATTCCTAAAAGTGGGTATATTAATAGTAATAACGTTCTTAGGTTGTTGGATCCTGGAAGATAAAACATTTCTTTCATTTTTTCTTCCTTTTTTTTTAAAGCAAGCTCTAAGCCCAAGGTGAGACTTGAACTCAGGACCCTGAAATCAAGAGTCACGAGCTCTAAGTCAGCCAGGTGCCCCTAAAACATGTCAAATCAACCATTAAATAAATGACTTTCTTTTTCCCCTTTTATTCCCTCATTTCCCTTTGGGTTCCCCCACTCTCAGGCATTGCACTATCTCCATTTCTTTGCCAACCCCCCACATCCCCCTCTGGAGTACATTTCTTTCAAAGGGCCAGGTTTTCAAATAAATGGAAATCCAACCCAGCCCCAAATTCTCACCTGGGGCTCTGAGTCTGGATTATGGGACAACTGTCAGACGTTATAATGTTTGTTGGTTTTTTTAATCTTTCCTGAGCACCTACAAAGTCGAAGTCGAAGCTCAGATCCCTGAGGGCTGCCTGAAGGGCTCTCATTCACCGCTGCCTCCGAGGTAGCTGGGGGTACAGGTTAGTCCTGTGAGGAGGTGATACTGGGATGTCCTGTGTCTCTCCACGGACCCCCAAACCTGGCAGCCCAGGTCTTGCCTGGGTAAGAGATGATGGGGAATGGAACCACCCTAAAAACCCTCGCACAGCTGTGGGGGCCCCATCCTGGGCCTTCACTCTCCTTTCTCCTCTTGATCTCCTCTCCTCACCCTCCTACCCCACCCCCACACCCGTCCTGAGGCGCGTCTGGCTCCAGAGAGTCCTTGACCGAGGGAGGCAGCCTTTACCGAGGGTCGAAGGACAGTGGGCCACCGTGCGAGGCTGGTGCAGGAGTAGGTGCCCATTGGTGCAAAACGACTCCGCAGCAGAACCTCTCGGGTAAGAACCACCTCCCCCAACAACCCTTAAGGTTCTGGCCCAGCCTAGAGGCCGAAGGGCGGGGCTTGGGTGAAGGGCGGAGCCATTCCTGGCTTTGCCCGCCCCTCCCTCCAGAGCTCCGCCCCTCCCTTCACGGCCCTCGCAGGCCGGCCCGCCCCTTCCCCCGGCCCCGGCACGCTACAGTAATCCAGAATGTGTATTTCTGCAGATGATTAAATCAATACAATCCTGACAGGACTTGTTGGAACATGCTTCTTTATTTTGCGCAATTCCTTCCCCGCGTCGCCGGCATTTATCACCCGCTCGGCTGTCAGCGCCGAGATTGTGCGGGGCGAGGGCGGGGTGGGGTGGGGGAGGGTCGCACTGGCGGGGGTGGGGGCGGCCTCCGGGCCCGCGGAGCGACCCGCCACCACCCTACACTAACACAGACAAATAAACTTAGGGGTTGGACTATGCCCCCACTCGCACTCTGCCCGCGCCAGTCTCCCTACGTTGGTGTCGGTGGGGGTGGGGAACAGGGAGATTTGGGACAGTGCCACAAGGCAGGGGCGGCGGCAGAAACAGGGCCCCGGGGCCGCACCCACATCTCCCTTTGCATACTGAGTCCCTCCTCGAGGTCATAGCCCCGACGGGTGGTCCTCGCGTGTATCCTCTCACCCTCCCCTGACCTTGGTTCTGGCAGCTGGGGACCCTCTGTGGTGGGATGGGGGAGGGTGGGAATCAGGATCCGTGGCCCTACTGCAGGCCCGGGAAGGAGGGGAGAGAAGGCTGGGAAGAGGAAGAAGAGGAGGAGGAAGGAGGGGAAGAGGAGAAAAATGAGGATGAGCAGTATGAAGAAGAGCAGGAGGAAGAGGAGGGAAGGAAAGAGGGAGGTTGGACGGTGAGGAAGAGGAGAAGGGAGGAGGGCAAGGGGAGGAAGGCTAGGAGGCGGTGGCGGCCGGTGACAGGTGCCTCGCGGTGGCGGCCCTCGGCAGACGTGATTGCCGCCGTGGCTGCGCGCCGGAGCGTGACTTTACAACTAATCCTGTTTGTAAGTTATTATTTATCTTCAGGAAAGTTTGTCAAACTTGGGCTTTGATTTTTCGCCCTGATTTCCCTCTTGTGGCGCGCTCTCGCACGCGCTCCCATATAATTTATGACTGCCTCTGGTCCTGATGACAGATTATTAAAAGTAGAATTAGTTTTTCGCGCAGAATTTTTCCACTGGGAATTGGGAAGGCAGCGCTCTCCGCGGAAGGTCTCCGGCGAGGTCTCCATTACTAATAGAAGTTTTTTGATGGGGTGAGGAGACTAATGATTTGAATTTACTGTGGCAGCAGTCACGTGGGCGGGAAGGCATCAGCCGAAGAGACAAGAGGTTAACTTTCTCCCTGTGGAGAGGTTTATTGGATTGTTTAGCAGCAGAAGGATAATGTTTTTGTCATAGACTGCTGGTGCCGCGCTGCAGTGCGGTGGCCGCCAGCGCCGGGAGAGGGGAGAGGGGAGAGAGAGGGGGGAGAGGGGGAGCCAGGGAGACCGCGCAAGGCCGACGGACGCACGGACAGACGGACGCACGCAGCCTGGGAGAGCCAGAGAGTTAGAGAGGGACACACGCAGAGACACGACGAAGCAGGGGAGAACGAGAGGGCGGGGGTGGGGGGGAGGACTCGAGGGAGACTGAGACGCAGAGTGACAGACAGAAAGACAAGAACCCCAAGAAATACGACCGAGGGAAGGGGAGGGGGGTCGGAGAGCGAGAACCAGGGACAGAAACCCAGCGAGACCCGCAGCGAGGAGGGGCGGGAGGGGGGCTCGCAGCTTCCAGGGCTGGGGGTCGGGGGTGGGGGGAGACCCAGGAGGAGGTTGGGGTCCCGGGGGCGCGCGATCCAGGCGCGGAGCTCTGAGGGTGGTGTTGCGGGGGGACCCCGAGGGTGACCCGGGGGCTAGGCGGCCCTCAGCCGGGGGGCGCACGAGGTTATCTGCGAGGCGCGGGCCGCGCTGGCGCCCCCAGGCGGGCGGGGTGGGCCCGGCCGGCCCCGGGAGGGGGAGGGGGGCGCGCGGCGACGGCGGCGGCGCGTTCACCTGGCCGTGCGCTCGGAACTTGTACTCCCAGCATGCCTCGACAACATGGGAACCGGAGGGGAGTCGCTGCGCAGCTGAGAGCCTCGGCTTAATCTTATGCACCATTAAGCACTCAGCAGCAAGCCCGTCCTGTTCATATACATCATCCACGCTTAATAAACATAATGATGACATAAGATGTAATTCTAGATGAATTTTCATTTTATAGGGAAATGGAGAATTCCTGTAGAAGGGAAAAAAAGTAAATTATCTGGGAAGTGCAAAATAAATGATGTTGCTCCCAGAGATGAATAGAGGTGTTAGAGAGAGAGAGGGAGAGAAAGAGGAAGGAGGGAGGGAGGGAGGGGAAGAGAGCGAGAGAGAGAGAGGGAGAGAGAGAGAGAACAGAGACAGGGAGAGACAGAGTCACACAGAGAGAGACAGAGGCCCTGCCCGAGAAAGCCGTGCGGGTATGGGGGTGGGGCGGGCTGCTGGAAGTGGGGAGGAACCCGAAGGGATGCAGGCGGCGAGGCTCCGGGTGGGAGCTGTGGGGGGTCGGGCCAGCCTCGGTGGAGGGGCCGAGTCTGGGGGGCGGCAGCGGCCCGGGCCGAGGCGAGGGTGACGGTGACGGACGGGGCCGGGCCGGGCGGCTCATTCATCAAGGGAAGGATCAGGGGCCCGCGGAGTCACTTACCGGCGGAAATTGAATTCTGATGAAAGCGCGGAGAGGCGAGGGCGGGGGAGCGAGGACCGGGCTCGGGCCGAGTTCCCAGACTTGCTAAGGGGAGGGGGAAGGGCCCACGGAGACCTTCCAGATTGAAGTCCACGCCTTCTTCCTGTCTGGAACCTTCCCGCCCCCCTCAACCTCTGCCCCAGGCACTGAACGGAGAATGTCCAGCCCTCCTTGGAAAGTGGGGCTCAGGATGTATCTAGAAATGGAGTTAGAGCCCTCTTCCTGTGGATTTTGACTGAGAGGTCCTTCGGACTGGCCGGGGGATGTCTTTAGGGATGGAGGAAGAGGTCGGAGGGAAGTGAGTTCTGTGAGATGAGAGGGAAGGAAGAGAGGAGGCAAGAAGGGCTGATGGAGATTTGGTAGTGGCCCTTCAATGAGAGTGGGTTAAATGGTGGGGGGGTGGGGGGTGGGGGTGGGTAACAGAAGGACCAGGAGTGGCTAATGGAGGAAATCAGTGAGAGGGCTTGGAGGCTAAGGGGATCTAGTGGAGGGTCTCCTGCTAGGCCTGGGGAATCCCTGGTGGGAGGAATGGTGTAGCTATTATGGAAGGCAGGCTCAGGAGAGAAGTGGGGCTCTCATCACACTAACTGCAGTCTTCCCCTATTAAGAAGGAAGGAACTTACTAATGAAAGTAGCAGCCTGGATAATACTGACAGGGTTTCCTGGGGGCAGGATGGGGTCGGTTCCATCCAGAGTCTCCCTCGTGGGGTTGGGGACCTCTCAGCTAGCAGAAAGCCCCTAACCTGCTGAGAGCGTGGAGTGGACAGTTCCTCTGCCACAAAGAGGAAAACAAGATAAAGATGGGGGCCATGGAGAGCTGGGGCTGGGGTTTAATTGTGCTGGGTTAGGGTAGGAAGAGGAACTCCAGATTTGAGCTCTACCCTCTGACACATGCACTCAGACCCATCCTAACTCTCCATACATACTCTGCAGTCAACCATCAGCTCTTTCACAAAGCTTTTATGAGTGGCTCCCTAACCTCACTCAAGAATGTTCAAATCCTGGTGCTCAAAAGACTGGTCCCCAGCAAGCAAAGAGAAGGGACAAGACAATTCATATCACAGAGACAGAGAAACCATGCCCCCAGGAATCAGTGGTGCTTCTGGTAGTAGCCATGGTAGGGACCAGCATGAAAGTGTTGGAGAAAGCGGCATGAAACCTGGCTTTGATGATCTGTAGGACTCTTCCTGGCAGAAATTGGGGCGTGGGTGAGGCTAATGGTGGCCTATGAGGCAGAAGGAAGAGCATGGACAAAAGTGAGGAAGAGGGGAAACATGGAGGAGGTTGTGGAAATATTTAGTTTCCCTACTTGCTTGGATGGGGGTTAGGAGGTATATTGAGAGGGTGGGGGAGGACCACTAGGAGCCAAGCCTAGAAAAACAAGCTGAAGGGGAAGGGAATGTCCTCTCAAGAGGGCTTGTTTTACCTGACAGCAGGATTATAGACTTTATTCTTTGGGAAGTGGAGAGCCACGAATGGTTTTTAAACTGTGGAAGCAGAAGTCAGAGCTGCTGAGCTTGAGGCTGATTACATCAGCAGCAGAATGCATACAGGGAAAAGAGGAGGTGGGGAGGCTGTGACAAGGATGACACTTTGTCCCTGTGTCCAGAGGTCCAGCTCCCAAGGACATCAGAGAGGTGCGAGACAAGAAGACCTCTCCAAGGGCCCCTGACTCTTTTTAATCAACTGATCCCTTTCTTACCTGTCCTGAATTCCTTTCCTTGGGATTTCAGCTCTAGATGATCGTCTCCACCAGACCTGCAGTGGACAACTCAACCTCTTCCAGCAATTCCATCAACTTCTTGCAGTGACGTGTTGAGGAGAAGGTGGGGGTCCTAGTGTCTGTGACCATGCAGGTGACAGTATCATTGTAGCCATGTCACTTATTTATCTGTCCTATTCAGGCTGACTGGTAACCACAAGAAGGTGGCAGCAGATGACTATCCACAGAGACCAAAGGTACGTAACCTCACACAGGGACACAATACCACTCTTTTGCATCCAGAGCCTGGGCTCTCGGAATTCTAAGACCTCAGGAAATTTAATGGGGATTCCAGGGATCACTGGGAGACCATGGTGTGTGGAACCACTTTTTCCACTCCTCAACATCACCTCACCCCATTTCCAACACTCCTCTAGCTGATCCAACTACGGGGAATCCGCAAACCTGTTTTATGCTCCACGCTAAAGTTAACCCCCATGCAGGGACCACTGGGCACTAGGAAGGGGTGGTGCTTTGAGAGGGTGATGGAGACTTGAGGGGTCCCCTGCCAGCCCATTCAGAACATCTTTGTTCAAGCCCCGTACAGGAGCTGGAGCTGGAAGGTCATTCATCTCACGGGTCCCCACAGGTCCAGAGGGCTTGGCCACATGTGGAATAGAAGGAGAGAGTCCTCTGATCCCGCAGCACCGCCACTGTCATCTGTTGACCATGGACCTCTCAGAAAGAGGGGGATCCTGGGCAACAGAGCTGGGCAACAGAGAACACTGGGCAACCAGAGAAACTACACAAATACTGACCACCCCCCTCCTCTCTCTCTATCTATATCATCTACGTAACCATCCATATCAGATGTTCACAATACACCAAACACATAAAGCAAGATATGCACAGAAATCCATATACATAGACAGGCAAGGATGTATACTTAAGCACATGCACTCATTTGTGTTTCGTTGGTACACTGTGTGTTTGTGTGAATCATTGTGTTTCGGTGGTCACAGTGTATATTGTATATCACGATTTCACAAGTATGCCGATGACCATGTACATAAATGCACTTGGTAGTCCATTTACATATACATGAACAGATATCATGCCCAGTCCCTGTACCCCAGGGATTCATTTAAAGAAGGAGGAGGCAAAGGAGAGCAAAAACATGATGGGGGCAAGTAGGGGCGGGGAACATGGCTGGGGGAGCCCTTGAAATTGCAAGAACTATAGGGAAGCAATGAGCTGAAAAACCCAGGCCCAGCTCCTGCGTGCCCCCCACCCCTCCATAGGCCTCCCAGAAGGGCCCGATGCTGCCGTCCCCTCACCTCCCTTGGAGCCCGAGTTTTAATTTGGGCGGTGTAATTTTGGTGCGAACGGTTGGGCGCCTTTCGTTGGGAAATTGGGAGGAATGCAAACAAGATTTCACTTCATTAAACAGGGGCAAACAGTAGAGAAATTGCACTTACTTATGGAAATGACTTTTAAACATGCACAGCATTTACTGGCACTGCCCGCGCTGAAATTCTGCGAGGATTATACATGTGAATAATTCACCGCGGGCCAATTAGAGCTCACTCTGTCCCTAACCCCCACCAGCCCCCATCCCACCCAGACTAGATGATGGCCCAGCCTCCTCCCTTCTCCAACTCTCCTTCTTTTCCTCTCATTTTTAGTCTCTCACTTTCGAACCCATGCTGTGAAGCCGGTTGTCAGACATACTTTAAGAGACACCTCAAATATGGTAACACACAGCTATTGTAGTCTCTTAAACATGTTCAGATATACAGGAAGACACAGGTATGCAAGCCCACAGGATAAAACATTGTGATGCTTCAACACAGCAACACATAGATACATTTTGACAACCCAAACATGTTCCTGCACTCCACAATTGTGACAAACAGGCTTTGTAACACCTCCTGCATGACAATACACATTGTGACAACTTAATCATGATCGTCATAGACATGTATTATAACATTGTAACATAAATAAAGATGCACAACACATATATGATGATATGTAATCATACATTGTGACAATTGAAACACAATGATTCACACAGACACACATTGTAACCATGTCAACATTTGATAACACGATGCTCAAACGTCATGGCCTGTGCATTGTGCCAAGTCAAACAGAGAGACACACACCATGTTGTTAAAATGCAAATGCATTGCTGCACAAAGATAACCTGTGAAAATTCAAACTTCGAGTCACACAGAGACACACTGGGATCATTCAAACCTGGTGATGTCCTCACAATTTGGGGTCAATGAAAAGAAAGGTGACACAATTATACTTACTGTATCAACTCAAAACCAATCATGTACAATGAGGCAGGGGATACAATGATACTCCCTGACAGCTCAAGCCTGACAACACACAGAGCCTTACGCTGCAACAATGCAAATACAGTGATATACTCGTGGTGACAATTTAAACACAATGACTCACATTCTGCCCGCTGAAACATGCTTGCTCACAAGAACACACGATGACAACTCAGGCATGGAAACACACACTGGGGCCATTCAAACACAGTGAGATAGATTAAGGCACACATTATACCAACTCAGACGCCCTGATACCACCCTGATCCAGTGTGATGATACACATATTTTGGCAACTCAACATGGTAAAAATTCCGACATATCAAGTATTCATTTATTCACATGTTGTATGGAATAGAACCTAGGGACACACATTCTGTGACAACAGAGGGTGAGCCATAATCACAGGATATGACACACATGAAGTCAGTGTTGAAACAAAATACTCTGGTGTGTTGATACAGAGAGGATCCACTGAAACAGTAAACACGAACCTACTCTAACTCACGGGCATGCAAATGACCCAATGACACATGAATGACAAGGAAACACACTGGACATAATGACACATAACAGATACATAGAAACACTTATGCACAAGTATATGGCCACAACCATACCCTTATTGTTAGATGTCCTTTGACTCCTGACCCTCTCCGGTCCCACCAAACCCCCGGTCGCTCTATTCAATTAATATACAGAGGATGCCTCAGTAGGAACACGCCTCCAGACCCTAAGCATGAGGGTAGGGCTGGAAAAGATGTAGAGAGAATGAAGACATCATCTGTGAGCCCAAGACAGAACCCATATGGGAAAGGAAGACAACATGAATGCTGATGGCAATGGCAATTTTCTATGGAGAGTGTGGCCTCTACTCTTCATGAGAGCCCTTGAGGATGCGTGTTGACATCTCAGGGAAGGGACAGACTTCTTCTCTTCTCCCACTGCTAAGGGAAGAGGAACCTACCATTGCATTGCCCCACTCACACAGATGGGGCCCTGGGCTAGTCTGTGATAACCTTACTGGTGAGTGGGGACTGTGGAACAAGTGCAGGTCTGGAGGGGAGCTGGCTCACACCTAGGACCTTGATGGAACCTCCTGAGATGTCCCTTCGTGGCTTGAACCAGCATCCAGAGTTTAGGGAAGAGTTTCATGGCCTGGGTAGTCTTCCCCGCTCACTTTGGCCCATCTCACTGCAGAATCAATGCTGTTCAGCATCATGATCTTTGCTCTACTCCAGACCACATTGAAGGCAAGGCCAAATAAACATCAGACAGAGCCTGACAGTAAAGAGGGGCACTGTTCCCGCCAGGAACTTCCTGAACCACTTAGTTTGCTTTAGGAGTCAGTGAAGGTGCGGCATCATCTGGGAATGTACCTTGTATGCTCACATGGCAGTATTAGTGTGTGTTTGGCCATGAGCACCAGCATGTGTTAGGGTAGGCATACCACTAGGAATCAGTGTCCCTTGGGCCCAAGTATGTTCAGGTGATATTTTAAATGCGCGTGTATTGAAGGGTCCGCCCGAGTGTTTGTATCTATGCAGCCTTTCTGTAGGTCTCTGGGAGTAATGGGGTCCAAGTTTGATTGCCTTGTATGTTTGTACATACTGCTTTCACAGTGTGTTTGTGGCTTGTTATCTTGGATATGAATGCATGTGTCAACATAAGTGTATCATCATCATGTTAAGGTTGTCATGATGCGCACGGTCACATGCTGGGAGGAGGTCAGCAGGTTCTTACTGTCACATGGGGCATGGTGCAATTCCTTCTGCCAGGACCTCAAGACCATTAAGAACCAAAAAAGACAATCATATTGCCCAGTGCCACAGCAGGTCACCTTGCCATGGGGGCTGGGTTGCTTAGAAACTGACCTCTGAGATCAAGCTGTATCAGGAGCCTTGGTCCGGGGAGCGGTCAGCACTTTTTGGCCACTCCCATTTCACAGAAGGAGACATTGAGGACAAATGGTCAGCAAGGTCACACTGCGTTTGGGCAGGGGAGAGGGAATACTAGGGCTGGAGGGGGGATCAGGGAGAAGGTGAAGTTTCTAGACCCGTCCACCCCTTTCCTTCCATGATGGAAAGCACCTGGGCCACAGCTGCTCTGTTGCCTTCTGCCACCCTGCTTTCCTCTCCCCCAGTCCCAAGTCTCAGCCCACCCCCATCCTCCTCTCTTCCCTAGCCCCTCCCCACTTTCTCCCTTGCTCTCTCTCTCTCTCTCTCCAACGGGCACATGTCAGAGAACATTATGTGCACCGAGGATTTGCATAATTCAAGAAGCATCAAATTAAATTTGCATAATTCCTTTGATTACACTTGTTATTAAATGTAAGTGACATTGATTTACAAAATGGCCCAATATAAGGTTAATAGCAAATGTCACCTTCCAACAGGGTGAGTGTGTGTGAGTGTGTGTGTGAGTGTGTGTGTGTGGCGGGGCAGGGGGATTGCAGGAGGATGGACATGAGTCCTAGCATTTCTTTTCTGCCAGGCTCAGCCCCTCCCTTCCTCCTTCTGCCTGTCCCTCCCCTCAGCTGTCCCAGCCCCCCAGGCTCCCCTCCCAGGTTCTGAATTCTGACAGGGGACCTGGCCTCCAAGTTTCCCCTTTCTTCCCCTTTCTTCCAGGGCCAGATCCAGGGAAGTTAGGTTGAGGGGCAGAAGCTGAAAGGCTAAGTTGTGGGGTTAACGGTTAGGGTGGTTAGGGATCAGAAGCTATGAAGTGTGGGGGCACTTTGGAATTTGCCTCCAGAGGCATTCAATGTCACAGGGCCAGTCACTAAATGGATATGGGTAGCTTCTGACCTAAGTGGAATCGGATTCAGGACCCAGGATAGGATGGGAAGAGGACCTCCCTTGACAACTGAAGACACAGAAGTACACATCATGGGATGCAGACACTCCCATCCTCATCTACACATCTGTGTATGCACACCCACCCACACGCAACACAGATGAACTGCCCATGGATACGTGTGGGTACACACACAGTCGTGGGCCTACGCAGCCACATGTGAACACGGAGGGACACAGGATCCCATATGTTTATGTGATGTGTAACACATCTGACTACATGGATGGCCAGTCACCAAAGCACATGGCGATGGAAACTGACAAAGGCACAGGAACATACCTCCTTTCCAGCAGCGACCGCGAGAACCTGGACAGGCATGCACTCACACCTCAAGAAGAGCCTCCCCTCACCCAAAGCACTCTTCCCACTGCCTCCCAGAACTTGGAGGAGAGGGGAGGACTGGGGGCAGTAGTGGTTGGAGGGGGATCATTCTGCCTGCAGGCCACCTTCTTTGTGGAAGCAACCGGAGAATCATAAGAAGAGGTCCTTCCAAGTTTCCTGCAGAACTTCCCTGGAGCTGCCTTCTTCCAGATCTTCTTGCTGGGGGGTCCCTTTCCTCATCTTGAATCAGCCACAGAATGTGCGTGTGGGTCAGGGGCGGGGGCAGTGCCTGGACATTTATCCTCTCCCTGGGTGAGAATATCGACAAGGCGGTAACTAATCATTGAACCCACTGGCCCCTTTAAACAAGGAAGAAGAATTATGGGCAGAACCGTGGGGGGCAGAGACCCCCATGGGCCCACTGAAGGGGGAGGTAGGCCCAGGCCTGAGCTCTGAACACACCAGTGAGCTAGATTCAACCATCACTGCCTCAGGCAGAAATGAACTGGAAGCTTAAACCAGGGGGTGGGATGTGGGGTAGCATCTGTACTCACAAAACCACGAGAACACACAACTGAATACAGATACACCCTTTACACAGGAACACACACACACATCTGCACCTGTGGACACCCACAAACACAAGCAGAATAAATAGCACAGAACACAGACACGTTACTTCTACCCCAGACTCATACGTCTCTGCAGTGTAATAATCACCATGGTCAAGAGTGAGGGTCCCAGGGTTACACAGATCTGGGTTCGATTCCTGCTTCTACCATTTCCTAGCTGAGGGACCTTGGGAAACTTACCAAATCATTCAGAGCTCCTATTTCCCATTTGTTAAGCGGGGATAATAATATACCTACCCATGAGCTCTTGTGAGTATAATAAACAGTAGACTGGCAGGCACACAGTAGGTGCTTAACTGATCTTAGTACGTGGTGTTGTTGTCACTGTTATTTCCAATCACAAGAATTTACCGAGTGCCATCTACATGCCAGACACGACTCAGGCCTTGGGGATACAGTGATAAATGAGGCTGACAGTGGTGGGACTGCACGTGGACTAAAGAACTGAGGACAAAGTCCCCTTCCCCAACCCCTACCGCGGAGGGGTAGGCGCAACAAGCCTCTGGGATCTGAGGACCAGGCTGGGCATTGCCCCCTACCCTTGAAGAAGATTCAACTGGCAAGAAGGATTTCTCTCCCCTTTCCTGGGCCATTTCTCTTCTACCCCATGTCTACTCATCTCCCCACTTGCAAGCACTGACATGTAAACCTCTCCCCCAGCTTTTTGTTTTTGTTTTGTTCGTTTGCTGAAAGACTTTATTTTCCAGTAATCCCTATATCCAACGGGGGGCCTGAACTCACAACCCTGAGATCAAGAGTCATGTTCTCACCAACAGAGCCAGCCAGGCACCCCAGTTTGTTTTGTTTTGTTTGTATTCTGTCTCTCAGAGCCCGACCATGTCCACACAGCTGTGAAGAGTGCAAGAGCGTATGCCCATATGCACACACACAAGTGCACGGACTCCTTCCCGTCTTAGTCTTAGGTTCTTTGCCCCAAGTAGGCTCCCCTCACCTCCTTCTGCCCTAATCAGGTGGGGACACTACTGCTAGTCTCCTAATTAGCAAATCCACAGGCTCCTCTCAGTATTTCTTCTCTTCGACCTCTGCGCATTTGACAGCAGTTCCATCCCTCCTCCTTGAAACGGTCTCCTTTCTTGATTTCCATGACATTGCACCTTCCCCCTGCCCCTCCTCCATCTCTGAAGTTCCTTTGCTGGCCTCCTACTAGCTCCTCTGCCTTCTCCCATCCCCTACATGTAACCGTGCCCCCACGATTCCACCCTCAAACTCTTCTCTCCCGTCTCTGCATTTTCATAGGCTCTATCGGTTCCAGCTCGACCTGTAATCGCTCTGGAAATGAACACCCAATTGAGATTTCTAATCCCAAACTATCTACCAAATGACAAGCTTGAATTTTCCCTTGCCTGTTTCAACTGGTATGTCAAATTCACCATGGGCAAAACCTAACGCATCCATTTCTTTGGCGAACATTCCTCAGGCACTTAGGATGTCCAGACCCTGGGCCAGGCATTGAGGATACCAAGTGGGGGACACAGTCCCTGCCCTCCTGGAGTTTGGACTACTGGATTGGCCTCCTTATGCTTTCATCTTTCCGCTGATAAAGCCCATTCTCCCCACTTACTCATCCCTTGCCATCCTAATAATGTCAGGTCCTAGACAATCTTCATCCCCATCACCACTGGCCCAAATCAGATCCCCTTATTTTCTACTTCTTGAGCAGTGTCCTTGTCACCTGCCTAGGATGTAGTTTGTCCCATTCGCTCTGCTAAAGCAGTCCATCCAAAGCACAGCTCTGACCTTGTCTGTTATGTGTTGAATCATGTCCCTCCCCTCTCCCCAAGAAAAACTGTCTCCAGGTAGGTCCTAACCCATGGTACCTGTGAATGTGACCTTACTGGGACATAATCCCATCTGGCCCGTCTCTGACCACCCTGCACAGCTTGGCATAGTGCCTGGCATGCAGTGGGCTGACTGGAAATGTGTTTATCACTGACACGCTGTTCCTTTCCTTGAGGAAATTAGCATTATACCCGTCAAGGCATGGATTTTGGAGTCAAACACACTTGGCTTGCTCTCTGGGTTCTAAGCTAACCAGTCTGTGTCCTGCGTCTCAACTGACTCACCTATAAAATGGGATGATAACAATTCATCCCTCACAGACTTGTGAAGATTAGAACTGACCTGTTATAGCAGACACCCAGTACTAATGGCCAAGCTCTACTGGGTGTGGTGGTCTTTCTCTCTCTCTCTCTTTAAAGTGAGGCAGGGGGGCAGAGGGAGAGGGAGAGAAAGAATCTTAAGCACGCTCCACACCCAGAGTAGAGCCTGACATGGGGCTCCGTCTCACAGCCCTGAGATCCTGACTTGAGTTGAAATCAAGAGTCAGTTATTTAACCCAATCAGCCATCCAGGCGCCCCACTGGTGGCCTCTTCTTCTGGGAAACCACCATGTAGGCTTAGAGAAAGTTTCCTGACCCTATCCTATCCCTGACCAGAGTCTCCTGGCCCTAGACTATACACTTGACTTCTGGGGACAAATCAGGTCCTTCCTTGGGATCTTTCACACTGGAACTGGGAGGAGAGTTGATCCTTCCCTCAGGCTGGGAGCTGTAGGTAAAAGCCCAAAGATAGAACATCTAGGTGTCCATCCAGGTCCTGTTCTGTAGGTTCCTGAAGCTTTGTACCGATGCTGCCCTCCTGCTCTTTGATTATTTGAATCTTGCTTTTGTTACCTGAGGTGTTCACATCACTTCCAGTAGATTCCCCTCTTTGTCTAAATTGGTTCAAATTGGGTTCCTATCACTTGAAACCCAATGAGTCCTGATTGGCATAACATAGAAAAGGTCTGACACAGAGTAAGGACATAATAATTGCTAGTTTCCCCCTCCTGAGTCCCAGAAAGGGACTCCCCTTGGGGCTGTCCTGGAGAGGAGCAGAACCTCTGTTCAATTTTCAGATTTTCACATCTGGAAATGAGGGGATAGCCTGGCGGGTCTGACACTCAACAGGCTTCAGTCCTTGACTGTGAAATTCTAAAAATTTCATTCATACCTTTTGATTATTAGCAAAAATAATTCATGAGCAAAACCAAACAAGCTAAACTAAAATTTAAAGACAGGGAGAAACATAAAACTCAAAAGGGAGCTTGGTGTTAATAGATAAAGACAGAAGATTCTCAGACTCCTTGAGAGATGGTAGAGTTGTGTAGAAACGGAACGATTCCAAATGGTTTACACCCTGCGGTCCCCGCCACCCTCCATGGGGCTCTGCTGCCCGGAAAGCTTGGCCTGATGAGAATGCGACTTGCAACAGACTCACCCGGGTTTACCCTAGAAAGTGGCTTTTGCTTGAAGTCAAGGATTCTGAATAATTGCTTCTGATAAAGGAAGTCAGTGGGGCTGCAGGCTCTTGGCTGGGCTCTCGGGGAGTTTCACTTCCATGTTGTTCACTCTTTTCCTGTGGGCAGGTATTATGGCCTACTTTACAAATATTTAGGAAAGCAAGAACGTGGTTACTGTGTGTGTGTTTGTGTACGCAGGAGTGCTGTGTGCTCCTGGCTCCCTGTCCTCCCGCGGAGTCCTCCTTGCTGAAACCGAGAATTCCCCTCCTTCTGCTCCTTTTCCTGCTGCAGCCCTGTGGGCTCATCTTCCCAGGCACGGAACTACCCAGGCTCCGACATTTAGCTGAGAGGCTGCCTGCCGCCATCGAGGCCCCAGGACCAAGGGGGGCGGGGCGGCTCCGTCTGCTTCCCATATGGGGACTTTGTCTGTCCCTGCCTGAGGGCTGCCCCCCTCCTGCCTCACATTGTCCCCTTGCTGTTGCCTGCTGGCCCAAGCCCCGGCCTGCCTCTTCCCTTTTCATTAGCCTCCTAGTGGCAGCCCCGGGCAGGACACAGGGGGCTGGGAGAGGGGCTGGGATTGGCTTGCTCTTCTCCAGCCTTGGAGCCCCTGGCCGGCTCACCCTGGACTTCTCCCAGCCCAGATCCTCAGCCTCGAAAGCACACACGGGGGGAGTAGAGGCAGCACCGTGCTGTCAGCACCCCCGCTGCGCTGGTGCCCCCCCCCCCCCGCTGGTCCTGTCACAGACCCCAGAAGAGAAGTGGGGAGAAGGCCAGAGCTGTCTCCCCATCTTCCTTGTAAAACATTCCCTCCCTTTATGATTCCTAGGCCGATGGGAGTGAGGCTGGGAGCCCCGCAGCCATTCAGGTCTGGGGCTGTCATACTGGGGGCAAATCTAGGGAGTAGAGTGAAAGGAGGGGGTCCCCCACTGAAGCGAGGCTTGGACTCTGCAGGAGAAGGGTCACTGGGGGTTCCCTATAGAGGGTAAATTTCCCACAAAGCCTCTCTTTGGGTTTTCAAGGACAGATCAAATAGCTGGGTACAGTGTCCCAGACAGACCAGAAGACACACACCCTCTTCAGAGTTGTCTCCTCTGTCCATCCCTTAAGGTCCAGGTCGAGGCTCTTTTCTTCCAAAAGCTTCTCCTTAGGCTCCCCTCCCCACTCCCACCCCTGGTATCTGATTCAGTTGTTGAACGGGGCTTGAAAATGTACATTTCCAAGTTCCCAGATAACACTGATGCTGTAGGTGCAGGATCATTCCCTAGGGGTGGGACACTTAAGGGGGGAAATGAGAGGGGCGAAGAGGGCTGAGAAGCTGAATACACAGCCAAAGAGAGCCCCCCTGGTAAACACACTTACGCACAGACTCCTGGGTATGTTGCTTGGTGCAAACACGGAACTTAAAGCCAAGAGACAGATTTCCCACCACCCACCCGCTTGCCGGCTGCCAGACTTCAGACAAGCCTCGGGTTCCTCCTCTGTAAAGAAGAATGGTGAAATCCTGACTTCGAGTTTACTGGAGGATCTCATGAGATTACGCATGTGAAAGCACTCTGTAAACTCTAGGAGCTAGACAGGTATTAACTTAGGTTGGGAGATTTACTGTGTTGACCAGACACACAGTGTTTACTATGCGTCACACCGCGTTTGAGGTGCTTTGCATATGTTAACTCATTGAACCTTCGCAGCAATCCTAGGAAGGAGGAACTGAGGACGACAATGACGACGATGATTCCCATCTTACAGGTGGGAAAACTGAGACTAGGAACTTGCTGGAATTCACACAGCCAGCCGGTGGCCAAGCTCATCTTTGCATGGCCTGGTTCCTGCGTGTGCTGCTCACTGCACTCCGGGCCACCTCTGTGCGTTGGCCTGCGCTGCTGTCAGCCTGGGCTGGCTTGCATCTGTGTTTAGAAGAGGTTCTGAGTCCCACAGGTGGTTATAAGCATGTGTAAAGTGTATACGATGAAATGACAAAAGCAGCGGTACCCAGTTACAGTGCATTTGCTCTCTGCCAGGCGCGGTGCTAAGCGCCATTGTCCTTGAGCTCTCCACACCCCACAAGAGGGGGCATATTATTAATCTCATTTTCTGTTGAGGAATGCTGAGTGGGGGCCACTAACGTATCCAAGGTCATACGGCTAGAGAGGAGCGGAGCCCGTAGGTTTATGCGGACACCGTCAGAGACCTCACTCCTACCTCCCATGCTTCATTGAAGGTGTCTCTGTGATCAGTGTGGGGCTATGTGTGTCAGCATGTGTTTGCATGTAAGTATCTGTCTTTTTATTTATCTGTCTATCCTTTGTCTCCTTCTTTTGTTGTCCATCTGTCCATCCATTCCTAATGATCTATTATTAGCACCTGGGGTCATGGCCCTGGGTCGAATTTTCTGGAAATCAAGCTGTGGGAGCCTGGAGGAGAGGTACAAGAGGGAGCTGCAGTATCTTTCAGCTGGCTCAAAAAAATCATCGAATTCCTGTCATGTGTTCCCTGGAGTCTAGAGTGCCTGTAAGGGACAAAGCCCTGATAAGGTGTGCAGCGATGAGGGTGGGGGAGGCAGGTCTATACCCAAAGGGGTGGATGCACTCTCTTTCTTATTCCCATCGTCCCAGGCCGGTGGGCAGGCATTAGGCGGGCACAGAGGGGCCTCATCACACTCTCCAAAGGCAAATCAGGACTGATCATACATCCGTCTGTGTCAGCGCTCATCCAGGGACCAGAATCTCTACACTGGGTCCACACTAGTGCGTCTCTTCAAGAGTGATTTTCTTCATGCTTCTCCTTAACACTTATTAACTGGGGGAGTGGGGGTGCTGCTAAATCTGGTTTTAAACGGAAAGGCAGAACCGAGTTAATGCTTTGAGGGAAGTGGGATTGGTGGACAAAAGAATAAGATTTGGGAGACAAGCAGGGAACAGACCGGTGTGACTAATAAGTTTCTTTTTGGGGTGGGGGCCGAATTAACTGGATGTGATGGGGGTAAAGTATTATTTTCTATTTTGAAGAAAAATGTGTGATGTTTATACTGTCTCAGAACAAATAGGCCCATGACTGATGGGTAGTTTACCATTCATGTGGCTGGTTTCATATACTTTTGACAGCTCAATCAGGATTCCAACAGTTACAAAAAATGATTTTCTTCTAGGAAGTCGCAGGAGGGGAGCACGTACCCCTTGCCCCCGCCCTGTGCCCACTCGGCCCCATAGTGCTGAGTGAGGAGAGCTGTGGAAGGACAGAGCGACATGGGCGGAGGCGGAGGCCCTCGGGTGCCCCCCACCCCGTCTTCCTGGGTTGGTCCTGAGGGATCTCACATCTCGGGGCTGCCTTGGGACTCTTTGGTTGAAGTGATGCCTGGATGGCCATTCAGGAAGGGCTGAGAGCCCTTGCTGTCCTTAAGACTGTGATTGGGAGGGGATCATGGATTGAGAAGGGGGAGAGAAGCCCTTCAGAAGCCTGGGAGAGTCGGACCCGGATTAAAAAAAAAAAAATGGGAACGATTTGTGGCTCCTCCATCCTGAATCCAGCCTGTAACCAAGCCACTATCTCAGCTGTCTCACTCCCTGGGCAAGAAGGGAACCCTGAGGACAAGCAGAAGGGCTGTGGTTCTCCTGGCCTTCAAGTGGGGGTGGCAGAGATAGCAGTGGCCCAAGCAGGAAGGGGGAAGGGAGGAGGCAGGATCTGGCCACGTGCACATGCCCAGGGCCTTTAGGTTTGTGTTCAGCCAATAAAAGTTATTTCAAAATAGAGCAGTCCAGATGGGCACCAAGGGTCAGTTAGAGGCTGGGGAGGTGGTGAAGCTGGAAACCCGGGAAAGCTGTAGCTGGATTTGGAGGCTCCGCCAACAGCCCGGCAGGTGACAGTTCTGAGAGCCACCCAGGGCTCGCACTGCTCACTTGTCTGGCACGGACCTGAGATGTCTCCAAGCCTCCGGCCTGTGACTTGGAGGGCATTAGTGGGACCTTCAGAGTGACTTTAAAGGAGGCAGTCTCACGAGGTCTGGCTCTGCCTCATGGACACATGGGTCCCCTTGAAAGAGCAAGGCTGTTCCTGCATTTTTTTTTCCATGTTACCCACAACCCAAGCAGGCTCTAGAGTCTGACAACCTGGGTTCAAATCCCTTCTCCTCCACTTATCAGCTGTGGGATCTTGGGCAAGCCACTTCATCTCTCTGGGCCCAGCTTCTTCATTTGTAATGGGAATGTATTAGAATAATCACAGGGACATAACCCAGCGTCTCTTTTCAGCAGACAGCTTGCCACACTGCAAACACTAAGGGACCATTGTCTCTCCGCCTCTTGCCTCATAATTACTGTTCCCTTCATACCGGCGATGTGCTAGGCATAATTTGGCGTAAGTTTGCTTTAAAATGTATATCAAGCCCTAGGGCGGGGGTTGAGGATAGGGTAGTGGATGACAAGGAGGCTACTAGCTAGTCTTTATGAAGTACCAACCCTATGCCAAAATTCACCTAACTCTCAACATGCCTTACCTCACTCACAGATGTTCTTGCCTTCTCGAAGCTAACAATTTAAATTTTTTTTTTAAGTTTAAAAAATTTATTTAAGTGATCTCTACACCCAGTGTGGGGGCTGAACTCATGACCCTGAGATTAAGAGTCGCACCCTCTTCTGACTGAGCCAACCAGGCACCCCCTTGAAACTAATAACTTGGGATGAATTTTAAGGGCATCTGGGTGGCACAGTCGGTTAAGTGTCCCGACAGTTGATTTCGGCTCAGGTCATGATCTCAGGGTCATGAGGTCGAACCCCATGATGGGCTCCATGCTAAGCGTGGAATCTACTCTAGATATTCTCTCTCCCTCTTCCTCTGCCCCTCCCCCCCCACTATCTATCGCTCTCCAAAATAAACAAATAAATCCTAAAAAAAAAAAAAAGGAACTTTATGTGTATTATCTAATGTAATCCTCACAAGAACCCTGTGAGGGAGATGTTGCTCCAGTTCCATGGATGAGGAAATCGAGACTGAGAATGTTCTAGCAGGTTGGAAATAATGGGACTTAGATTCAAATCCAGCTCTGTGGCTCAGAGCTAAATTCAATTTCTGCCATGCCATGCCTCTACATCCTTATTGCCAAATATCCCCAAAGTACTTGTCATCCCTATAGTGACATGGGTCTCACGTCGAGAGTGTGTACTCCTGTGTGACTGGACGTCTGAGCCTGGCCGCCGTTCTCTGGCTGCTGGGACTGTAAGTATAGGGTGTTTGTATGACTCTATTTCTGCATCTTATACCTGGAGGAAGACTATGTCTGGGTATGGCGATCCGTCTGCTCAGATGACTGGGGCTCTGTGTGGCTTCAGTGGTGTTGGTTTGAGGGCCTCTCTTAAGTCCTCCCTAAAAGGAAGGGTGAGAGGTGCTAGGAACACGGAGCGGGTGGCCTGCTAGCCAGACCCTTCTGAGCGGGGGCATCTACTGTGCCTGGGCCTTGCCCGCTGGCTCCACTGCCTGGTACTGGGTTTCAGGCCGAAAGATGGAGAAGCTCATTTCCCCTTAAACACCGCAGATTAAGGCCCCGCAGTGGGCATGGGCGGGAGGGCGCCGTGTCGCTCACGTTACAAATCAATTCATTACCGGCACTCGCAGTCGCCTCCGATCTTCAAGGATCGGGGGTTTGATGAAGAGGATTCATTTCAAGAAATAAACCTTTTAAATTAACCACGAGATGAGGGAAATTTCTTTATTTAAAAAATGCTCAGGCCCCGCTGGCTTTGTTTTCTCTCTCTGATTAGCATTGTTATTAATTATCCCCCCTTCTCTCTCCAAGGGATGGTCCACCCTGCCCCTGGGAGGCAGAGCGAGCCCCTCGGATGTGGGGACAGACCCCCAGCCCTGGGCTCCTCTGGCCAGGACTGTCTGCTCTATCAGGGTCTCCAAGGTCCACCAGCGGGCCCCACCCATGTTCCTATGCCACAGAGAGATTCTCAGGCAGGTGGCCATGAACCTGCGGTGTGACCTTGGGCATGTCACCTGACCTTTTTTTTCTCAACAGCAAACTGAACATCAGTCACTACTTTCTATAACTGACCCTTAAAGTTAGGAGTAGAGCCCTGGCATGTTAGCGATGAGAAACCAGGCCAGAAGAGGCAAAGTGCGTTATCTAAGGTTACACAAAATCTTCATAGCAGAGATGGTTTTGACATCAGCCTCATTCCTGGTTTAGTTTCTCCCGGAAACCAGCACTGGGATTTGGGATCTATAAATTACAAAGCCCTTGAAACACATGATCTCACTAGGTGTATACTGGTAATTTGTCAGCTGGATAGGACCATCCATGTTTTACAGACGAGGAGATTGAGGGGCTCTGAGAGGAAACATAAGACACACTCTGTTGGGTCATCTGAAGAGAGTTTAATAAGACAACTGTTCACAAAGGTATGTGCAAGGATTAGAAAATGTACAGGTAATGGTGGAGTATCCTGAGGCCAGTAACAGTGGGAAGCCATGATCAACCCAGGTGTCAAAGGGAAAAAGATGGATGCAAGAAAGTGACCAGAATGAGGAGGGAGCTGTGTGGAGAGCCGGGAGGAAGCCCCCGGCAGCGGCAGCCAGGAAGGAAGGGAACCAAGGACGCCACTCCCTCTCATCTCTCCTAGCAACTCCTTTTAGTCAAACTCCAGGAGTTAGCCGTTGTGGACCCCAGGCCAGCCTCCCAGGTACACAACAGGGTGGAGATGTGTGGACACGCAGCATGAGGGTGGGAGAGGGCACTGGCAGTAAATGGCAGAAGAGATGGCCTCAGGTCTCCTAAGCCCAAAGCCACAGTCTTTCCTGCCACGTGCTCTGACCCCGTGGTACCTGGCCCCTGTCTCAGAAGGTTTTGCATAACCCAAATGAAATGGCTGGGCCTGGAGGTTTAACCTGGCATAGGGAATGGCTGTCCCTCCCTATGGCCACTCGAGGAAGAATCAAACACTGACATCAAGCGATGACAGGGAATTAGCATCTCGCCTCTCAGGGAGCATGTTTGCATCAGAGCAGGGGTCTTCTGGGAAACCAACACGTTCACCAGCAGAGTAGCCCACGGGAAGACCTTGGGCTCCTTTCCATGGGCCCACACTACAGACAAAGGTCTGTCCTAAGAGTCTGCACACCACGGAGCTAGCATAGAGATCAGGTAGGGTAGCTGTCACACATGCACACACATGCATAGGAAAAGAGAAAATTGGGGCACAAAAAGGACATCGCCCACCACCTCTTTTGGGGCTGACTCCACTTGATACAAGATGTGTTAGGGGATCCCAGGGAAACTTAGATTAGAGCCCTCCTTCCCAAAAAGCAGAGGTAGGCTGACAGATTAAGTTTGTAGGGAAATGGTGACAAGGGGCCCTAGAAGGATGTAGTAGAGCTCCGAGCTCTGGAGCACTGAGAACTGGGAGCACGCCCCGGGGAATCTAGAGTTCTGCCACCCGAGACAAGGAGTGACTGGAGCTGGTGGCTTGGGGCACAACCACACTGTTTAACCTCTATGCTTCAGGTCCCATCCCAACCAGTATTTACAGAGCCATTTCCAGCATGGGGCTCTGTCTTCCTCCTTAAAATGGGGGCTTCCCAAGGCTAGGATCATGTTTTTTCACTGGACTAGGCAGGTTTGCCAGTGGGGCTTAGCTCATCCGCTGTGTGGCCACCTAACCTCAGCCCAGGGCTCTGATCTGAGGTGTGAGCTTCAGTTCAGCAGGACCTCTTCATCTAGAAGACACAAACCTAGGCCCCCTCTCCCTTTCCCGGCCCCCTCCCACCTGCGCCCCTGCAGACTGAGAGGACGAAGGAGAGGAGGAGAAAAAGGCCTTCCCAGTCTAGGCGTAGACCTGCCCAGGTGTGTGGGGGGGACCAGCTCACCATCTCATTAATGTGGAATTGTTTTTAGGTTAATAATCTTGCGTTAATTTTCCCTTAAAATATTGTCTTTGACCGTTAAATGCTCACACTGTTATAAAAAGAACGTAATAAATGATCTTGAAGCAAATTCTCCTGCCAAATGTCATAATTTATTTGCATAATTAGCTCTTAATTTTAATTCAATATGCAAATCCATGCTTCCTTTCCATTGCAGCCGCCTGTTTCCCAGCCGGGCGGCCATGAATTTACTGTGTAGCTCTCTCCAGGGCTGTCAGAGGCGGGGGTGGGGAGGCAGGCGCCTTTCGGGGGGCTGGTGCCTGCAGGAGGGGCTCAGACATACAGATGCAGATGGACAGGACCATGGGCCCCTGGCACAGAGATGCAAGCTCCCACCGATGGACCTGTGTGGACACCAGAATACCAACATGTAGACGGACGTGCGTAGAAATGTACCAACACTTCTCCTAGGCAGAGACCCAGAGGTGAAGGCATAAGAGCCCAGACTCACAAGCTGACACATTAAGAAATCCATGGATACCCACTGAGATACATTACACCGGCAGACACGCCGTCATGCGAGAACACGTGAACACAGACTCCCAGGAAGTCTCATGGCCTCGCAGGTCCAGACAGATGCACTGACATCCAGAGCCCTGGGCACAACCTGATATGCCTACAAACACAAACACACATGGAGCCAGCCAGGGAGCAGAAGTTCACGGGCACAGACAACACTCACCATTGACAGACCCATAGACCTAGAGACAGACATGCAGAGTCGGACTCACAGAGATACACAGAGCTGTGAGACCACAAATCTTTATATGCATACATGGAACGAGACACACTCTCACACACAGAAATGTGATGGTCCTACAGAAAAGCCAAGATGTTATGCGGACACCCCCACACATGTAGGATTTGACCTTTGACTCTCCCCAGCAAGATTTCTGAAGCATTGTTGGGCCTGTGGAAGGAGCCCTGATCTTAGGGTCAAGGGACCACAAGCTCCCAGTGCCACCTCCCACTTCTTGGAAGACCCTATGTAAGTCACGTTGCTTTTTAAACATAACAGCTTTATTGAGATATAATTTACATACCATGCAATTCATCTATTTATAAAGTGTACAAGCCAGTGGTTTTTTGTTTTGTTTTGTTTTTGGAAAGAGCCTGAGCCAGCGCCAGGTAGATAAAGGGGCAGAGGGAGAGAGAGAACCTTAAGCAGATTCCACACAGCGTGGAGCCCACCACAGGGCTCAATCCCACAACCCGGAGATCATGACCTGAGCAGAAATCAAGAATCAGACGCTCACCTGACTGAGCCACCCAGGTGCCCCACAAGTCAATTGTTTTTAGTAGAACTCCAGGGTTGTGCAACCATCACCATGAGACATTTTAGAACATTTGCACCATCTGCCTCCCCCCACCCCCATTCTCATTAGCAGTCTCTCCTTTCCCCCAAATACCCCCCACCCCCAGCCCTAAGCAACCCCCCCTTTTTAAAAAGATTTTATTTATTTGACAGAGAGAGAGGGAGAGAGCAAGAGAGGGAACACAAACAAGGGGAGCGGGAGAGGGAGGAGCAGGCTCCCTGCTGAGCAGGGAGCCTGATGCTGGGGCTTGATCCCAGACCCTGGGATCATGACCTGAGCCAAAGGCAGACGCTTGACAACTGAGGCACCCAGGCAGCAGCCCCCCCAACCCACCAGGCAACTCTTAATCGCTTTTCTTTTTCTGTATATTTGCTGATTCTGGATGTTTCATAAAAAGGGACTGAAAGAATGCATGCTTTATTGTGATCGGTTTCTTTCACTCAACACGGAGTCTTCAATATCTATCCGTGTTGTAACATGAATCACTACTTCCTTACTTTTCATGGTCAAATAATACCTCACTGTCTGCATAGACTACATTCTATTCATGTATTCACCAGTTTGATGCACATTTGGGTTATTCCCACTTTTTGACCATTATGAAAAATGCTGCCATGACCATTGTTGCGCAAGTTTCTGTGGGGGGCCCTTGTTTGCATTTCTCTTGAGTAGAACTTCACCTTGACGGAGTTTGGTTCTCCCACCTGTGAAACGAGGAGTTCATTCCAACAGGATCTCACAGGCCTGTCCAGTTGCATTCATTGATGATGAACATGGTATTCTCCTCACGCAACTGGCCCCCCCACACTCACACACACAATTACCAACACAGCCACCAGACACAATACATAGGCACACAGGCACAGGTCCCCAAGGCAGTCTCAACCCCCTCAGGGAGCCGGTCCTGAGTTTGGGGCCAAGAGAAAAAAAAGAAAAGAAAAGAAAAGAAATGAAGTCAGAGACACTGTGATAGCTACAGGGAAGGGCATCCTGACTCAGGGAGGGTTTTTTCATGGCCAAGGGGGTGAAGTCTGGCACTGGAGAGGCCAGGGGTCAGCCAACAAGATGGGTGAAAAGGCAAAGTGAGAGGGTGAGGTTAGCGATGGGTGGTTGAGTCAGGGTTGGTCTGAACACCAGGACACTTGGGTCCCACTCCTCAGGCTGTTTCTGCCTTTTCTTTTCCCCACCCAGTCTACCCTTTGTCTCCCTGCTCCTACTCCCTGGAGGAAACATGACTCCTCCCCCTCCCCAACAAGCTTAGGAGACAAAAGGGATCCTTTTCCAGGATAATTAAGGTTCAAAGTCAGCAGCTCCTCCCAGGAAACTGATCAGGTTTGCCCTGAGAGAGCCCTTTAGTAAGAGAGGAAGGGATGGTGAAGGGAGGGGAGACCCCAACAGACATAACCAGGAGACAAGAAAGTGAGCGCGGACACCACTGAGCTAACACTGATTTTTATGATCATGTATTGCCTGTCAGCGAGGTTTGATCTTTAATCCTCCTTTTTAGGAGAGGGGTTTATGAAGTCCGGGCCTGATGAACTCCAGACCCCATACACTGTCTCCCCACTATCACAGAAGTCCTGGGTATGGATGAGTGGAAAACGTCTGAGTGTGTGTGTGTGTGTGTGTGCGTGGATGTGTGGATGCCCGCCGATGTTATGGATGTGTGTTTACCGTGCTGTTGTGTATCAGTATGTAAGTGTGTGAGTGCGTGTCTGTCCCCAACCCTCTCGTCCCCCACCCCCACCCATGCCCCCTGCAGAAGGCTCTCTGTGCGGCCTCAGCGGAGTTTCTAACCTGGAGTGATCGCTTTCCTGATTTGCCACTTTAGTACTCTTGTTAATGAATTTTTAATCTTCTTAATGACATTAAACACGGAAAGTAATTAAGGAAAACAAGTTTGAAACTGCTGACTTCAACCCTTTATTCACAACTATTTAATGTAGAATTAATTTGATTTTGCCCATTATTCAAATGAACACGCTACCTTCTCCTCGGCCCCAGGCCTGTCCCCTCACCCCCACCCCGCATGCCCGGGGACCCCCTGTCTCATCACCCAGTTATCACTGACCCGAGTGGGTGATGGTTTCTGTGTGACGTGTCTGTGCCAGGGGCCTGGGCGTGATGCCTGCACCAGGCTCCTGGAGGGTCAGGACCAAAGGAGGACTTCTCTCTGTTGGGATAGAGAGTGAGGAAGGAAGACAGGGGTAGAGCTGAAGAGCCGGACTGGCGCAGACTCCCTTCCGCCTCAGACTTCCAACTTAGACATTCAATCATCAGCCCTCCGTGTTCTAAGTCAGCCACTCAAATGCTTGGCTCTTGGTCACATTCAGCTCCTAGGTATTTGGTATTAGCATATTTAAATCTGTAGACCTCGAGGGAGTCAGGTATCTGGGGGTTCAAGTGCTGAGGTCCCATGAAGTCCAGTTTCAGACCAGTTTTCAAAATTTCATTTTTCAGAATTTCAGAGAAAGAAGCTCCGCCGGAGCCTTGGGCCGCTATCTGGGTAAGGCTAAGGTGAGCCGTCAGAGCTGTTTGAAACTGATCCTGGCAGCAGAAACCGGCCCCAAGCTCTCAGCCAGTCTGAGCCTCGGTGGATTTTGGCCTCAACTTTTCAGAAGAGGTCATTGATGGGTCTCTGACCCTTGGATGAGAGGGAAGACAGGGTCTATTTGAGCCCTGGGGACCCTCAGGTCCTGGGCCTCAAAGTCCTCCCAGCTGAGGGTAGCTCAGAGAAGGCTGCTATAGGTCACCCCCAGCCTCTTGACTCCTGCCTCCCAAAGCCCTCCCCACTTTACCCTTGGGCCCCAGATCTTGTTGTGTGTGTGTGTGTGTGTGTGTGTGTGTGTGGTACCTGTGTGGTGGTGAGGACAGGAGGGCTGGGGCGGCCACTACCCTAGGAGGCAGCAGAGGGGAGTGGGGACTCTCAGTGTGTGCCCTCAGGCAGTTGTGATTTCTTTCCAGGCTCTGGACCTCCACCTGACTTTGGGCCAGCTCTGACCTCTCCTTTCCTCCTCTCTGAAGTGGGGAGACCAACTCAGCTGGCGCTGTTACGAAGATTAAGTGGGATGTCACAGGGTCCTTCCCATCAGTTCCTGGCAGTTCCAAGAAATGTGCCAGAGAAGGAAAACTGAGGGCTTCTGGAGCTCAGGATCAAAAAAGGGTCTCAGGAAGCCATGGATTTGCCCAGATGCAGTGAGGGTGGGGTGGGGAGCTAGCATCAGAGAGCTTCCTCCCTCTTACCCTTTGAACATCCCTGAAAATTTTCCTTGGCCTCCTGCCTCTGAGTTGTATTGCCAGGAGGGGTTTTCTCTCTTCCTTCTGCTCCCTTACCACTTCCTCTTGCCTCTTCTCTCCAAACAAGCCTCCCCCAAGCTACTTCACTCATCTCAGCTCCTGGGAGCAACCAGCTCTCCCCCCCACCCCCCACCCCCCATCACTCTGCACTGAGCCATGACTGGGCCTGAGCTGATGCGGGAGTCTCGTGCCCCTTCCTCCCATTCCAGGGACTTTATGGGCTGAGACGCCGCTAGCTTGCTCACTTCTCCTCTCTCCCGTGCCTCTTTCCATCATTCTCCATGTTTCTTTCCCCCTCTTTTTTTCCTCCCTTCCTGTGACCTGCCTTGCTCTGGTCCGTCTGTCTCTCCCTATCTGTGTGTGTTCCTCCACCTGTCTCAGCTCTCTTTCTTGAGAGACCAGGGATTCTAGAACATTTCCATCTATAACTGTCCAGGGCACACTCTTAAGAAAGAAAAACTGGCAGGGGGTTCTGGAAGGACCCCACTGTAAGGATGCCCCACTTCCCCTTCTTGCTGACATCCTAAGGAAGGAACCGGGGGAAGGGGACTGGGTCAGTTTGGCATACACGCACCACCCTCCCCAGCTCCTCCCCCACCCCAGGCTCTCTCACACTCAAAACCCGCTCACAAAGAGCCACACTCTCTCTCACACACGCCCCCACATGCCAGACAAACTTGCACCTCACACGCAGATATGAGCGTGCGCAGGCACAGACACACACGGACACAGATGCACACTCACACACAGATGCGTACACACGCACACATACACGCGCAGAGATCCCACAGGCGCCCAAAAGCACAGGGCAATGATTAATGTCCCCTCAGAAAAAGAAATTATATCGAATAAATTAAACTACTGTGGCAGCAAATTGAAAAATAAGGATGTAAATGAGGTTTGAATACTTAATATCGAAGACAAGGGGGGGAACAAAAAGGGATCGCTGGGTCCCCTGAGAAGGGAGAAGATGTTCCCTCCTGCTCCCCAATTCAACTCCGGCTCCTGTCCAGACACGTCAGAGCTGGGGGCTGTGGTAGTATGGGGGGCTTCAGTCAGCACAGGAGATCCTCTCTCTAGTGGCCATCACAGAGAAGGTCCCAGAGCCTCTAGAAAGACTCAGAGATGGAGGATGAAGAGGAGGAGGTTTAACCGCCTGGCAGCATCTCAGAACTCACCCCTGACAGGCCCCAGCACACACGTGGGTACTTGCTTCCAGATCCAACACATGCCCCTCTGAAGGCTCATCCTGGCTTATGTGAGCCCACTATCCCTCTCCCCGCCCCGAGCCCCCCGCCCACCCCGATACCCAAATACATTTGATCACATATGCCTCACTCAGCCCTCAACTCAACCCCAAAGCCGCACACATTCTCAGAACTCACCTGCCTCCTCATCCCCCCAATATGTCCTAACGGCCCCACACACACACCCTGACCACACCACAGACATTCTTCCTGCCAACACCCCAGTATTCACCAAGCACAGTCCTACCCACGCCAAACACCCCAAACATACACCTGCACTCACACGGGTTCACACACACAAACACAGACTCTTTTCCTTGGAGCATATCGTGACACACCCCTGTCACACACACATCTCTCTCTCACACACGCACACATGGATGGTAGTCCCATCCCTGGGCCTCAGTCCCCTCGGAAATTGGGGGAAGGAAAGGAGGCAGGTTTGGAAGAGCCTTCTCTTTCTCCCTAGGCTTTAAAGGAGTCCTCCCTACATACACTACACACACACACACACACACACACACACACCCCACACACACACACCACACACCACAGCACTTCCAGCCAGCCTCCGTCTTGTCTTCCGGTTTCTCTCTGCCTCTCCCTCTGGTGCTGTCTCAGTTTCCCTCATGTCGCCTGTCAGTTGCTTTCTCCCTGTCGCCTTTGTCTCGGACACCCCAACATATCCCTGCCCCCATCTCCCCGCCGCTCGCCGGGCCCTGCCCCCCCCCCTGCGGCGCCCCGCCCCTCCCCCTCCTCCGCGGCTCTCGCTGTCGTCTCTGTTCATATATATTTAGTATTTATTTACAAGGCTGGGTTTTTTCCCTGGGCGGGAAGCCAGCCGTGCACAGAAATCCTTAAGATGCTATAAAGCTGGTGAGGTATAAAATGGAAAGTGGTTAGTGCGCTGTTTGGAGATATCTCACCGGCGGCCGGGGGCCCGCGCCGCCCAGCCGCCCGCTGTAAATCTCCCGGAGTTTAGCGCGCTTGTTTGGATCCGGGAGGGGAGGGACCCGCCGCGAGGGCGGGGGCCGGCGGGACGGGGCGCCCCGCCGACCCCTGCCCCGGCCGGCCCGGGACCGCTCAACAGCGGCCGTCACTCCCTCCTGAAGTGGACGTGGGGTGAGGGGGGCTGGGAAGACGCCTTTTGGGAAACAGAGCACCTCGGCTGCGTCTCTTCTGAACTTCGCCTAATCCCCAAGGGGACCGAAAGAAAAGGAGTGAAAACCAAGAGCCCAGGGGGCTCCCATCCGTGCGCAGGGACAGAGACCTTACAGTACTCCCCACGTGTGAACCTCCCCCCTCGCAAGTCCCCAAGCGCTGGTGGTCTCCGGAGGGAGCAGGTGCGCCCCCCCCCCCCCGCCCCCAGAGTTTAGGGCAGGGACCCAGGGTTCCTCCCAGCGGGGCTGGAGGCTCTCACACAAGTGACTTCACTTCCCGGAGCTGCAGGGGCCTCTCCCTGGTGGGATCATAACAGCTCGTACTCCAAGGGCTGAGCGAGGAGTAAATCAATGAGTGCCGGTGAAGGATTGAGCACAGTGCCTGGTACAAAGGAGATGCTCCGCGCGGGCTGACTCTGTGCCAATCTGCCCAGCACTTTGTTCACCCATGTGTTTCGTTAGTTGCTCATTTACTCGTTTATTTTGTCAACTATTCCCGGCATCCGTCCACTCAACCATTCAGCAGCTTTAAGCTGTGTGGTTCTCAGCTCTTCAGTGAGGAATTCTGCAGAAGGCAACTGACCTCCCAGGGGAGCTCCAGTCCAGACAGGGCGCTAAGATCTAAACCAAGAGGGTAAAAGAACCACTTCTGGATTAAGTAGCATTTCAGCTCAGCTTTGCAGGACAGGCCTTACCCCACCCATCAGCATGACATCCCTGTCCACAGTCAGCAGTCCCAAGGGGAGCCCTTTGACTTCCTGTGGTCTGAGTTAAAGGAGTGAAGGAGCAACTAGACTGTGACTCCCCAGAGGGCAGGCCTCATCCCCCACTCATCCTGGCCCCCCAACCCCAGTGGAGCCTGGAGCCAGCTTTAAGGAGCATTCTGTCAGTTAAGTGCCCTTTGATTGATGAGTTGGGGAGGCTGAACTCTGCCACACTCCCCTCTCGCTTTGGAGGGATGACACACCTGTCATGCAACCTGCACACACATGTCCCAGCTCACCGGGACACATGTCAGGAGGGCCGGGAGTAATGGCAGGGAATTCTTAGGTGGTCACTGCCCAGAACCGGAGGCTCAGAGGAGCCAGATCTGTGTCACATAGCCATGCCCAAGCTGCTTCTTCCGTATTGGTTCATTCATTCACTCGTTCATTCATTTATTCAACAAGTGGTAAAGAGAGAGTCTCCTGGGCTATGGGCTGAGGACGACTCGAATGAACATGACTAAATCCTGGCTCTCAAGAGGTTTATAGGTCAGGACAGCTGTAGGGCAAACATACTAGAAATGACAGTATCAAGAAAATTATGCCAAGAGCCGGGAAAGCTGTAGAGGGGACTGGAAGTTTCCCAGGGAAGAGAAATCACTGCTGCTGGTGGTGAATAATAATGTTAATAATAAGAAGAAGAACAGAATCTAGCAGGCACCTTGCTAAGCATTTTACAGGAAGCATTCAGAAGACGACTTTACTTGGATCGGGTCTTACAGAAGATTAAGGCATTGATGGGCAGAGATGAGCCGGGTGTTGGGCAATGCTGCCATTTCAGAAGGACAGCATCGCAGACAGAAGAAGAGCATGAACCAGGGCACAGAGGTGGGGAGTTGCTTGGTGGGGAGTGTGCAGGGAAGCACCCAGAGGCCAATCTGGCTGGTAAGTATGGGCATGAAGTCTTGGCGAGAGGGGTAGGAAGGGGCCAGATCACAATGGGCCATGAATATCAGAGTCAGGAGTTTGTACTTTATTTAGTAGGCAGTGGGGAGCCATTGAGGATTTTTGAGCAGGGGAGCGACATGATTAGAGCTGTGCTTTAGGAAAATGAATCTGGCAGCCGTGAGTAGAACAACCAGAGCCGTGGAACTTAAGAGAGCTGTGCAGGGAGGCAGATGCCGCACCTGGTGACTGGCATGGTGTGGGGCTTGTTGGGTGAATTGGAGAGGCCTGGGGGAGCTGTGATAAGGGCCTTCCCGGGGACAGTGGTGATGGTGAGGCAAAGATGGGTGCCAAAGAAATTGGGAAACGTCTGTGAACTGGTACACTAACTGAAGGTAAAGATGAGGACTGGGGAAGGGCTGGAGGCTCCAAGGTCTCTGCGAGGTTGAGACCTTGCGAGGTTGACATGGCAGTCGGCAAAGCAGGGACTCACAGGTTGTTGCCGGCTTCAGGAGAGACACGAGAGTCTGCTTGTCCAAGTGTCAGGCTTGCGCTGCTGCGGTTGTGGGCTTGGATCTCAAGAGAAGCTTGGAATTAGAGATCAGTGCTTCCATTGCCTGCAGGGAGGTGACGGCTGAAAGTTTCCGAGTGGTAGAGGACTCCTGAGAGACTGGAGAGAACAGGGGAGAGCTGGAGTTGGAGCTTTGTGCTGTAGCTACATTAAGGGGAGAGCGTAGGGGACAAAAGAGACAGAGAAGGAGGGTTAGAGACACTGTGGGTGTGGGGTGGGGGGGTGCAGTGGGAAAGGCAGCCAAGAGATGTGGGAGTTTCCCTCACCGGCCCACAGCTCAAACCAAGGCCCCAGATTTGAGGTTTCCCCGGAGGCCCTCTTACCCCTCTTCCGGATGGAGCAAACAGAAGTGGGAATCAATGCAGGGGAAGCAGAAGCCGATGAGAACAATTGTTCTCTGCCTTGGGATTCCTGAGACCCTCAAATCTCAGCACACTCAGGGGCTATTAGGTTCATGCTGATGATTTGGCTACAAACCACCCGGCCGGGCTCCTCTTTCTGAGGTAGGTGGCACCCTTGTCTTGTCATCCCCTGGACAGGTTTGACCATCCTCTTCCCCGGCACTGGAGATCACCCTGGTCCGCAGCTGACTCCCTCTGTCTTGGGCCCTGCTCCTGCCCCTGGGCTGGTGACGCCCAGGTCCCCCAGCATCCCCAGAACTGTGGGGTTTAGGAAGTAGAACGGATAGGACCCAGAACCTCGTTTCCCATTGAAGAGGAGCAAGGCGTGGGAGGTGGTGCGGGCCCCCACCCTCCCGGAGGGGACCCGCAGTCCTAAATGCCCCCGCGCCTTCTCCATATTGTGGGAAAAGCTGCTGCATCCATCACTGTCAGGCACCGAGTTTGAATAAATTTGAATGCACTGAGCCGTGGGCTGCAGTTTCTATAATATCACTTTCCAGTTTGAATATTTCACTTACTTTTTTTTTTTGAATTTCTTTTTATCCAACAGTTTCTCCTCCTTTTCATCTCCCCCCACTGCAGCCACTGGATGTAGAAAGGACAGTGTCTTGAGTGTCTGAGATGGGAAGAAACCAGGCCTTTGGCACCTTTGGCATCTCTGTCCTCCCACCTGCCACCCCCACCCAGCACATGTGCTCCCTGGGCTGGGAGCTCCATCTCCCCACCGTCTGTGTAGATGGGGATTCAACACTTGGAGAATAAGCCACCCTGAAACTCCAACCCTTGCATATGGGCAGACCACGTATGCCAGGGTCCTGCTTCTTTCCTAAGGGGGACTGAGGCCCTCACCTACGGACACTCATCACACACACACACACACACACACCCCTTCTGATATAGTAACTTGTACCTAAATGTTAATGGCAGATTGCAATTTCCCACTAGGAAGCTAGCTCCTAAGTCCCTCCCAGCCACTGTCCTGCCCTCCCCCATAAATGAGGACTCCCAATTACAGATGCCCTCTCCATCTCCCTATACCTCTTCACTCTCCATCCATCAGTGTGGTATCAATACCGCCAGCCTTCTGGACAGGGGCTGCTGGGAGGGAGCACTCCAGAGAACCACCCCTGGCTCCTGGCCAGAAGCCCCATGATTTTCTAGACTATGGTTAGTGCCATCCTCACTTCTCACCCAGAGCTCAGGAACCAGGAGGAATTGGGGTGCACGCAGGGAAAGCGAGCATCCTGGAACAAAATGACTCAGAACTGCATTGGAGAATGGGTCCAAATAGGGAGGGGGAGGTGAGCAGGTTGAGAAGGGTTCTGGGGACCCTCTGAGTCTGTATTTTTCTATAGTGGCATCTGGTCACACTGCCCTTTGGACCATATATAAGGTACCCCTGCTACATAGATAATCTCGAGAGGGCAGTGACCATTCAGGAGGCTCGGTGATACTGACATCGATGAGGACATTCTGCTTTATGGGGCACACTAATTGGCTCTAGGGCCACTGAGTGCCCCAATCATCTAAAAAGGACCCACACTGACCATATGTGGATCCCTGCACCTCCAAGGGGTCATCCAGACCATCTCCCAAGGAGACATTATTCATAGAGCACATGCCACTTGTCCCTGCCAGAAAGGGTACACTTC
This sequence comes from Lontra canadensis, assembly GCF_010015895.1. Taxonomy (NCBI): domain Eukaryota; kingdom Metazoa; phylum Chordata; class Mammalia; order Carnivora; family Mustelidae; genus Lontra; species Lontra canadensis. Next base: position 17,613,342 of record NW_022630997.1, read on the forward strand.
CTTTGGCTCCTACTCCTCCCCCCAATAATGCCCACATCTGCCACACAGTAGGTATGTATGGGGGTGGGGTGTGAGGGGAAGCAGGAAGCATAAAGTCTCAGTGAATCTGTGACTTTTGGAGGTGATGCCGCAGAACCCCACTCTGTGCCTGGTCCTGTGTGCTCATAGTTAGTGAGACAAGGCAGGAGACAGGAAGAAATGGTTGGATTTGGGGGACTCAATATGTGATTGGGGAGGTGAAATTGTCGTTAAGAGTAATATTTATTTCTACTTCACACCGTGCAATGGTCAAAAGGGCTTTGAGCAGATTTAGGACGCGTGTGCGCACACACACACACACACACACACACGCAGGGATCAAAACAGTTTACAAAAAGAAAGGACAATCAGAAACCATTTAAAGGCAGGAGAAAGATAAACGGATGAAGGCTCTGGTCAGGGGAGTGTCTGCAGTTAGCATAGCCATCACAGGATGAGGGCCCAGGCTGTAATTGTCCACCTCTCAAGGCGCTCACCTGTATGGGTTCAGGTAGTCAGGGAAGGCTTTCTGGAGGAGGCAGAACCAGTCCGGGGACTTGACAGATGGCAGAACAAACCGGAGCAGTATTCCAGTGGTGGGACTAGAGTGAGGAAAGTCAAAGAAAAGGAGCTGAACGCGTAGCAAACGTTGGGTCAGGGAGGGGTTGGCAATGAAAGTGGTGAGTTTGAGGAACAGTGAGCAGGTGGCAGAGAGACAATATGTCTGGGGACAGTAAAGAGATGAGAGTCCCTGTGGGCCATTGATAGAGAGGAGGTGGGGTGGTCACTGCACTGGGAACACTTAGGAGGCACCCCAGACTAGCTTGGCCTCACCCCAATATCTCCTAATTCTAATACAAGCCCCTCAGCACCCTCTTCCTGCAGCCCCTCTTCCCCTTCTGCCCCCCATGAGCTCAAACTCAGCGTCCAGCAAAGACAGCCTTCACCAGGGGAGGGTTAGCCACATCAAACAGGCCTCCCCCTAAGAAGGAGGCACATACCCCTACAAGGGCAGAAGCCTCCCCCCTCCCGCCGTGTGCCCTGGCTGGCCCTGTGGCGGGAGGGGTGCAGTGTGAAGGGAGAGGCTCTCCTGCTGCACCATGACAGATGATTGACTCGAAACAATATCTAAGGCGATCAGGATAAAGTACTGGCCATTTCAAGGCTCAGCAGAATTCAGATTCTAATTAGACTTCTCACCACATTCCAAATAAAAATGGTTCCCCTGGTATCCTCTTTGCCTATCAGGTGTCTCTCCCTGATCGCTGGAACAAAACGCATAAAGAAAGTGATTAAAGCCATAACAAAGGCATAAAATTGGAATTATCGCTGCCACCACATCTGGGAGCATGGAGTGTCACCACACCGCCCCCTCCTCCCCAAACCTGCACACACAGAGAAATGCTGTCCCACCCCAGCTCCTGGCTGGGCACCCTGCACTGCCTGCCAGCAGATGGGTGAAGAGGTAGGGGGATGAGGGTTCAGGGGGAGGGATAGGACTGGTGGGGGGCAGGAGGTCTGAGGAACCGGGGATTGGAGATCAGGAGGCAAGTAAAGTGGGCAAATGAGGGGCTCCAGGCCTGGGGAGAAAGGGGTGTGTGGTCTAAGGAGTGAGGGATGAGCAGACAATGGCCACTGTCTCTAGTGTCTAAATATTTGTCAGTGGGGTAGGTCCTCGGGGTTCTTGCCTTGATGACCTCCCCACACCCAGGACATACATGCTCGTTGGCACACACATGTAATCAGGGCTTACAACCTGCTGTAAATTGTTTCATGCCCTCCATGTAGTGTCCGTCTCTCTTGGGAGACACCACAAGTCCCCCCACTGCCCCACTGCCCAGGTCACCAGACCCAGGGCTGGTTTTCAGTTCCCTTTCCCTGCCTGCTTCCAACAGGGGGCACTCAACTAGAGAGACCAGTAGGTCCCCATCCATCCCTAACATGTGTGTGCATGGCCAGCACCCAATCCAGAGACCCCAGTCCCCTATACTGCACATTTGCACACATGCACACACACACGTGTGTGCCATGCCTATAACAATCCCCTCACACAGTGCCCCCTATGCTGGGATTACAGCTGAGGCGCCCCATCTCGGCGGGGTCCTGGCTTCTCTGGCTCTTTTTGCCTCCCCTACTGCCGCCCCACGTGTGCCCCTCACAGCTAGCCTGGTACCTGGTAGTCCCGGGCAGCCTTGTTCCTTGCGTGGGGTGGGTAGGCAGGCGGGAGGTCCAGAGGAGGGTGAGGGAGTGGGAGCGGGGCTCTGAGCGGGGACGATATAAAATTAAAAGGTAAAAAGCAGGAACGCAAATGGAGGGTGCTTTCAGCTTTCACATTATTAATGACTCTTCAAAAAATCGGCGAGTTTTCCAATCTTCTCTGAGAAGCGCTTGAAGGAGCTCACAGATGAAACTGACCTTCAAAATGTTCTTTGGTCTTTAGTTAAGAAATTCGCTCGCCATTATGGCATCATTAGGGAAACAAGGATAAAATTACTCCATGGTTAATGACCTATAGTATCTCCCCACCAAAATTTGTTTCAGATCTAATAAAACTGTGCTTAACACACTCGGATGAGTTATGAGGACTGTTCTGCAGGGTATTAAAATGTGGAAAATAGATTTTCCGAAGCTGGGGGGACTGGACTTTTTGAATCAGATAGCAGAATGGAATTTTCTGGGCAATAAATTCTTCCATGTCTCAATTTCATCTCGCGCTCTCTCTCTCCTGCCTGCCTCTGCCCCTCTCTCTCCCTCACTCTCTCTCTCTCTCTCTCCCCCACTCTCTGTCTCCCTCTCTCTGTCTTTCATCTTTCCCTAAAATACTGAAGCAACACAGAAACGCTTCAAATTTGAAGCCTACATAAACTTTGAAAAAAGCAGAGTGACAGAGGCCGTCTGTGTGGGGCAGGGGGAGCCCGTATGTGTGTGTTTGTGGCTATGTTTGTGGCTCCTGCCCGCCCCACAAGAGTGGAAGCAACTCTCCATCACCGCACCCAGGGCCCCTGTACACACCCAAGGTGGGGGTGACACACTCCATTTCTCTCTTGCCAGCCAAGCTGCCGGATCTCACCCCCTGCACCAAAATCACAGGGCACACCCACGCTACTAACCCTTCCTAACATCGCCCCCACCTGGGGCCACCGTACACACCAATGCCAGGAGTCCGCCTATGAGAACACACCTGCCCTGTCCACTCCAGACTTCTTGGTGATGGGAAGGGGGTTGCACGGGCCTCATGAAGGGTCAGAACTGCCCTTTTTTGCACATGTGCGTGCCCATCAGCACATGCTAGCCCTCTTCATGGGACACACCCAGATGCCCCAGTCAGGCAGGCTGGCGGCTGAGACCTGAACCCCGGCCCAAGCACTGGCTGAAGGTTTTCGGGGGCTGGATACTGCCGCGGAGAGAGGTGGCTGGCGAGGTAATGGCATTTTGCTCTCTTTAAACTTTAATCTTTCCTATTAATTCCCTGCAACTGGAGAATGTGTGAGAGTTAATGTTCCGTGAACGTGTTTCGCACTCGGCAGTCTCTTCGAGCTAATTACCTTCAGGTGCTAAATGGAGGGAAATTGCAATCCATTTGGATGTGAAAAAATTTCGCCTTCCCGTCCCCTGTGAGACATCCTTTTTCCTGAGTGCTGCAGAAAGAATGCTCTCTGGGTGGGAGTTTTTTTCCTAATGTTTTTTTTCTTCGGCCCTCTCCCCCGCCCCCTTTCTCCAAGAGTCTGGGTTGTGTGGGACGGTGGAGGTTGGAGACTGGAGGAGGCCTGGGCCTGGGCACAAGGTCTAAGTCTGGGATGGAGGCCAGGTGGGGAGAGACTTACAAGCAGGGGAGATGCCCAGGTTGGGAAACTGTCCCCTGCACCTTGGAGGCCTTGGAGTGGAAGCGTATTTACACGCTTAATAACACGCTTATTACCAGTGTTTCTCAGCTGCTAGGTTTTGAATACAGATATAATAGAATTTTACAAGCCACATAAAAGCTGTCCTTCTCCTGGACCCTGAACTGGGGTGTCTGGTAGGGCGGAGGACAGGGAATGGCGAATGGAGACAAGGAGGGAGCTCGAGGAGGGAGAGAATGTAAATGGGTCAGAGAACTGGACAGAGAAAAAAGGGGACCGGAGTGGAAAGGAGATGGGCCTCCAGATGGGGCTGCGCGAGGGCCAGTGAGGAGAGATGGGCGGGACCTCTGTCTGTGTCCCAGAGAACTGGCACCCACGATAAAGGCATGAAGGCCAGGAAGGTCGGGCCAGGAAGGCGAGCTCTTGAAGCGTCTTGTGAGTGTCTTGTGTCTCCGCAGAGCCTGCCCACCTTAGTGACACACCCATCCCGCCAACCCCATCTAATCTCTGATCTCAGACCTCCAGTGCATCCAGGCCTCACAAAAAGGACACATCTAATTATACCTCCTCCCTCTACCCTGATTCCAAACCACCAGCCTTTGCAAACCCCATTCCTTAGCCCAGGTTGGACCAGGCAGCAGCCCAGATGTAATCTTTTGCTTCCACCCAACAGGGAACAGTTTGATTTGAAACACAAAGGACAGAATCCCTAACCCCAAGTGAGTGGCACTCCACTCGAAAGAGGATGTGGACCCCCATGAAGGGCCTGGGTTTTACCACCGACTTGGAATTCTCTCTCAGACCTCACCTGTGTTTTACTTGTGAGGGAAAAGCTGTTCTTTCTAACACTGAAGAGCCTTCTTTGGGACAATATATTGGGAAAATACTGGAATGGCTTGGGTTTACTTATTTGTCAAGAGTTTATTCTGAAAGAGTTTCAAATATATATATTTTTAAATCCATATACCTATTAGCTGGTTTCAACAACTGTCAACATAGAGCTGATCCTATTTCTTCCATCCGCCAGGACTTTTGGGACACAGACATCAAATCAGCTCACCCGCAAATATTTTAATATGCATTTCTAAAAGCTAAGGGCTCATTTAACATTACCCCCAATAGCATCGTCTCACTTAAATAAAAAATGAGCTATAATTCCTTCCTCTCATCAGAGTAAGGAATAATTGAATAAGGAATAATTCCGTATTCAAATTTCCCTGAATTGGTTTCTAATCCAGGCCCACACACTGGATGTGGTCAATGTGGTTTTTAGTCTTCTTTTATTCCATAGGTTACACTTTCTTCCCCTTTCTTGCAATTTATTGAAGAAATTGTGGGCCATTTGTCGTACAGAATTGCCCTCCTCATTCCAGGATTATGCTGAGGGCACCCCTGTGGTATCATTTAACATGTTTCTCTGTTCTTTGAAATTGGTAGATTCCAGAATCACTTGGCTTTAGATTTGATTTTTTGGCAAGAATATTTCAGGTGTGGCATGAAATTCCCATTGCATCACATTAGGACCACGTAATTTCTCATTGCTTTTCTTTTTATAATATTAAGATTAATCAGCAGGTTCGGTTGCTGTCAACTGGATCTATCCATTACAAAGTTCTCCTTCAGCTTTTTTCCCTCCATCAGCTTTTCACTTAATGGTTTTAACAGCCGTTTACTATCATTGACTAGATTCATTATTTCATTAGGTGCCTCTGTATTTGTTTTGAAACTGTTTCTTTTCTTCCAGCTTTTTATTTTGAGGTACTTTAAACTGTCCAGCCAAGTTCACTGTTGCAATGAATGCTCATATACTCTGACCCAGAAGAGCAATTGGTAACTGTGTCCACACTGGGTTAAACCATCTCTCCCTTTCTCTTTCTGAAACCCTTGTGTGTTAGAGGCTGACCTGAATGACACTTCATCCCAAAAGACTTCCGCAGTTATCTTTAAGACCAGGGATATCTGTCTGTACTGAACAGTGTGACGATCACTTTCAGGTACTTTTAAATTTTGCCTCTTTTATGAGTTCATAAGCAAAACCCTTCAATTGTCTCAATCATGCTCTTTATAACTGCCCCTCCCTCACCTCAGGCTTCCTGTCATCTGATCCACTAAAGGATGTATACTAAACCCTCCACTTTGGCCTCAAATCCTAGATCCCCCTGGGTCCCTCCCACTTACAGAATGAGTTGGAGAGAAATCCCAAGGGTATATCAGTGGTATTTGGTATTTTTGAATCTTGTGGAGGACTTAGCTCTTTTCCAGCCTGGTGTTGTTACCCCTGCCTGGTTTTGGGGAATTCTGGTTAACAGCTTCTTCTCACCCCCGAAACTTACAATATCCAAATACTAAAAGTTTATAATAAACAAGTACCTAAATTATGCAACAATTATAAGCTGTACCTGAGAAAAACATCTTTTCCTAGCAGTGCCCTGTGTTGTTCTACCGTCCCCAGCCCAGGCAGGTGCAAGACAAAGCAATGCAGCCAGACCAGGGAGCTGCTCCTCCACTCCTCACGACCAGGAGCCTCTCTTGGCTGGACCCACTTGGACAGGTCAGGCAGGACTGCCCCAGCCAGCTGATAAGCAAATCTCCTTGTTGGATTTTTCCTTTTATCAATAAGTAATATCCCACTTTATCCTTATTAGTGCTTTTGCTCTTACACTCTTATTTTATATCAATGTTGCTAGCCCACATTCCTTCTGGTTAATATTTGCCTAGCACATCTTGTTTTATATCTTCATTTTCAATCTTTTTCTGTGACCTTATATTTTAGGCAAGTCTTTTGTGAACATCCTATGCCTGGATTTTTTAAAAACCCAAATTGAAAGTCTCTTTTAATGGGAAAATTTGATATGTCTACCTTTATTACGATTAATGCATTTGGACTTCTACCATCTCTGTGTTTTCTGTTTTGATTTTTTTTTTGAGTTCCCTCTTCTATGCCTTCTATAATATTGATGAGTTTTCTTTATTCTGTTTTTTTTTTTAATTTTCTTTTTTACTGGTTTGGAAGTTAAGCATTCTATTTCCAGACAAATAGAGTTATTCTAAATTTTTAAAACATGCATATGTTACTTAAAGACTAATGTTAATGTGTATTTCTCTTCTCTTGTTAAACAACAGAAGGATCTTAGAATGTTAAATCAATCTCTTCCATTTTTCATGTAATTTATTGATTAGCATTTTAGTTCCACCATATTTTTATACTCTTTCAAAAAGTTATTAATATGAATTATTGTTGTTAAGATTTACCTACATATTTACCAATTTCTTTGCTCACAATGGTTTCTGTTAGCCTAATTCTTCCTTTTGGGTTCAATTTCCTTCTCACTGAAGTTTTTTAGAAATTCTTCTAGCAAGGATCTATGAGTAGTAACCTCTTTCATTTTTATCTGAAATTGTCTTTATTTCACCCTCTCTGTGTTGAATGATAATTACCTGGGGTATAGTTTTCTAAGTTGACAGTTATTTCCTTTAGCATTCTGAGGTTGTAATTATTTCTCTTCTGGTTCCTATCACTCCTAATGAGAAGCCTGCTGCCTGATTGTCATTATGCTGGTAGCTTTTAAGATTTTTTATCTTTGATGTTCTGCAGAATCAATAATGTTTTTAGGTGTAAATTTTCATTTATTCTGCTGTAAATCCAGTTGTGTTCCTTCTTATTGGGAATTTTTTTTTTTTCATTCAATACTGGTCAATTTGCCACCTTTGAATCTTTATATATTGCTACTCTCCTTTTTCTCTCTGTTCTCTTCTTCTGGAATTTCTAGTATCCCTATTGGGCCTTCTCATTTTATTTCGCATTTCTTAACTCCTCCTTCATATTTTCCATTACTTTTTTTTTTAAGATTTTATTTATCTATTTGAGAGAGAATGAGTGAGAGAGAGCACGAGAGAGAAGGTCGGAGGCAGAAGCAGACTCCCCGAGGAGCTGGGAGCCCGATGTGGAACTTGATCCTGGAAGTCCAGGATCATGACCTGAGCCGAAGGCAGTCGCTCAACCAACTGAGCCACCCAGGTGCCCCAATATTTTCCATTACTTTAACTTTGTGAGGGTACTTTCCAATTTGCCTTCCAACTCACTAATTCTCTCTTTAGCAGTGTTATCAACTGTTCAATCACTCCATTGATTTGTTTTCATTTCAATATTTTATTTCTACAAATTTTATTTTGTTCTTTTTAAATTTTACTTTTCTTTTCCATTATGCCTTATTCTTGTCTTTTGGATTTTATTCTTTCCTTTTTAGGGGAAATACTTTAAATATATTTATTTAAAAGTATTTTCCATATTATTTTGTTACCTATATAGTTATTTGAATTTGCCAGTGTATTATATTTGCTGGTTCTCTTTTTGGTAGTGGTTCTTCTTTTTTTTTTTTTTTTTAAGATTTTATGTATTTATTTGACAGAGAGAACTAGAGAGCACAAGTAGGGGGAGCAACAGAGGGAGAGGGAGAAGCAGGCTCTCTACTGGGTAGGAAGCCTGGTGCAGGGCTCAATTCCAGGACCCTGGGATCATGACCTGAGCTGAAGGCAGACACTAACTGACTGAGCCACCCAGGCACCCCTGTAGTGATTCATTTCTTCTTGTGGTTCAAAGTTTTTTATTGAGAACTCACTTCCAGCAGAACTTGGTTTCTGTAAGACACTTACATGCCCTTGGCCCTATAGGAGTCATCGTGTCAGGTAGTTTTGCCTCTGCTGGGACTCTATGGGTGTCACTATATTTGGACCATTTTATTTGTTATTTTCTTGAGTTTCCTACACCTTGCAAGTAGTGCAAATTTACACTGCACATCTATGTTCAGCACAGGCTTGGGTTTCTAATTTCTCACAGAATAATCTTTATTCCACTCTCAGCCACAGAAAGATGACAAGCTTCTCTAATGAGTCCTCATCCTGAGTGGAGTTTTCTGGTTCCTGTTTCATGGATAAGTAATACTTCATGGCTCCTAAGTTTATGAAGGAAGCTCAACTCCAGTCCGCCAAAATGCAGTGGCCTGGGGATCACCTTTTTTTTTTTTTTTAAGATTTTATTTATTTATTTGACAGAGACAGACACAGAGAGAGAGGGAACACAAGCAGAGGGAGTGAGAGGGAGAAGCACGCTTCTCGCTGAGCAGGGAGCCCAATGCAAGGCTCAATCCCAGGACCCTGAGATTATGACCTGAACCAGAGGTAGATGCTTAATGGCTGAACCACCCAGGTGCCCCTGAAACTCATTCTACTATCCTCATCACTGTTAAACTTTAGCTTTTCTGACATAGTACTGGACCCAAGGCCTCTGTGAGTTCCCCATGGCCATTTTGGTTCTGAGTTTTCTTTTCATTCCTAGCACTTAGAAACTTCCATTTACTGTTTTAAAGTGTGGTTATATACTTTTCAGTTGTTATATTTTGTATGTTTTTAAATTTATCATAAGCAATTATAAAGTTTATATTTCTTTTTTTAAAAGATTTTATTTATTTATTTGACAGAGAGAGAGCACAAGCAGAGGGAGTGGCAGGCAGAGAGAGAGGGAGAAGCAAGCTCCCTGCTGAGCAGAAAGCCTGATGCGGAACTCGATCCCAGGACCCTGGGATCATGACCTGAGCTGAAGGCAGACACCTAACCAACTGAGCTACCCTAAAGTTTATATTTCTTATATTTTTATATATCTTATATATTGATACTTAGTCACCCCTAAAGTTTATATTTCTAGTGACAAACATCTTCCTATATGAACTCAGTCTGATATGTTGGTCTGAAATCTCCTCATATTCTTGTGTTTATGATCCAGTTCATCTTTTCCACTAGGTTATGAACACATTTAAGTAGAGAGAGTATTTACTATTTATATTTTTATCCCATTCAAGTACCTAGCCCAGTTTTCTGCACTGAGTAGGTTCTTAGTAAGTGTTATTTCTCTTGTTATTTTTACCATCTCTAATCTCGATGTTCAGAAGGGACAGAAAACCAGATTCTTGATCTGCTATGAGCATTTAAAGTATACAGGCAGTCTGTTCAGCCTTTGGCTCATCTGAATTTCATTATTCATGGATAACATCTTCCTCAATTACCTTCAAGGACAAGTCATCATCTATAAGACCAATGTTTCTCAAAGTGCAGGGTCATTAGCAGGGTCATGAAATCAATTTAATGAAATAGAATAAAATAGAAAATAAAATACCAAGGTGCATCACATATGTAAGTATAGGTACTGCTTACTGAAATTTTGTTTCAGAGCTGTGTATGTGTGTGTGTGTGTGTGTGTGTGTGTGTGTGTGTGAGAGAGAGAGAGAGAGAGAGACAGAGAATGCTGGGTGACCATGCAAAATGTATTTCAGGCTGTGAGTTAGGGTAAAAATGTTTGAGAGTCACTGATTATACTTTTCTCTGAGACCCTACTCAAACTTCCACCCATTTCTGGCAGGCCCATCTTCAAGAGCAAAGATTAATTACAAAGCTAGGAAAACTCAAGGCCTATCTTTTTCCTTATAAAATTCTTAGAGTACAACATACCCCAGGGAGAAGGGCAGCTTCCATAAAGGTCTATGCTGTCCTAAATTAGAAGCCCCACAAATGGTCAAGGATACTCAGTAACTCACAGATATTCCCTGTGCCCCAGGCCTTTGTACTTCACCTTAATACGCCTGCCAACTCTCTGGAAAGGCCTTTCAGCTGATGTTTAGCAGGACTCTGAGACTGTTAAGACCTGTTTCTCCAGGGTCTTGACCTCTAGACAGCTCCTTGAATGTGGTTCTCAAGGCCATCACTAAATATCCACCTGGGAGAACACCCGGGCAATTACTCCCCTGCACTTAGCTCCCAGGGAAATTATCATCTACAGAATTCTCCTACACAGTATAGAAGGTAGACACGCCAGCTACAAAGACTTCACTTTGAGCATCAACATTGTTCTTGAGAAGGGCCCCAGAACCTCTTCCTCTGCTGTACTATCTTGAATATCTGCATATCACACAGGGATTCAACCCATTTCATATACAATGAGCCCCGGTATGAAGGGATTTTAGCGTCATTTAAGTTCCACATTCAGTATATCCCAAGGTTCCAAAATAAAGAGTCAGTTAGTTCTCTTAAAAATCAAACTGATATTGGGGCCCCTGGGTGGCTCAGTTGGTTAGGCGATTGCCTTCGGCTCAGGTCGTGATTCTGGAGTCCTGAAATCAAGGCCTGCATCGGGCTCCCTGCTCAGCAGGGAGTCTGCTTCTCCCGCTGACCTCTCTCCTCTCATGTTCTCTCTCTCTTTCTCAAAGAAATAAATTTTTTAAAAAGATTTTATTTATTTGACAGACAGAGATCACAAGTAGGCAGAGAGGCTGACAGAGAAGAGGAAGCAGGCTCCCTGCTGAGCAGAGAGCCCGATGCGGGGCTCCATCCCAGGATCCCAGGATTATGACCTGAGCTGAAGGCAGAGGCTTTAACCCACTGAGCCACCCAGCTGCCCCTCAAATAAATAAATTTTAAAAAATCTTTTAAAAAAGTAAAACTGATATCTATTGAGCTCCTACTAAGTGTCAGACATTTTTATCCTTTTCATTGTCTCATTTAATCTTTATAGCAATCCTATGAGGTCAGTATGATTACCCCCAATTTACAAATAAGGAGTGTGAGGGTCACAGCGGTTAATGAACTTGCTAGAGGATACCTAGCTAGTAAGGGGCTGCTGAGCTGGAATTTGATCTTCAGTTTGGTAGACATTTGGCCTGAGCACTTAACCATGATGCCCACTATATAGCCCTCAGTAAAAGGCCTCCCTGCCAGTAAGGACACAGATTCCAAGACCGACTCATGTAAAGCCAGTCCTTCCTCTGCATGTCTGGCCTAAGAAGTAATATGACCAGGATGTGGATGTCTTCTCCCTGCCTTGGTCACTGGACACATTGCTTACATCTCTGAGCCTCACATTCCCATCCATACTAATACTTGGGTTATTTCCTTCAGAGGAAAGGAAGGCATAAGATAATAACGTGACAGTATTTTGTAAAGTATAATGTGTTATGCCAATGAAATACTCTAAAAAGCCATACAAATAATTAGCTGAACGTGTCTGCATTTTTCCTGTTGGATTGGGAGCCCTTTCATTGGCTCCCACTGCTCTCGGAATAAAACTCAAAATGCCCACTTGGCCAGCAAGGCCTGCATGATATGGCCCTTTGTTCAACTCCCTTTCTCAACGTGTTCCAAATTTACTGACCTCTGTGTTCCTATCTCAGGGCCTTTAAACATGCTGTTTTTCTCTGCCTGATACATTTCCCACCTCTACCCACAACCTCTACTCTCCACCCTCACGTTACCTGACTAAATAGAAGATTAATTTCCTTGAGGCAGCCTTAAGTGACTAAATAAGGTCACTCTATTACACTCTCTCATAGCATACGCTGTGCCTTTCTTCCATAGCACTTTGGAACATATTTAGTTTGTGTGCAGAGTGATGGTGGCTGTTAGTGGTTTAGTATGTGTCTTCCGCATTGGAAGGGAAGCTTGATGAGAGCAATGACCATATACATTTTTCAAGTTCTATATGCCCAGCACCTGGCAGAGTGGTCCACTTGGCACAAAGTAAGGACTCCACAGATATTTGAACACATCTTCAACATCAATACATCTGAACAGAGACTGCTTTACTCATATTTTATCACCTATCAGAAGTGCCACAGAAATCTGTTAGGCTTCAACATCTTCAGACTGGCATTTCTGAGCATGAGGCCCGTAGGCTAGAAATTGGTGTTATATGAGAGAAAGAGTTTTAAGGTCAAATAATTTGAGAAACGGAAGGTTAAACACATGTAAACAGGATTTAAACTTTTTTTTAACCTCAAGACTTTTATTTATTTATTTTTTAAAGTAGGCTCCATGCTGGGCTGCATGATATGGCCCTTGAACTCACAACCCTGAGATCAAGAACTGAGGTGAGATCGAGAGTCAGATGCTTAAGCAACTGAGCCACCCAGGTGCCCCTAACCACAAGACTTCTTAGAGCCAGGCCTGAACCAGTTCTTGAGAACTGTCAGTGGAAAGCAGAGCCCCCAGCCCAACCATGGTGCACATACAGTGTGAAGGAGAAATAAACCTTCCTTGTCTTAAACCTCTGATAGGGGGCTGTTACAGCTACAAACCCAGTCGACATTGATAATAATACATTGTCCATATATAGTATTTTTGATATTGGAAAATCTATAGATAGGAGGTCGGAGTGTTTCTGGGAACCTGGATGGGTCCATCAAGGAGGTGGGTGACTGGGTGAACTCATTCACTAGAGTCATTCTGCCCCCACACGTGACCAGGGAGACAGAACTAGCCTTATATAGCAGATGAAAGTTGATGGGTAGTAGCTAAGGTTTTACACCAGAAGGGGTTTAATTTTCAATTGATTAATAAGCTAAAAAACCAACATTCGTTGAGCACCTACCACATGACAAACACTGTTAGGTGCTGGGACACACTGGTGAACAAGATACAGGGCTCAGAACCCACAGTGGGAGACATACAAGTAAAGAGTCCATTTCAGTATAGCGCTTTAAGAGCCAAAAAGGCACCCAACACACATGTGGGATTGGAGGAGCTTCTTAGAGGAGGTGACATCTAAGCTGTGATCCAGAGCATAACTAAAAAGTAGCCAAGTAAGAAAGGACAGAAGGGCATTCCAAAAAAAAAAAGAACAATTTGTAGGAGGTGTGGAATCTGCTCCAGGCCATGGGAAGGATCCAGCAGGAGACAGAGAAATGCTAGAGAGTATAATGCCTTCTCCAAGGCACAAGGCCAAGGAGAGACTAGACCCCAGTACCAGCTGGGAACCTGAGTGGGGAAGAAAAGTAGCCTAAATCTCAGCCAGTCTGTGTGCTTCAGTAACAGGATTTCACATGGCAGGGAAAAATGGGCCTGAGAGTGGGAGCAGGGCCTCCTCTTCTAAGGGTAAGAGTCACCCAGGAAGCAGGAGATGTGGGGATGGATAAGGGCAAGGAGGGCTTGAAATCCAACATAGGAGGAGCCAGACCTTGACTGTTGTTCCTCACTGGGAGACCAGGACCCCTGGGCTGAGGCAGCTCTGAGGTACAGATGTGTGCAGCTGGTTAGAGGACAGATGCTCAGAGAGGGTCGCTAAGAAGGAGGTCTGGGGAAGACCTGAACCCCTCACCTAGGTCCAGCTATGGTGCCAGCCTGAATTTATCATGCTTGATCAACCCAGGGCTGAGATGAGACAGTGAAATGGGGAGGTGATTGGCCCATGAGCCTTGGCACCCAAGCTGCCCTGCGCTTGAGCAGCTAGAATGTTTGGGGTCATGAGTCCAGGCACTGAGAGTGTAGCTTTGTTGTTTCCCTTCCATTTTGTAATTCAGTTTAAAGATTCCAGCCAGATTCAACTGAAAGAAAAGAAGGCAGGACAGAACTAAATGGAGGCCGCTGCTGATGGTGATCAGAAGGCTGGAATAGATACAGGAGATGGGACCAACCTGTCCCAGGATCGGTTCTAGGCTTCTTCCATCACTCTCGGTGGGCCTCCTCCCCACTCCCAATCTCTCTAAGAACATCCACCCTCTCCTTAGGAATCCCTCTCACCTCAGGAAACTGCCAAGAATAAGCCAGTTGCTCTTCAAGGGACATTTTCCCAACTGTGGGAAAAGGTCTCCCCACTCCCAGCCTCTTCCTGTCCTCTGCATACTTGCTTGCAGTCCTTCATTTATCCACAAGACAAATAATAATAATAATAATAATAATAATAATAATAATAGTGTGGCGCATAAAAACACAAATTCTGGAGTTGAACAGAAGCTCAGCTCTACCACCCAACAGCTGGGAGAACTTGGGAGAGTTGAACTTCTGTTTCCTTATCTATAAAATGGGGATGATAATACTTTCTTCAGGTAATGATTAATTGAGATATGTATAGAAGCATTTAGTGTGATGCCTGGCACTTCTTAGGCACTCAGTAAGTTATTATTACTGATACTATTAAAATAGAACTTTAAACAACCTGTACTTACCTGGCTCACTGGCTTAAGTGACACCATCAATTCTTTTGTAAAACATACTGACTTATACTCATGGCTCATCAAACCTTCACGGCTAGGATGCTGTGCACTTGCGCTCCCCCATTTCGTTGAATTGCCTCCTTACCAAGAGTCATTTGTTTTTAACTCAGCCTGTTTATGCCAGCTGTGCATATTATTCTTATTATATAATTTAACTAAATGTTACATAAACCAATAAAATATGAGTACTAAACTAATGTTGCTGTTTGGAAAGACTCTGTAACAGCAAGTTGCTTAAAAATTTTATGCAATTATGTATTAGTGAGACAACTGAAAAAAAGGGGAAAATCATTAAAAAAAAATCTAGGATTCTTCACTCAAATAGTTTCCCAAATACTTTTCAGTTTCTAATCCATGTTAAAGAACTCAAAACTGAAAATGCCAATCAAAACATTCGGGGTATAGCTCATGCAAGAAATATGTTGGTGAAATGCCAATCAGTACACCCATACACAGAGAAAGTTCTTGGCCCTACATCTAAAAAAACTGAGAGTATATAGTCTTTTATTTGTTTTAACTTAAAAATAAAACATCTATGTATCTAGACATCTATTAAGATTTAACTTATTTGTCACAGAGAGAGAGAGCAATTGAGAGCACAAGCAGGGGGAGCACAGGCAGAGGGAGAAGCAGGCTCCCAGATGATCAGGGAGCCCGATGCAGGACTCAATTCTAGCATCCTGGGATGACAACCTGAGCCGAAGGCAGATGCCCAACCAACTGAGCCACCCAGACATACCATACATGCATTTATTTAGGCCTTCTGTGATTCTACGTGTATTTTCAGCTATGCTCCCTCTCCCAGGATGAGGTCTATGAAGAGCTTATGCAAAGCAACTTTCATTTGATCATTAAAAATTTTTTTTAAAGATTTTATTTATTTGACAGAGATCACAAGTAGTAAGAGAGGCTGGCAGAGAGAGAGACAGAGGGAAGCAGGCTCCATGCTGAGCTGAGAGCCTGATGTGGGGCTCAATCCCAGGACCCTGAGATCATGACCTGAGTCAAAGGCAGAGGCTTAACCCACTGAGCCACCCAGGTGCCCCACATTTGATCATTTTTAAATGATTTTTTGATCATTCTTAAAAATTAACCTTTATGAGATAATTCAGATGCAGTTATAAGAAATAATAGAATACTCTTTACCCAGTTTTGGCCAATGATAGTATCTTACAAAACTGTAGCACAGGGGTGCCTTCCTCCTCTCTCTGCCTGCCTCTCCGCCTACTTGTCATCTCTCTCTCTGTCAAATGAATAAATAAAATCTTAAAAAAAAAACTATAGCACAGTATCACAACCAGGATATCGACATTGATACAGGGAAGGTACAGGATGTCTCTAATTACCACAAGGATCTCTCATGTTGCCCTTTCATAGCCACACCTACTTCCCTTCAGCCCTTACTCCTTCCCTAACCCCTGGCAACCACCAATCTTTTCCCCAATTAAATAATTTCATCATTTCAAGAATATTATACAAATGGAATCATACAGTATATAATCTTTGGGCACTGGTTTTTTAAAGCTCAACAGAATTCTCTGGAAAGTCTTTCAGGTTGTGTTGTCTATCAGTAGCTCATTCCTTTTTATTGCTGAGTAGTATTCTATCGTGTGAATGTACCAGAACTTATTTCCTCATTTTCTTTTTTTTTAAGATTTTATTTATTTATTTATTCATCAGAGAGAGAGAGAGAGAGAGAGAGTGCACAAGCAGGCAGAGTGGCAGGCAGAGGCAGAGGAGAAGCAGGCTCTCTGCTGAGCAAGGAGCCCGATGCGGGACTCGATTCCAGCACCCTGGGATCATGACCCGAGCTGAAGGCAGCGGCTCAACCAACTGAGCCACCCAGGCATCCCTATTTCCTCATTTTCTATATGTTTTGTAATTTTATATTTTACATTTGAATCTGTAATTCATTTCAAATTAATCTTTAACCGATAGACACCCACTTGGTCTAGCACCATTTGTTGAAAAGACTATCTTTCCTCCATTGAATTGCCATTGTGAAAACTCAGTTGGGCATATTTGTGTGGTCTACTTCTGGATTCTCTATTCTGTTCCATTTGTTTTATTTGAGAGAGAGAGACAGAGAGTGAGTGTGCACATGCATGAGTGGCTGGAGGGGCAGAGGGAGAGAATCTTCCCTCTGAGAGGGAAGCTGACTCCCCAGTGTGGGGCTTGATCTCCAACACATGAGATCATGACCAGAGCTGAAACCAAGAGTCAGACACTTAACCGGCTGAGCCACCCAGGCAACCCTCTGTTCCACTGATCTATGTGTCTATACCTCTATCAACACCATATAGTTTGGGTTATTGTGGCTATATATATATATATAATAAGACTTGAAACTGCATAGATGCATTCCTCCCACTTTATTCTTTTTCAGAATGTTTTAGCTATTCTTGCTCCTCTGCCTTTCCATACTACTTTAGAATAATCTTGCCTGTACTTACCAAAAAATATCTTGCTGGGATCTTCCTAAGAACTGTGTTAAACCTGTATATCAATTTGAGGAGAACTGACGTCTTTCCTACATTGTCTTCCAATTTGTGAATATGATTTGTCTCTCCATTTCTTTCATCAGCATTTTGTAGTTCTCAGCATACCATTCCTGCCCATAATTTGTTAGATTGATACCTGAGAATTTCATTTTATTTTTGAGCAATTATAAATTATATTTTACTTTTAATTTCAGTGGCCATATATGCATTGCTAATATATATAAATACAACTGACTTTTGTATATTTATTTATATCCTTCAACTTTGCTAATTTCAAGCATTAGTTCTGAAAGTTTTTTTTTTTTTTAAGTTTCCCTGGGATTTCCTAAGTAGACACTAATGTCTTCCTTTCTGATATGTATAACTTTTATTTCCTTTTCTTATCTTATTGCCCTGTCTAGAACCTCAAGCTCCACGTCAAACTGGAGTGGTGAGAGGGAACGTCCTCACCTTTATCCTGGTCTTGGGGGAAAACATTCAGTCTTTCACTACTAAGCATAATGTTACCTCTAGGATTTTTATGCATGCTCTTTGTCAAATTGAGGAAGTTCCCTTATATTCCTATTTTTTGGAGTTTTTGTTGTTATTGTTTCCCTCCCTCCCTCCTCCTATTTTTCAGTTTTTATCATGAATTGGGTGTTGAATTCTGTCAAATGCTTTTTCTGCATTAACTAATACATTCACGCAATTGTTCTTTAGTTTGTGCATAGGGTAGAAGGAATTGATTTTTAAATATTGAACAAGCTTTTCATGACTGGAATAAACTCCACTTGGTCATGGTGTATAATTCTTTTTACATATTGCAGGATTTCTGGTCTGCTAGTTTTTTTGTTTTATTTATTTATTTATTTATTTATTTATTATTATTTTTTTTTTAGAGAGGGAAAGAGTGTGCAGGGGAGGGCTAAAAGGAGAAGGGAGAGAGAGAATTTTAAGCAGGCTCCATGTCCGGTATGGAGCCTCACACAGGGCTGGATCTCATTACCCTGAGATCATGACCTGAGCTAAAATCAAGAGTTGGACACTTAACCGACTAAGCCACCCAGGGGCCCCTGGTTTGCTAGTATTTTGTTACGGACTTTTGCACCTATATTCATGAGGAATATTGGTGTGTAATTTTCTCTTTCTTTTTGGTACTGTCTTTGTCTGGTGATACCCAGCTAAAATTAACTTCATAAAATTAATTACGAAGTGTTACCTCCTCTTCTATTTTCTGGAAGAGATTGTGTACCTTTGCTGTTCTTTTCTCTTTAAATATTTGGTAGAATTAGCATTCTCCAGTAAAACTGTCTGGGTCTGGAGATTTCCTTTTTAAGAATTTTAAAATGATTAATTCAACTTTTTTAAATAGAAAATTATTAAAACGTTCTATTTCACATTGGGTGAGTTGTGATAGTTTGTGTTTTTCAGTGTGTGTAGAGTTGTTCATACTGTTCCCTTATCCAGCTGATGTTTGCAGGGTCTGTAGCAATATTTCCTGTTTCACTCCTGAAACTGGTAAAACTATGTCTTCTTTTTTTTTGTCAGTCTTGCTAAAGCCTTATCAATTGTATCTTTATTCTTTAAATTAAGTAGTCTCCACACCCAGTGTGGGCCTTGAACTCACAACCTTGATATCAAGATACACATGCTCTACCAACTGAGCCAGCCAGGAGCCCAAGACTCTTCCTCTTTTCTTTCTTTTTTTTCTTTTTAAAAAAGATTTATTTATTTATTGGGGGAGGGGAGAGGGAGAGGAAGAGAGAATCTCAAGCAGACTCCACACTTGAGTGCAGAGCCCGACATGGGGCTCAATCTCATGATGATGAGATCATGATCTGAGCTGAAATCAAGAGTTGGGCACTTAACTGACTGAACCACCTAGGTGCCCTGACTTTAGTATATATATATTTCCTATCAACACTGCTTTAATTGTGGCCCACAAATTTTGATATGTTGTATTTTCATTTTCTTTGAGTTCAACAAATTTTTAAAATTTCCCTTGAGATTTCCACTTTTACTCATGGATTATTTGCAAGGGTCTTTTTTTGTTCCACATGCCCCAAGAGTTTGTTATCTTTATGTTATAAATTCTTTAAAAAATAAAATTTGTAATGGGGCGCCTGGGTGGCTCAGTGGGTTAAAGCCTCTGCCTTCAGCTCAGGTCATGATCCCAGGGTCCTGGGATTGAGCCCCGCATCGGGCTCTCTGCTCCAAGGGGAGCCTGCTTTCTCCTCTCTCTCTCTCTGCCTGCCTCTCTGCCTACTTGTGACCTCTGTCTCTCAAATAAATAAATAAAATTAAAAAAAAATTTGTAGTGAATGAACATACCATGTATGATTTTCATTCATTTAAATTTGTTGGGGTTTGTTTTATGGTCCAGAATATGATCTAGGTTGGTGTATGTCCCATATAAACTTGAAAATAATATGCATTCTACTGTTGTTGGAGAGTTCTGAAAATGTCCGCCAGATTCTGTTGGTTGATGGTGGTTTGAGTTCTGTCTAGTTCTCCTGTCAGTTATTGAGAGGGGGGTTTTGAAGTTTTCAATGATAATTGTGTATTTGACTGTTCCTCCTTTTAGTTCTATCAGTTTTTGTTTCACATATTCTGCAGTTCTGTTGCTTAATCGTTGTATTAAGAATTGTATATCTATATAAGAATTGTATATCTTCTTGGTGAGTTGACCTTTTAGCCGTTATATCATATCCTTCTCTGTCTCTGGTAATTTTATTTACTCTGAAGTGTACTTTATCTCATACTAATATTGTATAAGGACTGATATACATATGGACTTCTGCTTTGTTTTGATAATGTTTTCATGATATATCTTTTTTCATCCCTTTGCTTTCCTTCTCTCTCCATCTCTCTCTCTCTCTCTACACACACACACACACACACACACACACACACACACGTAGTTAGGTTATGATTTTTACTCATTCTGCCAATCTTTTAACTTGTGTATTTATGCCATTTACATTAAATGTAATTATTGATCTATTAGAGCCTAAGTCTGGCCTTTTACGTTTTCTTTTTTTCCCTACTTCATTTCCATTTCTTTCCCCTTTTTGTGGACTACTAAAACATTTTTTAGAATTCTTCTATTTCTCTATGGCATTTTTGAGTGCATCTCTTTTTTAAAATGGTTTCTTTAGGTATTACATTATATATGCAAAACTTACCACAGTCTACTAGTGTCATCATTTTACTAGTTTGGGTGAAGTGCAGACATTTTACCTCATTTTACATCCCTTTACCTTCCCCCATTTAGAGTATCTAAAATATTTCCTTTATATGCATCAGTGTTGTAATTTTTGTTTCAACAGCCAAACATATTTTAGAAAACTCAAGAAGGGAAGAAAAATCTACTGTTGCTTACCATGTTTTTTCTTCCTTTTTGGTGTTTCAAGGTATCTTCTTTTATCAATTCCTTTGTGTTTGGAGAATTTTCTTCAGCCATTCTCTTAGAGTAGGTCTGCTAGTGACACATTCTCTTAGTTTTCCTTTTTCTGACAATGTCTTGATTTTCCTTTCATTTCTAAAGGGTATTTTCACTAGATATTCTGGGTTGACAATTTTCTTTTTTCTCAAAAAAGTTGTGTCTCTTCTTTCTTGTCTTTATGGTTTTTGATGAAAAATCCACTGCATTTGAATTGGTATTCCCTCTATGTAAGGTGTCATTTTTCATTACTTTCAAGAGTTTTCTTTGTCTTCAGTGTTTAGAATTTTGACTATGATGTATCATGGTGTGGACTTCTTTAGGTTTATCCTATTTGGAATTCACTCAGCTGCTTGAATCTGTAGGTCTACATATTTCGCCAAATTCAGGGGAGTTTCTGCTGTTTTTGAATACTTGTTCAGCCCTATTCTATAGTCTCCCTCTGGGACTCCCATGATAAAAATGTTAGATCTTGTGTTATAGTCCTGCAGTCTATTTTCAGTATCTTTTTCCTCTTTGTTGTTCAGACTGGGTAATTTGTACTGTTTTATCTTACAGTGTACTCATTCTTTTCTCTATTTTCTCCATTCTGCTTTCAAGCCCAAGCACTGAGCTCTTTAATTTCATTATGGTATTATTGAATTCTAAAATTCATTTGATTCTTTATATTTCCATTTCTTTGCTAAGACTTTCTATAACTTTGCTGAGACTTTTTGTTTTGTTTTGTTTTGTTTTCATTTGTCTCAAGTATGTTCATATTTGTTCATTAAAGCATTTTTTGTAGTGGTTGCTTTAAAATCTTTGCTAGATAATTCTAACACTTTTGACAACTCGGTTTTGGCATCTATTTCTTTCTTTCTTCCTTTCTTTCTTCCTTTTCTCTTTCTTCCTTTCTTTCTTTCTTCCTTCCTTCCTTCCTTCCTTTCTCTCTCTCTCTCTCTCTCTCTCTCTCTTTCTTTCTTTCTTTCTTTCTTTCTTTCTTTCTTTTTTTCCATTCAGTTTGAGATCTTCTTTGTTCCAGGTATGATAAGTGACTTTTTATTGAAACTTGGAATGTGGGGTATTACAAGACTCTTGATTTTATTTCAACCTTCTATTTTATCTGGCTTCCTCTGACACCCCACTAGCAGAGGAATGGAAAGAGAATTTATTTGTTATTGTAAGGTGGGGTAGAGGTCTAGGTTCCCCACTTGGCCCTCTCCTTACTATTGCTGGGTGGAGGTGAAAGTTTCAACTCTCCAGTACGCCTTCTCTGATATCTCCCTGGCTGAGAGGGGTGAGGAGAGCTTTGTTACTGCTACCCACATAGCTTTCATTAACATCATGGAAGGAATAAAAGTCCTTAAGCTGTACTAGGCCTCCTCCAACACCATCCCAGTGTGGAGGAGAAGGATCACCTCATAACAGCTGGGTGGAGGTCAAAGTCCAGGACCCCCATGTGGTCTCCATTGACACTATGGGGTGATATAGGGAGCTTGTTACCTCTGGAAAGTACAAGTTTCCAGAATCCCTACTTGACCTTCTCTAACACCATCCTGCAAGTGGTTGGGATGCCTCATTAAAGCCTACTGAGAATAGAAGTCTAGGCTTAGCCTTCACCCTTGCTTGCATCGGTTGGAGTGCAATTCTGCAGAATTTGGCTGAAGTAGATCAGTTATTGCCTAAAAGCTGTCTTTCTAGGTTGTCCCTTTCCTGTTTGTTTGACTAGAGAGAGCAGCTTTCATTGGATTTTTTTTTTTTTTTTTTTTTTGGTCTGTATTGATTGGTATTTCTGGGTTGTAAGCTTCTTCAGCTCCAGGTCTGAGAAAAATGAGGCGAGACAAAAGAAAACCCAGGGAACTCAGTATGTCATTCCTTGAATTCCAAGGTCCCTAACTGATCTGCCTTCTTCTCTCCACCTTTCAGAGTCTCTTATGCTTGCTTGATGTATAATGTCCAGGAATTTTAGTTGTACTTAATGGAAGGAATGGGGAAAGTATATCTAGTCTACCTATCCTTTCTAGGATATCTTTCTAGGATAGAAACTTCTTGATGATTTTGATACCAACCCATTTGCTAGGCCTTCAGGGCATAGCAGACACTGTGTAGGCACTTCAGGGTGAGCATAATATATTTTTTATAGCTCCTATACGCCAGTACCTCACCGTTAGGTGGAACAGACAGCTATGTCTCCTATAGTCTGGTTGATTGTTAAGAACATGGCTTAGAATCAACTGAGTCCCAGCTCCAGTTCTGCCACTGCCAACCTTTGTGACCCTGGATAAGTGAGTTAACCTCTCTGATTCTCAGTCTCCTCACTTATAAAACAGGGGAAAGATAAGTACCAATATCACAGGCTTTAGATAGATTAAACAAAATAGTGCCTGTAAATCAGTTTGCATGATGTCATCACAAAGCAAGTGCTTAGTAAATATTAGTTGTTGTTGTTGTTGTTACAAGGCAGGCTGGGCCAGGTAGAGTAATTCTCCCTTAGCCTTGTTCTCTCCAGTCAGAGCAGGTCTTTTGACTACTCTGTGCCCACTGCCTCTCTCTCTCTCTCTTTTTTTAAGACCTTATTTATTTATACGAGAGAAAATGAGCGAGAAAGCAGACCAGGGGTAGGAGCAGAGACTCTACGTGCCAAGAAGGATATGATGAGAATACTCTGAGAGCTTGGAGAGAGAGAGAGAGAGAGAGAGATCACATTTATATAGAAGAATCAGGGAAGAATTCGTTAGATGTACACACCTGAACTTGACTTCAATAGGTAAACATGAAGGAAGTGCAAGAGATTGGCAAAGAAAAAGAGAAAAGAAGGTACAAACTGTCCGCAGAAAACAGAAAGTGGTATGGTTTGGCTAGAACACAGTATATTTGTGTGTGGGGGTAAGGTAGAGTGAGAAGAGACTGGACAGTATGGGGCTAGTATTTGGAGAGCTTTAAATATCAGGTGTATCAGTCAGGGCTAGGATTGACTGTAACCATCCAAGTTACAGTAGCTTAAAAACATAAGGGTTTATTTTTCTCTAAGTAAAATTAACTTCAGACTTTGGTGATCTGAGGTTGGTATGGCAGCTCTACATCACCAGAGACCCAGGCTTCTTGTATCCTTAGCAAGTGCTTCCATCTTTAAAGTTGTGTTGTAGTCCAAGATAGCTGCTGGAAGTCCAGCATTCCTGACATGGAAAGGAAAGGAAGACAGGCAATCTGTCCAGCTATCTGCCCTCTTTATAGAATCTTTATGGAGCCTTCAGGAAGCAGCACACAACAAGTTGCATTAACATATTATTGGAAAAAAAAACTACTAGCCAGAACTCAGTCACATGGCCATTTATCTGTAAGAGAAAAATATATTTATTTGCTGAAAGAAATAAACTTTTAAAAATCTGAGCATATTGTGCTCCTGGATATGATACAAGTTATATTACTAAAGATGAAAGGATACTAAGTAGGCAACTAGAAGTCTGTGTATCACCAGAGTATAGGGTTTAGACTTAATTAATCTGGTAGTGAGAGCCCTGTGGGGGATTGTTTAGCCAGAGACTGGCACAATCCAAGTTGCCAACTAGAAAGATTTGTCTGGGACTGCGAAGACCAGGTTTTAGTAGATAGAAACTAAAGGAAGAGAGATTAGTTAGTAGGTGATTTCACTGATCAAGGAGGAAAGTGGTGAAGAATGAGATGGAAAGTCAAGGGGACAGAGGGAAGACATATTTTAGTAGTATATTATCAGGATGGGAGTTGATTGAATGCGAGGGTGTTAAAATAAACCAAAGACTGATTTTGCAAATGGGAAATTCAGACAGTTGACAGATGAACATAAACTGGACGATGGGGCCATTTCTGGAAAGAGGGAAGTCTGAAGAAGATGCATTGGGCCACACGATGCGTTTGGTTTGAAACAGCAGATTCAGGCAGGACACTTACACTAATGATTCTTAAAGTGTGTGCCCCAAACAGCATTAGCATCACCTGGGAACTTATTAGAAATGAAAATTCTGGGACCACATACCAGACCTACTGAATCAGAAACTGTAGGCTTGGGGCCTAACTATCTGTTTTAACAAACATATATTGTATTTTTATATACTAGCAATAAACAATAGTAAATACAAATTTTAAAAACATTCCATATGCAATAGCATCAAAATATATTAAACACTTTCAGATTAGTTTGACCCAAGATATAAAAAACTTCTAATCTGAAAACTAAAAAGCAGTGCTGAGAGAAATTAAAGAAAACCCAAATAAATGAAGAAATATTATGCCCATGTATTGTAAGATTTAATATTGTTAAGATGTCAATACTCCCCAAATTGATTCTAGGTTAAATGCAATCTCAAATTCCAGCAGGCTGTTTATTTTTAGACACTGACAAATGGATTCTAAAATGCATATGGAAATACAATAAAATAGCCAAAACAATTTTGAAAAAGAACAAAATTGGAAGGCTTATGCTATCTGATTTTAAGACTTAAAAAGATACAGTAATACAGTGTGACACTGACATAAATATAGACAAACAAATCAGTGGAGCAGAATAGTGTGTCCAGAAATAAACCCATGCATAAATGATCAATTGGTTTTTGATGAAAGTACCACAGCAATTAAATGGGGAAAGGAAAATCTTTTCAACAAATGATGCTGTAATAACTGAATAGTCATATGCAGAAAAAAAGGAACTTAATCCCTACCTCACACCATATACAAAAAAATTAACTTGAAAAGGACCACAGACCTAACATGAGAACCAAAACCACAAAACTTCTACAAGAAAACATAGGGAGAAAATCTTAGTGACCTTGAGTTTGGTAAAGATTTCTTAAATATGGGGTGCCTGGGTGCCTCAGTCATTAAGCATCTGCCTTCAGTTCAGGTCATGATCCCAGGGTCCTGGGACTGAGCCCCACATCAGGCTCCTTGCCAAGCAGGGAGCCTGCTTCTCCCTCTCCCACTCCCCCTGATTGTGTTCCCTCTCTCACTGTATCTCTCTCTGTCAAATAAGTTAATAAAATCTTTTAAAAATTTTCTTAAATATGACCCCCAAAATGCAAACTATTAAAAAAAATCAAGGGGCGCCTAGCTGGCTGAGTTGGAAGAGCATGCAACTCTTGATCTTGGGGTGATGAGTTCAAGCCCCACACTGGGTATAGAGATTACTTTAAATAAAGAAAGAAACAAATAACCAATAAATTTGACTTGATCACGTTAAAATGTTTGCTCTTCAAAAGATATTGTTTAAAAAGTAAGCAATATACTAGAAGAAATTATTTGCAAAGCAAATCTGTCCTAGAATACATTAAAAAAATACAGTGCAATAGTAAAAAGACAATACAATTTTTAAAATAAGCAAAAGATTTAAATAGACACTAAAGCCAAGAAGATATATGGATAGCAAATAAACACCTGAAAAGCTGCTCAACATCATCATTACTAAGGAAATACAAATTAAAAGCACTACATACCACCACCACAACATTACATACCCCCCGCATACCCAATGGAATGGCTAAGATCAAAAAGACTGATCATACCAGATACTGGCAATGATGTGGAGCAGTTGGAATTCTCAGACACTGATGGTAGCTGTGTAAAATAGCATAACCAATCTGAAAAACAATCTGGCAGTTCCTTAAAAAGTTAAACACACATTTTACCATATGACCTATCCATCCTACTTCCAAGAGAAATAAGAGCACAAAGAATTTTACACAAATGTTCTCAGTAGCTTTATTCATAATAGCCCCAAACTGGAAACCCAAATGTCACTCAACTAGTGAATGGAGAAACAAACTACTGTATCTTCATACGATGGACTACTACTCGGTAATACAAAGGAATGAACTATTGATACAGCAACAACATGGATGAATCTCAAAATAATTATGTAAGTGAAACAAATTAGAAATAATAAAAAGTACCTTTTCTTGATTCCATTTACATAAAATTCCAGGAAATGCAAACTAATCTATATTGACACAAACAAGTTAAAGCTTATCTGGGGATGGGAAAGGCATTGAGGGGAGGGGAAGAAGGATTATAAAAGAAACAAGGAGACTTTGGGGGGTAGGATGTTCATTATCTTGATTGGGGTGCTGCTTTCATGAGTATATTCATGTCAAAACTTACCAAATTATTCACTTTAAATATGTGCAATTTATTATATGTCAATTATGCCTTGTATAATGCTGTAAAAAATATTATTTGGCTCCACTCCAGGCCTACTGAATCTGAAACTATAGGAATGGGGCCCAGGACCCCATTACCAAACAAACACTCCAGGTGATTCTGATGCACAATAAAGTCTGAGACCACTGATTTAGGTGACAAACTTCCAGCAGATGGTTGAAATAAGGCTCTAGACCGGAGTACAGATTTGAGAGTCATCTGCTTGGAGGTCATAGCTGAGGTTATAGCATGAGGGGATTTAGAGAGGAAAGAACAGAAAGCAAGAGATGGGACTAGAGAAAACCCACCCTCAGGAGACAAAGAAAAAGAGGAGCAGTTGACGAAGCAAGGAAGAAGGGGTCTGAGGTTCAGGGAAGGACAGATGCCAAAGAAAGAGATTTTAAGATATGAGGTGATCAACAATGCTGATACCAACGTAGTATTTGCATAGATGTTGTCCAGTTTTCAAATCTTTTTCATGCATGCTGGTGCATTTACCATGCCAGGGTTGGCCAAGCAGATATTGGTCACATTATGCCTGGTCAGCGGCACCATCTACAGGACAGCCCAGGATTTGGACCTGGGCAGACCTGGGTGGAATCTAGCTCCTTCACCTACTTGTCTGTATGTCTGGTCAAATTTCTTGTTTTCCTGTTTTCCAAATGGGGATCATTCTACCCACTAAGAAGGTAGAAGACTGGTGGTATGTAAAACACCTGTGCCAGATGACTCATAAAGTTGTGTTTCTTACATGTTCCACCTTCATCTCATGATTCCTCATTTCTCATTCTCATGATTTCTCAAGATTCCTCATCTTACATACTTTAGATTTTCTTTACTTATAAAGAAACTGAGGACCAGGGTGGGCACATGATGTACCACAGGTCACAGGACTGGTAAATACTTCATTCTGGAAGTGCATTCTTGATTTGGAA
Source organism: Lontra canadensis (assembly GCF_010015895.1). NCBI lineage: Eukaryota > Metazoa > Chordata > Mammalia > Carnivora > Mustelidae > Lontra > Lontra canadensis. Next base: position 17,641,239 of record NW_022630997.1, read on the forward strand.
TCCATGGACCACTAAGCAGGTCCATCAATGGGCCTCAGGAGTCTGTAAAACTACTGAAGTCATATGCAGACTGGATATGAGTGTGTGAGATATGTTTTTCCTGGAGCAAGTATTCATTATTTACAGTGGCATTTCTCCATGGGATCCAGAATTGAAAATGGTTAAGAACTTCCCCTCAAAGGTCAGTTGTATTTAGGAGGACCTGGCTGGCTCAGTCAGTACAGCATGGGACTCTTGATCTTGGGGTTGTGAGTTCCAGCCCCACGTTGGGGGCAGAATTTACTTAAATTAAAAAAATAATCAGTTGTATTAATTTTTCTCTAGTGCCTTGATTCACACCCCATAATCCTCAGTCATCCATTTTCCCATCACACATCTTCTTCCAGAACATAGTTTCACTACTTCCTTGCTGAGTAGTCGGCAAACCAGGAAACTTGCTTCACGGTCCCATCTCAGATCATTTATTCACTTCATAAGCAGCTGCTCATCACTTGCAGGTCCAATGGCACCATCTCTGGTTCCAGGAAGGACCCAAACATGGATGAAGATCCCACCACGAAGGAGCTCATGGTCTGGTAGGGGAGGCAGGCACGGATGGAGATAACTACGATTCATACAGTGTATGATGGGAAACGTGGGAGAAGGGGCACAAATAAAGGTCTGGAGAGATGGCATTTAGACTGGCCCAGCACTGACCCCAGCAATCTCTCCATCTGCATGTTTGTCCATTCAGAGATGTATAACCCTCAGCTTTATCTTTATTCTTCAAGCCATTACAACCTGCCTCCCACCCACCACTTTGAGGAAATGCTCTCCTCAAGGTCAACCACCAGGAACCCCTTGCCCTTTTCAGCAGATGCTGCTGTCTCTCTGACACTGAGCTGTATTGGCTGGGGCCCTTTTGGGTCTCCTTCCTCCCTGGCTTTTGCGACAGCAGCATCTCCTTGTTCCCCCACACCACAACCCCATTTCTCTGGGGATCTCTTTTGTCTTCCTTTTATACTCCCTCTGGGGGTGGTGTTCACCACAGTTCCATCTGCAGCCCACAGCTCTTCCCTTTAGGCGCTCACTCGGTGGCCTCACCCAGGTCCATGGCTCCACTGACCTTTACACAGACAATCCCCACACGTTTGCTTCCCATCCAGCCTTTCTCAGAGCTCAGCTCTGAACAACTGACTAGAGCCTCCACCTGGATTCCTCAAGAATCTCTGTTTTGATGCATCCACAATGAACTTGTCTCCTCCTGTGCCCTGAATCCATGTGTGTGTTCCCAGTAGTCACTCAAACCAGAAACCTGGGAGTCGTTGTGAATGTCATCTTTTTCGTCACGTCTTTCATCCAAGCTATCACTAAGCCCTGTGAATTTGACCTCTTAAAAGCCTTTAAACTGGACTCTTCCTTCCCACCTCTGCTGCCTCTGTCTTAGTTATGCCCTTACCGTAGGTTTCTTGACCACCTGCAGACACTGTCATGCAACACCTCCCACTGCTCTCCTCCTAGTCCAGGCCAGCCTGTAATAGCTAATAACAATAGCCTGCCTTCACTGAGGCTTGCCACATGCCAGCTTTACCCATACTATCTCATTCATTCTTAATAACCACCCTAACAGGCAGGGACTATCCTTATCATCATCTTATAGACAAGGGAATTGAGACACAGAAACATTAAATCACTTGTTAGTAACATAGCTAGTAGGTGGCAGTGCTAAGATTATTATAAAATGCAAATAAATCTTAATTATATCATACATTGCCCTAAAATCCTTAAGGACTCCCCAGCCCCTTAATACAAAACCTCAAATTCTTTATCATAGCAGTGCAGACCTTCAGGTCTGAGCTCTGCCTACCTCTGCATCCGCTTTGCCTCTGGGGTTTAGTAATGCTCTTCTTGCTACCAGAAACTCCTCTTTTCCCTACACACCCACCTCTTGGCTTTTTTTTTCTTCTTATTCTTCTAAAAAGCTCATGCATTGCCCCATACAGGAAGCCTTCCTGAATGCCCCGCCCTCCCCAGTTGGGTAGGCACCCATGGTGGACACTGTCATGTACCACCCAGACCCCCCCTTTTTTTTTTTAAAGAATTTATTTATTTATTTGACAGAGAGTCACACAGTGAGAGAGAGAACACAAGCAGGAGGAGTGGGAGAGGGAGAAGCAGGCCTCCCGCCGAGCAGGGAGCCCAACATGGGGCTTGACGTGGGGCTCGATCCCAGGACCCCTGGATCATGATCCGAGCCGAAGGCAGACGCTTAAGGACTGAGCCACCCAGGTGCCCCCACCCAGACCCCTTTTGATGAGGGCCTTAGCCCAGTAGGTGGGAGTGCTACCAGACAGTCCTGTCAGTTCCTGCTGGAGAATGGCTTCAGCTAAAAACAGCTACCTAGCCCAAGGTCACGCCTGCTTTCTGGGGTTACCCACCCTATGACTCATCAGTGCGGGAGTGGGGTACATAAGAGGTGAGCCTTCTGGTCCCAACTTGGGAAAAAGTTGAAGGGCCATTCTAGCTCCAGAATGCCCCAAAAGGTTGGCCCTGCCCAATCCTGGTTCCTTTCTCGCTTCCCACAGATTTTGATCTCAACAGCTTCCTGACAGCACCTTGCACATTAATCTCCATCTCAGAATCTGCTTCCTGGGGAAGCCCTCAGTGCTTCTGACTCTTCAACTAGGCTCTGGGCTCCCTAAGGATTCAGTGATCCAGGGCTGGGGCACTATAGGAGAAAGACCACAGTCCCCACAAACCTCAGCCCCAGTGGCGCAGCTCTTTAAATGTGGGGATAATAAGTGACAAACCCTCTGTCTCCATTGATCTACCTGGTCATGGCTTCTTAACCAGATAATTTATTTCCAGGTAGCCCTAGACTTCCTGACCCCGGGTGGGTCGTTAATTTGGTGACTCTTACTGTCCTCCAGCACTCACTTGACCACCACCCCCTCAAATCCCCCAAGCCATACTCTGAAGGCAGAGCACTGATTTCAGAAGGGAGAAAGCGAGGATGTATGCAAGGAGGTTGCAGTCCTCCGTCAGATACTGTGACCACTCTGAAAATGGGTTACTTGTACTTAAACTGCTCCTGGCCAAGATAATATGGACCTCCAAAGCACCAGGACTCTCAGATCTCACATCCTTGATTACAAACTCCAATTCCTAACTTGCTGATCCTCCAAGCAAACAGCATGGTGTTTTAGAAAATGCACAGCTTTGGAGTCAAGTAATCTGAATTCAACTCCTAAATCTTCTCTGTGTTGGCTGTGAGACCTCGGGCGAGTCACTTCAGCTACCTAAAGCTTCATTTCCCTGTCCATGGAACAGATGTGGTGATAATCCATTTTGCTTTTTTATTTTTTTAATTGAGACACCACGGGGCGCTTCGGCGGCTCAGTCGGTTAAGCATCTGCCTTCAGCTCGAGTCATGATCTCAGGGTCCTGGGATTGAGCCCCACGTCTGGCTCCCTGCTCAGTGGGGAGGCTGCTTCTCCTTCTCTCTCTGCCTGCTGCTCCCCCTGCTTGTGCTTGCTTACACTCTCTCAAATAAATAAATAAATAAATAAGACACCATATGTAAGACCCTTCACACACAGGGGCCACTTGGTACCTGACAGTTCTCTTCCTCTAAACTTGAAAATCTGTATCCTCAGAGCCAAAATATAATAGAGTAAGTCTCACGTCTATAGTATTGACTATGTGCCAGGGTCTGTTCTAAGCACACTACTTCTACCAATTCAATTCTTTCAACAATTCTGTGAGGTAGGTATCATTATTAACCTCACTTTGCACATAAGGAAATGGGACACAGAGAAGTTAAGTAATTTGCCCGAGATCACACAGCTAGGAAGAGGTGGAGGTAGAATTAGAACCCAGGTAGTCTGACTACAGATCTGTGCCCCGGGGACCGGGGTGGGAAGAGAATACTCAGCACACAGCAGGCTCTCAAGGAAGCTTATTGATGTTAAAGAGGAAGTGGGAGGGGGAGGACAGTGAGGGGAGGAAGAAAGAATCACCATCCGGGCAAGTAATGAGGAAGGGTGGGGGAACAGGTAACCCAAAGAAAATACTACGGCCTGCCAGGTGAGAGTGGAACCAAGAATATGAAAGGTCTTGGGGATGAGCTGTCCATAGGCCTGGAAAAGCCTGGACTCTGACCAAAGCCAGGCAGGAAGTACATACAAGACATGGCAGTGGAACTTCTTGGTGTTGGTGTCAACATTTGTAGTTGGAGGTCAGTGTATACATATATAAGGGCATACCTGGTACATGTGGGTCTGAACTGGACCCTCTTGTAGGGGCAATCAGGGAAGGTTTCCTGGAACAGGTGACATTAAAGTGTGGCTTTAAAAGATATGGAATGTGCTTGGTGGAGAAGAAGGCAACCACAGGCCTGTCAAGGAAGGTGACCAGTCCTGAAGAGCTTGTGGGGTGAGTGGATTGGAAGGGGTAAGCTGGGCCTGTAGTGGAGAGCTCTGAATGGCACACTGAATCATGTTCAACAGTGGCACCTGCTCGGAGTGATGCTGCAGAAAGAATAACTAGGCAGCAAGGGATGAAGGGCAATGATGAGGAAGGGGGCACTGACAGCCAGCAGGAACACCCCAGGGGCCACCCACTGCCTGCATCTGTGCAAAGTCACCTCTACCACTCCCCTGGTCCCCTGACAGGCTGGCTACCTCTGGGGAAAGGAGGAGGGGACAGCGACAGAGTCATCAATCTCCTGGGTCTTCTGTACTTGGAAAGTGCCTGCTGCACCTGCTACAGCCCAAGTGGGAATTGGAGACGCAGGGTGGGTGGGAATGGCAGATAGTGGCTACTTTATGATTGGTTTTTGACCCACTGACTAAGAGAAAGACAGCGATACCCAAAGAGAGATACACATAATGGGAAGGAGAAAATGGGAAGCCTCCAGGAGAGGGACTTCTCTTACTTCCTGTTTGTCCCCTGGTATACCACAGGACCTCAGGAATCACTTGTTGAACTGAGAGACTCAGTGGAGATTCAGAAAGTGACCAATAACTGAGATGGACACAAAAGATGGAGAGAACCAAGGTTTTGGGTTGAGCTTGGTGGACCTCTCTTCCCTTGCTGCCATCTGTATTTGCTACCATTTCCATGCCCCTTAACAAAAAAGCAAGTCCTGAGCCTGCTCCCCTCCCTCAAGCCTAGAAAGTGATCAGATCTCAGGAAAAAACTTCAAAGGCCCAATCTCAGCTTCTTGGAATCTCTGGCATGGAGGGTGAGGGGAGGGGTGGTCAGGAAGAATCCTAGGCCAGGACTTAGTTGCCGGATTTGGGGGAAAGACTGTGCTGTGGTGGCCAAGGGTGGGGATGGGGGTGAGAGATGTTCTCCATCCTCCCATGGTTCTCATGTTCCTTCACCATCCTAAATCCAGGCCTTGCTCAGAGGCAGCCTCTGTCACACAAATGCATGCCTTATTATGAGAGGCAGAGGGTCATCTGTGGGTATGGGGACTCTTAAAGACAGAAGCAGGTAAGGAGTTGAGAAGAGGACAGAGAGGGAGGACATGGAAGAAGGAAAAGAAGAAAGGAAAAGAAGAGGAAGAGAAGAAGAGAAAGAGGAGGTGAGATACAGTGTGAGAGGAAGAGAGGGAGGGAGGGAGGGTAGGGATGGAGACAGGGACAGAGAGAATTTTTCCCAAGTAAGAAAATTACATAATAGGCATAATTATCTAACAAGTGATAAACATAAACATTAGGGTCAGGGAGTTTGTCTTTCCAGCTGCCAGCTCTCCAGTTTGTCTGGTTATCTCTCTCTCGCCATCCATCCAACCATTCATCCATCCATGCATCCATTTCTTTTTGCTTTTTGTCTAGCCAAATATCTGTATGTCCTACATTTGACAACCTGTCTTTGTCTACCTGCATGTTTGTGTTTCTACCTGTTTCTTTTTTAAAAGATTTTATTTCTTGAGAGCGAGCGAGTGAGCGAGAGAGGAAACACAAGCAGGGGGAGAGGGAGAGGAAGAAGCAGGCTCCCACTGAGCAGGGATCCCTACATGGGGTTCAATCCTAGAACCTTGGGATCATGACCAGGGCTAAAGGCAGACACTTAATGACTGAGCCACCCATGCCCCCCTTTCTACTTGTTTCTGATCTAACCATCTGACTGACTATCCATCCATCATATACCTGCCTGCCTATTAGTGATCTGTTCATCCGTATTCTAATTTTCAGACTCTCTCTCCTTCCTTCCCGCTCTCACACACATGTCTGTTTGTGTATTTATCTGGCCATTATGTTTCTCTGTTCATCTGTCTATTGGTATTTACATGAACATACTATCTGCCTCTTTGATGGTCTATCCAACCTGCTTGCCAAATTGTCTATTTATTTCCATTTATCTATTTGTACAACTTTTTGTCCATCTTCTTATTCTCCCTCTCTCCCTCCCTCCTCTTCTGTCCTTCCTTTGATCCATCCATCACCCCCCATCTATAGCTGTTCAGTCATTCATTTGATAAATAAATATTTCTTGAATACTTACTGTATGCTTAGCTCTGTGCCAGTCTGGGGATATTAAAGGTGGGTAAGGAACTTGTGACCTGGAACTTACTATGGAGAGTGATGAGGAAACCAATTTCACCACACAGTGGGTGAGAGCTGATATGGTATTGTATATAGGTGGCCATCGGAACACTCAGAAGGAAAATTCAAATCAGACTGGGGTCAGAGAGGGTTTCCTGAAGATGTCAGTAGTCTGTTTGTCTATACAGGTCTCCATCTGCCAGTCCTTCCATTTATCCCTCCATGGTCCAGTTCCTATTTCCATTTGTCTAATTCACCTCTGTCCATTTGTCTGCTTCATATTCATCAACAAAGCATCTGCCTATTTCTTTGTCAGTTTGAAGAATCTGTTTATTGTCTGACTGCTGGATCTATTGGTCATCTATCTGTGTGCGTCTTGCTGTCTATTGGTTGGTCTCTCCACTCATGTAATCTCTTCAGTTCTCCATTATTTGTCTGCTGATTTGTCAGTTGATTTGTGTAGCAATCAGGATACATTTGGCTACAAGTAACAGAGGGCCCTACCAAAAGTGGCTTAGATGGTAAGAAAAATATTATCTCACATAACAAGAAGTTTGGGGGAAGGGGGATTCCTAAATTGATTAATGTGGCCCAGGGGCATCATTTAACACCCAAATTCTTTTCACATCTCTCCTCTGCCATTCTTTTCATGTCAGCTTTTGACTCAGGATGAACCTCAAGGTTTTATAAAAGGCTGCAATAGCTCAGCATATTACATTTTTATATAGTGAAGTCCAAAATCTAGAAAGAGAAAAGGGGCATAGCTCTTCCCTGGGCCCTTTAATGAGTATGAGATAAAATTTCTCCAAAGTCTCCTTAACAGACTTCTTCCCACATTTCAGTGTTAAGAATTATAACATGTCATTCCTAAATCAATCCCCAGCAAGTTGGATGGAATTACCATGACTTTCCTGGACCAACTAGGATTCACATCTGGGATAAGGGAGGGGGTTCAACCCCTCCCCCACAAAGCACTTGGTGTCTAAATACCAAACAAAAGCATTGGTTCTATTAGTAAGGAAGGAAGATGGAATATGAGGCATGGCTATAGGCCCATTCTGGATGCTGAGCTATATATCCATCTTCTCTGTGCAATCAGCTATCCATCTGTCTATTGATTGGCCTGCCTGTCTGTTGGTCTGTCAGTCACTCCTAGAGACTGTCGGCCCACCTGGCTATTCACATCAGTCTGTGTGCCTACCTGTATATCTATTTATCTGTGTCTCCATTCGTCTTTTGGTTTGTCTATAAATAAATCTATTAATCAGTTTGTGTGTTTAGTCAGTATGTCTATCTATCTCTGTCCATACATCCATCTTGAGTTTCTGTCCACTACTGCTCTTCTATCCCTCACCTGTCTCATATTTAACAAGTGGATAGCTCGTTTCCTTTTTTCACCACAGAATGGTCTAAAACTCTTGAAACTCATCACTCTGGACAAAACACAGACCTGAGGACCCACATCTCCTAGCAAGAGAGATGGCAGCAGGTTAAGATCACCATAATTCTCATCCTACCACCCCATGGTACACCATTTCCCCTCTTTCCAGGTCCTGCCCAGAGGCTGGACTGTTCATGATCTCTACCAGTGGTAGGCAGGCCCTCCCTAAGCTACCTGAGTTCCCAGAGCAATTTTATTCATTCATCGTTCTTGAATAATATTTACTGAGTACCTACTATTTGCCAAGCCCTCTCTTTGGTGATGGGATACAAGGGGGATACATGGTTCCTGCCCCTGCAGGGCTTATGATATATCCATAGACATGTCCACACAGCCACATTTATATACCATGAGAGATGCTCCCATGTGTGCACACACCGGTTCTCAAATACATATTTACAGACATACACAGCCACACTCAGGCTCTGCCAGCCTCTGCAAACATTTGTTGAGCCTAATACATGTATGGCACTTTGGGGTGCCTGAGTGGCTCAGTAGGTTAAGACTCTGCCTTCGGCTCAGGTCATGATCCCAGGACCCTGGGATCGAGCCCCGCATCAGGCTCTCTGCTCAGCAGGGAGCCTACTTCTTCCTCTCTGCCTCTCTGCCTAATTCTGATCTGTCAAATAACTAAATTTAAAAAAAAATCTAAAAAAAACTACATGTATGGCACTTAAATTAGTGCTGTTCAAAAGCTTATCTTTCTTTTAAAAGCACACACATCCATATACTTACAGAGTTTACTACCCTTGAACCCCAAAAGCAGGGCACAGGCAAGTGGCAAAGGAATCTTATTTCTGATCCCATGTCCAGTTTGGACTCCCTGCATGACCTTGACTCATCAGTTTTGACCACATGGTATCCCCTTGTACAAAAGGGGCAATGTCTGGCCCAGGGATGTTCCACCCCTTCTCATTCTCTGAACTACTCACACTCCTCTGTGGTGGAAAAGTCGCTTGCAATCTCTCACTGGAAACATGTCTCTGTCCTTCTTCCCCTCTCAGCCTGTCTGGCTAATGCTCCTGCTTTTGTGTTTCCCTTTAGAATGTGACGGTGTCTGGGGTTGGGTATCTGTCTTTGTGTGGTATTTGCATAGGACAGTGTTTGAGTTCATGTCTGAGTATACATTTGAGCTGTTGTGTATTCCTATGTGTGTCTGCTGTGGGTCTCTGTGTGTTTTTATCAAAGTGTGTATATGTGTACACACACACACACACACACACACACACACAGGCACGCACTTGGCTCCCCTAATATGCTGAACGGACCATTACGCCTCTTGCATGTGGGGCTGGGGGTGGCTGGGGAGGAGGGGGACAGAGGGAGGCAGCAGGATTCTGTAAGAACATTAAATCCCAAATAAAGTAGAAAATATTTTTTAAAATTACCGACTTCCCGTTTTCTCCGAAATGGAGTGAAACGAGGCTGGTCCCGAGGCGGGGGCTCCGCGGGGCCAGCCACTGGAAAGGGGCAGCGCTTTATTTTTTATTTTTGTAATAAGAGGAACTGAATTAGAAAAAACGGGGAAGGAAGAGCAGAGTCAGATTGTTAAAGGATTCAATGAGCTGTGGCCAATGTATTCGAAAGGTGCTTAAGGCAGCAGAGCCGCTCACCAAACACACACTCGCACGCGCAGATACACACACACATACACACGCACACACACACCAAGGCACCACATCCTGCCATCACACTCACACGACCAAGACAAAGGCACATTCAAGCACATTCGCACTGGACACACACCCAGAGACACACACAGGGCACATGGACACACTAAAGCCTCCCCACACATTCCCCCCCCCCCCACCCGCCAGCCAGCATGCTCTCCATGTCTATCTCAGGGGCCAGGGCAACTCAGATGTACCCAAGACACAAAATCAGCTGTGGCAAACAGACCCACACAATGACACAAACACCCACAGACACACACACACACACTCAGAGTCACACACAGACACCCACCCTCGCTGCTCTTGGATTGTACAGATGTTTTCATACATTTCACTACAATGACCATGTACACATAACACCTGTATACTCGCTCACTCCTGCAACAAACTCATCACAAACAGAGTTCATGCTCACTAACATTCTGTTCTCTCACCCAGACACCCGCTGTGACTGATAGGCACAGACATCCAGGGCCCCAGACACACCCACACCATCACACACAGTCGCCCAACACGCCCCACATGCAGTTATTAACAATGATACTGCACGTTTATAAAGAGATTTACAGTTGACCATTTATTTCAGTCTATTTAAGCCCCCACGATCATCCTGTGGAACAGGTCCCCTCATCCTCACTTCGGAGCTGAAGCAGCCAAGCTCAGGGAGGGCGAATGAGCTGCCCGGAGCCACGCACCGGCAACAGGCCAACGCCAGGAAGCAAGCTTCCTATTTTAAGATTCGAATTCCCACATGCAGCACACATACACACATACATACACACGCACGCGCACACAGTCCTGCTCACACTCTCATGACCCCAGCCTCAAGCTCATCTGTTGACGCAGGTTCACAGTCACACCCTGACAGTCACCTACATGCGGGCGCACAGTCTCAGCCACCCCCTTCTGCTCCCTTTCAGTTTTCTGTTTCTCCAGTTACTTCCCATCCTGCCTCCCTGGAGAGCTGGAGCTAAGGCGGCAGACAGGACGGAGGAGGCTGGGACTCTTGCTCTCAGTTACCCTTAGAACCACGTTCCTCCCACCCGGGCTCCTGGTTGCCCCAGCCCCTCCTCCAGGGCCTGGGAAAGGTGAGCTCCAGCTTCCCTCACCCCACTCCTCCCACACATTCTAACCAAGGGGACATTAAAAAGTGCTGACAGGGCAGGGGAGAGGCCACCTGCCTGCCTGCCAGTTGGGCCACTTTCATCTCAGCCGCCTCCTGCCAAAGCCGCCTGCCCTGGCCTGCCCTCTCCCAGGTCCCACTTTATTAATCCGGCCCCGTCTGGCCAGCCAGGCCTGCCCACGGGCCCTCACCTCCTCTTTGCCTCCAGCACCCGCAGGGGAGGCTCCACTCCCTGCACTGATCTCTCCAGGGGCTGCGGAGAGCGCCTCCAACAGTCCCAGGAAGCTCTTTCTCTGCTAGATTTATGGCAGGAGATAAAGTCTCCCGCCCCTGCCAGGACACACAGACACCACAGCCCTACATTCACATGACTTGACAACACACACAGCCCACCTTAGCCACACCTGCTGTTGTTTTTACATGAAGTTAGACAGAAGACCCACAATGACAGGCATACATGATGACACCTAGAGAAGCCTGACACAGTTACCCACAGTGGCCACCATTCTGAGCACATGGTTAACACATTTACACACAAGCACTCGCCTATGACACAATGCACCAACATCACACACACTATCACCCATCATGGTGACATGCACATCGTGGTAACAGTAGCCTGCTCACTGCAACACTTAATAACTTCATATTTATTGAATGAATGATACAGTCGCAACACACTCACACACCAAACACACACACATATATCTCAGAGCCGAAATGCATATGCCACAGAGAGTGGCAACCAGATCTGCCGAGAGCACCCCGAGCAGCGTGTGACAGAAGTCAGAAAAGGAGACGGCAAATGAAAGGAACTCAACTGAGACAGGGTTGGGGACAGGGCATTCAGGTACCTTCTACAACTGGAGACATCTCTTCAAAACACAAATCTAATCCTCGGATGTAGCCCCAGCGCTCTTTAACAGCCTGTGTGGCCCTGTGAGGTGCACGGCCGCAGCCCCTGCCTGGCTGTGCTCCGGCTTCCTGCTCTCCAGCCTCTCTAGCCTGGCATGTTCCATCCACCTTGCTTGCTCACACCTGCCACAGGGCTTTGCATATGCGGCTCCTTCCACCTGCAACACTTCTGTCCTCTCTCCTCTTCTATTGACCTTTAGGTCTGGGCTCTAGGTCACTTCCTAACTAGGTTAAATCCCTCATGCTACAGACTGAATGTTTGTGTCCCCCTCAAATTTATATGTAGAAACCTAATCCCCAATGTGATAGTAGTGTTTGGGCTGGGGCCTTTGGGAAGTGATTAGGTCATGAGGGTAGAGCCCTCCTCAATGGGATTAGTACCCTTATAAAATGGACTTCAGAGAAGTCCCTCACTCCTTCCACCCAGTGAGGACACTGAGAGGATGGTCCTCTGTAACCCAGGAAGTGTGTCCTCATCATACACTAAGTTTGTCAGTGCCTTGATCTTAGATTTCCTAGCCTCCAGAATTGTGAGAAATTAATTTCTGTTGTTTCTAAGTCACCCAGTCTATGGTATTTCTGTTCCAGCAGCACAACTGGCCTCATATCCACTTATAAGTCCTTACCACATCATGCTCCCCTTCATGTTACTGGCCACAGATGTAGTTTTTCTGCCCCCACTACTAGACTGAAGGCCCTATGAGGGCAGAAAGTGGCTGCTTTTGCTTCCACTAACTCCCAGGATTGGTACCTAATAGTGCTGGGTGCCTACTGTGTACTCAATGCATAGCAGGTGCTCAGTAACAGCCGCTAAGTAAATGAATGACAAACACAAAGCACTTGAAAGAACACTAGAGGAATAGCTCAGCTAGAAGTTATTAATTCCTAGAATGCTAGGACTGGGAGTGATCCTAGGAAATCCTGAGTTTTTGCTTTTGCTGTGTGACCTTGGGCAAGTCCCTTCATCTCAGTTTTTTCACCTATAAATGAAGGCATCAGACTTTCAAAACGTGCTCCGTGGGGCTCTAAGGGTCCTCAGAAGCATCCAAGGCTGCTATGGGCAAAGGCTGGAGCAAGGGTAAGCAAGCTTGCTGATAAAAGCCACTTCTATTTTTAGCTCTCTCTGTGAGTGTGTGTGTATGCGTGTGTGTGTTTTTAGAATTGGAACAGAAGATTCTAAAGTTTAAAATATTCCTTGCAATCTCTGGACTAGGTGATCTCTACCTCCCTTCCAGAATATTACAATGCAACAGAAGCAAAATGGTTCCAAACCAGTAAGATAAGAGAGCACGTACTGCTTTTTATCTGCCAAGTTCTCTAAGTGGACCGCCCCCCGCTTATGCAGAATCAACAGAGGAAAGGAGCCGAAAGAAGTAACTGAGCCCAACTGCTGGAGGAGTCCTAGAGGAGAGGAGAGTTTTCAATATCTTGGGCTGATTCCTAACTCTGGTGACAGACTTGAAGAGATCAGGGAGCTGATGGGGAAGGGATCGGGGCATCACTTCCCAGGAGGAATGGTGATCAAAGTGATGGCCAAAACAGGGAAAGTCTGGCCTGAATGGGAGTAGCAGAAGACTATGGGGAGGGAGGGAGAGAGGGGTACAGGGTGGTCCACAAGCTTCCTGAAGAAGTTCATGTGCACTGAGGAGGTCAAACAGGAAGAAACTCTATGGTCAGATCACCTCACAGGAGTGAATTTTATCCTGGGAAGGGAAGGATGAGGCGCAGGAATCAGAGTCTGGAGGGCAGGGTAGGAAAGCCAGATAAATCAGAATAGTTATAGGACACAGGCTATCTGTTCTTTTTTGGAAGAGCAGAGGAAATAGCCTAAACTGGGGGTTAAGTGGTGCAGAGAAAGGCCACAGAATTGAGTCTGGAGGAATCCACTGTACCTAAGGAGAGGACAGCTCCTTGGGAACCCTTAGGTCAGAGAACCTCCTCTCTCGCTTCTTCCTCTCCACCAGCCTCACCGCTTCCTCACATGTACACCCTCTTCAGCCTGCCTGCAGAACCCTAGCTCTGTCCCTCTCTCCTTGAACTCCAAAACCTCCAGCTCACCAGCCATCCTCACTCACTGCCTCCTTCCTTCAGTGGCTCCACTGTCACTGTCCTGAAGTTACTTTCTGCAGAAGCAGTCAGACCCTGGGCATTTTCTCTGTGGTGTCTGACGCTGGTGAGGCCCTCTAGGAAGCTCTTGGCCTCCTCCTAGTATCATGGCCTGACTCTCCCTTACATGCAGAGGCCCAGGCTATCTGAAGGTTTCAGTGCTTCCCTTCCACACCCTCTCTCATGACCAATGTATCTGCAAGCGGGACTTCAAACTCAACCAGCAATCCCACAGGTACGGCCCTCAAAGGGGCCCTATTTCGTATGTGTATGGGCACTCAACAGATGTGGATTACTCCCAAATCTGTACTTCAGTTCTGACTTCGGCTAGCATCTCTGGCTCCTCACCGACATCTGTTTTCTGACTCCTTATTAAATTCCCTTAAACTTTCCGACTCCCTATTAAATTCCCTTAAATTCACCATGATCACCATGTCCCAAACACCAGACGTGGGTCTCAACCCAGTCCACTTCTCCCAGAATTCCCTCCCAGGTCGGTGCCTGCCAGATCCAGGCCAGCCCACTGTCATTCATACATCTTTCCACTGGGAGTTTCCTTCGTGTTTCCACTTCTCTGCTCACTCCAACTCCAAGCTCAGCCCAGCTCATGTGCCTTTCCTGCCAGGGCTTGGCCCCACATCCCTGATGAGTCTCCACATTCTCCTCCTCTCACCCCTCTTTTCTGACTGCCCAAATACCTTCCTAAATACAACATGCCCTCATCCAGAAGCCACAGCTCTCCAGTTCAGTGTCCAGACCCCTCGGCCCGGCCTTCTGGGGCTTGGTCTCAGTCTACCTTTGTGGCCCTTCCCCACCATTCCCTCCAGGGAGCCTTGTCTCCATCTGGGTCCGATTCTTCCCAGGTCCCTACAGACCTGTAAGTTCATTCCAAACGCCCAGCACTTGCTCAAGCTGCTCCAACGTCCAGAAATGCTACTCTTCTGAGGAGTTAAATTTCAAGTATCCTTCCCACTATTTCTCCTGCACATTCTCAACTGGGTTGTGACCGCCCACTGTTAGCACTCCTGGCTCCAGACTACCAAAACCCAGGCCACGGTGATAAACATGTCCCCAGCCGAGAACCACTGGCTGGAATCTTTTCTCTCCCCTTTCCCACTGTCTGACCCTCTCTACGTGACCAATATGCCCCAGGACCTTCATTCTCTTTCCTCAAAGTCCTTAGCTTCTGGTAAGAGGCTAGAAGAAATAGAAACAGCAATAAAATAATGGCAACAATTAATGACATCCCCTTAAGTAGCATTTTCTATGTACTAGACATTGTTTTAAGGCCTTTACATATATTCATTTGTTTAAACCTCACAAACTTATCCCACTTTTCAGATGACGAAAGTGAGGGGGAAATTAAGTAATTCACTCAAGGTCACCCACGTGTTAAGTAGCTAATAAAAAGAAACAGCAGAAAACAAAAACTCTGGAGTCAGAAAAACCTTTCAAATACAAATTCTGCCACCAACTCGCTATGTGACCTTGGCCAAGGTACTCTCCCTCTCTGAACTTCAATTTCCTCATTTGTGAAATAGTAAAATAATAGCACCTGATTCATGGCAGGAGGGAGGGGGTGGCTCTTGTGAGGATTAAATTTGTTAATATAGAACAGTGTCTGGCACAAAGCAATGCTCCCTCTATGCACCCGCTTATGTTCTCCCCACTCAGAGGCCACCTCAGATACCTAAAAATGGTAACAACAGTAGTTCCTCACATTTGACTCTAGACCCGACCCCAAAACTGCATGGCCGCTCACACTGTTCCATCAAGCCCTGACAGGCTGGACTCTGAGAGTTGTGCCTTTCCGCTCAGCAAGGCCCCTCACTGCCCTCATTATGTCCTGGCCCCTGGGCTCGACACTGCTGTAACCTGGTCATACTGTGGCTCGCTTGCTCCATCCTGCTCCCAGAGGCACAGCATCAGACCTGGCCCCACTGGACAACACGTCAGACATTCAACTGTTCCTTTGATTCCACCGTGGTCTTCCCCTATGCTCCTACAGCCCAGCCCACCCCAGCCACCTTTACCTGAAGAAGCCGACCTCAGTCGTGACTCCTGTTGTTAGATCAAAGCCTGGGTCCAACTGGAGTCTCCCACTTCACCCTTTTCTCCCCCATCTGAGACTTCGACATTTTCTAGGCTGTTTCCATTGTTCTTCCTTTTCTCTTCTAGGACTTGTTTCTTCCCGGGATCTAGTCCTTCGGGTGACATCAATCTCTTCCCCTCTAATGGCTCCTTCTTCTCTCTCCTCTGTCCACAAATTTGTTTCTCTACCTCTGGCTAACAAAGCTTTGCTGCAGCTTTTCAAAATACGGGCCTGGGTCCAGCCCTCCATGTATTCCCAAATAACCTATAGTTGTCTATACTTGCTGCTCCAATCTCTTCTCCAACTCATTCTTTAACCCTCACCGTTCTGACTTCTTAATCACACAATTTAATGACCTTCCTTCCTCACCCCCACCTCCTACACCAAACTCTTGAGTTCAAGCTTGTGACCACCTCTTTTGTGTCCTCCCCCCACCTTAATGACCCCCTCTTTTGGGTCTATTCCTGATGCCCTATGAAGTGCTTCTTTGGTACGTTCACAACCGCCCCTTTACCTCTCTTCTCTTCTCACACTGTCTCCTTGGCTGCTCTCATTTGCTTTTCTAGCCTCAATCCTCGGTGTCCCCACTATGAGCCCAAGCTGGCCTCCAGCCTCATAATACCTCCTAATGCAGCCACACCTTTCTGCCCTTCTCTCTCACTCTGCCAGCAGAGGTCCCCACCCACCCTCTATAATCAAACCTTTGTCCCCCAAACCTCAGATTAATCCAGGCCTCTGTGGCTTTGCTCCCCTGTAGCAGACCAATATGCCCCACCCTCTCATCCAGTATTTTTATTTCATTTTTCATAAAATCATTGAAGAAAAACAACTAAAAACAAACCCTATCCATTTTAAGGTACAGGTCTAGCTGTCCCGTTTGAGGGAGCCTTCTTTATAGGTATTCATTCACCCAGCAGAACCCCCAACCCTACTCTACTGAGTGTCCCTGTTTGCTAGGTAATGGGTGAGACTTGTTTCCCATACCAGGTTCTAGGGTCCCCAAAAGCCTAGAAAATAAGTGTCCACACAAGGTGTCTTTCCAGCAGGACTAAGCTGAGGGAGACTGCATGAGATGCTATTTAAGCTCTTCCAGCTCCAGTGTTCGAGGCTTTGAAATTTGAGGATTCTTTCTAGAATGTTCCTGTGAGAAGGTCTTCGGAGTTTCCAAAAGGTGTTTTCAGTTGGCAGACATCCACATGCTCATGAGCAGCTGACAAGAGTGCCCCCTTTTGGGGAACTGAGCCCCATGAGAAATTAGGCAGGTCAAACGCTACTGTGTGTGTGGTGGTAGAGAAGAGTGTGTCCTGGAGACTGACTCCTCTCAAGTCAGTCATGAAATCCAGGAAGGGCCTTTTCGAAAACCTCATCACATTAAGCTAACTTCCTATACACACGTGAGTGCGTGCGCGCACGCGCGCGCACACAACCCCCCCATGCCCTCTTGGGGCAGGAAAGTTCCCCCAGAAGCTCTTAAGGAGCATCCTCCTCCCCTCTTATTAAAAAAAAAGAAAAGAAAAGAAAAGAAGCCTGGGTTCAATGCTACATCACAATCACAAATCACGGCTGCCCCCACGGGGCTTCAATGAGCATCGCAGTCCCCATCGCTATGTCTTCTTGGCCCAGTGATGATATAACAAACCTCCATCTCCAGGCCCCTAAGAAAATGCAAATGTTCCCTACCGCATCCTCTTAGCTCCCTCCCCTCCAGGTGTACTCTGACCCCATTCCCTTCAACAGTATGTTATACCCAACACTCCAATACACCAACACACCCTGACACCCCACCAAGTGTCCCCCAGCCCTGGTTTCAGCACTCCCAAGTCCTCAATGGCCCTCAGTATATCCAATCTTGTCAGGTCTCAAACATCCATTCTGAGCTTTAGTATCATGTCCCCATCTCCAGACCTACCTTCCTTCTTCATCAAGGCTATAGTCACCTGGAGAGTAAGCTGATACACTTGTCAGCCCAGCCCCATGATCCCTGCTGTCTCTCCCACAGGCTCTGAGAAAGAATTAATGCATACTAAACTAGGTCACCTTGCATGTCCTAGGTCAGTTTCTCAAAATGTGGTCAGAGAACCATGGACATCAGAATCACCTGGGGAGCTGGTTAGACAGACATGTTCCTGGGCTCCATCCAGAACTATTAAATGACTGGTGGTGGGGCCAGAAATCGTGTTTTCAACAAGCTTCTCTGGTGATTCTTACACCAGTTTGGAATCACTGCCCTAGATGCCTGACTCATTCAATCCTAACAACTCCATGAACTTGGCAGTGTTATTCTACTTCTGTTAAGGAACCCGACATACAGAGCTTAGGTAAGTTGGTGGCAGTAATATAGCCAATCACTATGAGGGAATTCAGGCTCATTTCTCACCCCACAGCGATGGAGCTCTTGGTGCCCCAGAATTCCTCCTGCCATAGCAGTAGCCCTCTGCACCGCAGGCTCCACGCTAGGGCAGACAAGAGGCACGTATAGAGTGGCTCAGGTCGGAGTACATGGTCCAAATGGAGTCACATCTGGATCCACGTGTGCCTGTGCCATGGGCGAGCTTTTCCACACCTCAGTTCTTTTCTTTTCTTTTCTTTTTTTAACCTTAGTTGTTTTCTTGCCACACAGAAGTCCCTGGTCAAGCGCGACTAAGTGGAGCGGCCCCACGGGCTCCCCACAGCGGAGAGTGCGGGAAGTGCAGCAGCAGCCTGGCTGCCCACTCCGCATCCACCATTGGCTCAGCATCCGTGTGGAGCGAGGGCGCCACGGTGTGACCAAAGTGAGGACTGCAGATCCCGGGGATGGGTGGAGAAGGATGGAAAGGTGATGGAAAGGTGGTGTTCTGAGGCACAGATTTGCAGGTTACTTCACACTTTACTAACCGGTTCTCTTTAATTTCCCACTGATCCCCATCCTGGACTCCTCCTAAGTAACCCTTAGTCATCTGACTTCAGAAAGGCCTGGGATGAGACTCACAGGCCAATGCTTCCAGGTATCCCCAGGAAGTGAAAAAAAAAACAGACCCCACCCCCCACTTTTCACCCCACCTCCAAAAGTACTCCAGATTCAACTGTTTGCTGGGGTCAGATCATACATCCCTGCCCTTCATCCCAGAACCATGGCACCATAGTTTCTACCAAGTTTCTGGCAGTACTCAGGCCCAATGCCACGCTGGCTGCTTGTCAAAATGTTCCTATTTGTCACTGACCTCCTTTAAAAAAAGAACCTCAGAGTTGGACAGAGTATTCCAGAGGTGGCCTGACAATCTGAGAAAGCAGCAGGGTAATGGCCTCCCTTGATCTGGCTGCTCCTTTTTGGTTAATGCAATTCGTGATTGTATTAGAGGTTTCAGCAGTCACATCACATGGTTGACTCATATTGAGCTTGCAGTCAACTAAACCCCCAGGTCTTTTCTTCATGAACTGCTGTCAAGCTGGGCCCGCCCCCCACCCGATACTTATGTCATTGATTTTGTTTTAACCTAAGTGCAGGGCTCTACATTTATCCCTGTTAAATTTAATCTTGTTGGTTCCAGCCCAGTGTTCCAGCCTGTTGAAATAATTTTGAATCCTGACTCTTTCATGCAAAGTATTAGCTGCCCCTCCTAGCTCTTATCACCTGCAAACTTGATGAGCCTGCTGCCTTGGTCAGTTGTCAATAAAAATGTCAGACAGGACACAGGCCTAGATCGAGCCCTACAGCATTCAGCTGGAGACTTCCCTCTGGTCTAGGATGACATGGATCCATAAATCAACCCTCGCTGGGTCTGGCTCTTCACCAAGCAACATGACCATTTGGTTCAGATGTTTCTACTACATCTACAGATATGGTGAGCGTCTCGCCCCAAGCCATAACCCCAACATCGTGACCAGGCCCCTCTTTCCAAAGTATATAGTGTCATTTATTTAACTAGAACGGTCGGGGATTACAGACTCCCGGTGGTGCTCCCTCCTGCATGTCTTGCCTCTGTGGATATTTCTGAGCTTTAGAATCCCCGAGTATAAGCAACTACTGCCATTTCCCAGCTTATCACCCTGTGTCTTGTCTGAGACCTTACTTAAGGTCTTTGGGCATTTAAATTCTCTCCTACTGTCTTCTCCTCTGCCTTCAAGTATGTGGAGTGATTTCCCTCCCCTAAAGAGCCTTCTACTAGCTGCCTCTCTAAACTGTGGTTGGCCTCTGCCTCCTTCTCTGGAAAATCCAAACACTTCCAACCTCATCTCCCATGTTTCCTGAACCCTCAGCAATCTTCCACCCCTCCGCTGTGTTAACCACACTGCCCAGACAGTGAGCAGTGACGGTGGAGATGGGGTCAGGGTTTGGGAGTCTGAGTCAGAAGATCTACAACCAGGCCAGAGAGATCAGGTAGTATAAGCTAAAGCAGAGAGCCTGGTGGTCCTCATGCAACAGAGAGTGAGGCCGTGGTCAAATTACAAAGGTAACCATCAGAAGTGCATAGGAACTGAGACACGAGGAGAGAGCCTAGGCAAACTGTAGGGGCAAGAAAAGACCTGGAGCTGGTCTGGTCACAGGAAAAAGCAGCAAACACAGGGAAGTCTGAACCCGGAAGTTCTTACATACTCCCTAGAGGGGTTGCAAACCCAGTCCTGGGGCCAAGTCAGATGGGCAGACAGTGGAGTTGGAGTGCAGACACTGAGGACAGAGAGAAGGGTGGGGCCTACATTCTTCCTGAGCCCTTACCCCAGACTATCCATCAGCTGTTAGGAACCTCAGAACCTCTAGTTCAGGGGCCACACAACTCAAAAATTTATGTGGGCCAGATACGGCACAGAAATTAAACAAACCAGGAATAAGGTACCAAAATGAGAAGCAGTGACTATAGCAAACTGGAAGGAACCCCCCCCCACCCCACCCCATAATGGGTGGCAGCTACTCAGCTCTAGCCAACTGTTGTCATATAGAAAATGTAATTTTATTGTCCGATCTTTTGATGTTCCAGAGAAGCCAAAATCTGGCTTTTTAGATCGGAGTTTATCTTAAATGCTGCCAAAGAATTTAAAAAGCTTTCAAAAACCATGTCTGTAGCTCTGATGTGACCCATGCTGGCCACCTTAACTGCTGCCAGTTGCCTGGTACTTGGAGAGACTAAAGACTTGGTTTTGTGGTAATACTACAGTCCCTGAGTTTTTTGATACCCACAAGGGGGACTTTTGTGTACAGAAATAATTAACTGGAAATTACTTTAAAAAGCTATATTCAGTTTTCAAAGTTACATACTCAAAATCCCAATTCCTGTCTAAGCTTTTAAGTTCAGCTTATAAACCTTATTATTTTGCTATAAAACAAAGGGGTATGATTTCATGGAAGGTTACGTATTTGATTTCCTCAAGTACTTCATTTATCTGACTGAAGTAAACCTTCCGAAGTATTTAATTGTTATATCGCCAATAAATTAAGTTTATAAATACAGCAAATATTTAATCATTTAAAATGCTCCAAAACTGTACACTCAGGAAGATTTCAATGTAAAATTCAAGTCTAAATAAATTACTCAACACTCTTTAGTTGGTATTACAAAGTAAACCTATTAAACCGAGGCAAACTCTCTTCCACGTGTCAAGGACTGAAAATACAAACGGCATAGGTTCCTTACAGCAAATGTAGTAATGCTGTGGCTCTCATGTTCTTAAATACGTCTGTTCTTCATTCCAAGTCCTCCAGCATGCAAAGATACAGACCTATCAAGGAAGCAACTAATGCTGCCCTGAACAGTTTCAAGGTTGCCTTCTTAGATGGCTGAAGGTGTGAAACAACTGGAAACACTGGTTGGACCAGTGACTGGATTCTAAGGGACACAGAAAGTCCTACTTGCAGCCTCTGAAAGCCTGAAGGATCTCCATTACTTACAGAGGTGGTTACCCAACTCAGATTCCAGGAGTCTATGCTCTTCAGGACCTAACTACATTTTCTCATAGATGTCTAGAACCCCAACTGGACTACCATATGCCCTCATTGGGTGATGCAAATCCTTGGCTCTGAAAACACTTAGAAAGTCTTTCCATCTTGGTGTATCTGGCTGCCTCAGCTGGTAGAGCATGCGACTCTTGTTCTCAGGGTCGTGAGTTTGAGCCCATGTTGGGCATAAAGATTACTTTAAAAAAAAAAACAAAAAAAGTCTTTCCATCTTGAGGATTCCTGCTTTCTTTTTATATTCTTTCTTTCTGGGAAGATCGCAACCCTTACAGGTATTAAAATGATAGCTAGAAAAATACAAGACTTCTTCACAACTTCGACATTAATCACAATTCCCAAGGTTTTCCTGGCAGAACTCTGGTCTTCGGGCACTTAGTTCACTGTCTGTCCTCCACTCCATACTCTACTCCAAACCCCTTGCTCAACTGTCTTTCCCTCTAGCACTGAGCACCTACCATCTTTCTTGAAATTCTCACCTCTCAATATCACCCTTTGTTCATTCACCCTGCCCCTATGCTGACCAGATAACCAGAGTACCCCTACTCCATCCCCAATATTGCGGAGTCCTGGCTCCTTCACCTCAAATCTCCCCCACTCACACTCACATTTCTTTAAGGCAACCAATCTCACCCTAGAAAAGAAGGAGAAGATCAGATATTACTTGTTCATACTAAGGCATGGATAACCGAGACCTTTTATGCTGGGTAAATGGATGCTTCCTAAGGGGAAAAGAAATGAAAGAAAGAAAGGGAATGAACATTTCCTGGGCACTGACTAGGTGGGCACTGAGCACTGAGCTGTTTCACTTGAGGTGTCTCATTTATTCCCAATGACCACATGAAGGGGTCTACTAAGAAACCAAAGCTGAGATACTGTAAGTGATCTGACCAACTCAATTCTGGGAACGGTGAAAATAAGATTTAAACGCAGTCCATGCAACTCCAAAACTTGCCCTTTCTCACCATACTGCTTTTCCTTCTTCAGTCAAAATCCTTCCTAGTCAAATGGTGGCAGACTAAAAGAACTCCGTCTTACCATTTCTGCTGCGGTGGGGGAGGGGGGGAATCTGGGACCTCTTACAATTCTTTAATCCATCCACTCTGGAGAAGCTCTCCTAAACCACAACGAACATACAGTGCTTGGTTTAGACAGCACTTTCACATGTATCGTCCCATCTACTCTGTAAGCGAGGTAGCAGCAGTTACTAGCCAGTTTTAAAGGTGAGGGGACTGAAGCTTAGAGACAATCAAGTTCAAAGTCGCCCAGCCTCTGAAAAGTACACCTAAGATTCACACGTTGGTTCACTATCCCTGAAACTTGTGTTCTTTCTACTTAGCCAGTGTCCGCCACAGACACTCTCCTGCTCCATTTCCTTTATTCCTCTGGGGATTAGGTGGTAAACTAGAGTCTAGCTCTTTGTTTCTGTTCCTCAAGACCCCATCCTGGCAAAACAATCTTTGTCCCCAGCCCTGCCTTTCACAGACATTCACGCTCTTACAAAGCCTTATGACCTTTTCCATTTTGCTCCCCCACCCAGCCATGTCTTCTGAGATTCTGCTTCGAGCACTGTATCCTGAGAAAGTAGGATCCAAAAAGCCCTGCTATCAGTTTCCTTCTCTCCAAGCATTAATCCTTCTCTCCGAGCACTAACTGAACACTGTTCACAGACACTCAGGTCTTCATAATAAACCATCTCCTAAGCACCCGCACTGAACTGAGTATTTTTGGAACATTTCCACATACACTGAAAACAACAATGCAAGCCATGTGCTATTTCCCACCTATTTCCCACAGGTGAAGTGGCCAAGACCAAGAGCTCTCCCACCTGCCCCCAAGAGCTCTTAAACTCACCTAAGTATAGAGTTAGGAAGCAGCAAATAGGGATTTCAAACCCAGGAGGCAAATCGAATGCCTCTACTCCTATCAAGACATCAAACAAACTCTTGTGAAAACAATGACCACAGTGACAGTAAAGTGTGTAGGATTTTGCTCAAACAACGCAGTCAAAAACTCACTATTTGAAAACTCACAGGGAACCTTCTTAAGCCCAAGGTCCTGCTGCCTCTGGACTAGCATGGTGGCCTCTGCACCAAGCTCCATCTCTCCCGCATTCCTGCCTGTTTTGCTGCCAGCCTGCACACACCTTCAGTGACTCCCACTCCCTCAGTAGCAGTTCTGAGGTTTTCTACTGTCACTGACATTGTGTTTTGGGTATTTTTAATATTACAGAAAAGAGATTTTGGAAGATCATTCCCCAGTGATGGTAGTGTGAGAGGGTCCTTGTGAAATCAGGTCACTGAGAAGGGGTAGGGACAGGAATGAGCAGGAGAGTTTATGCTCATACCTCTGCCCTGCTCACAAGTCAACGACTAGACTTGCCCCGAGACCAGAAGCAGGACCTTCACTGGAAAGTTAGATGGGGAAGAGAGGTGAGAGCTTTGAAAGACAGAAGGGCTGGGCCTTGCTCTGGAACTGTCTCTCTGCTAAGACTTTCTTTACAAACCTTGTTTCACACAGCCGTGACATGGTAAGCAATGTTGTCCCCATACACATCAAGGAGTTACAAGCAGTCTGTCATTTGCCCTAGGTCATACAGAATAACATCTAGGATTCAAAGCCAGGTATGCAAAGCCCTCATTCTCAACCACTACCCTATGTTGCACTGTATACTATATACTAGAAAGATGATAAAAACCTAGCCCAAATATAGCTTAGATTTTGGGTTAAGGAGCAGAGCTTCCCTTAAGGGCAGAACTGACCTCAATGACCAAGTAGGTTTTAAGCAAACTGAATACAACACAGCAACATTTTCTGGGCCCAAGGAGAAGTCTTCCAAGGCCCCCAGCCAAAGAAATCTAGAAGCAATGAGGTGAATGAATACAAGGTGACTACAGGATGACCTACAGTCCAGAAATGACTTGGCACAAGCTAGAGAGGGGTCTTCTTCACCCATAAGGCTGGGGACCAAGGTCGGAGGAAAGAGGCTGTACATGGCTGCAGAGGGCCTTGGCTCAGCTCACCGTGGGAGGAGGGGAGTGGGTGGGGGTGTAGAAGAGGCTGAGAATTCCAGGCAGCCAGAATATACCTCAGGGTGATGTCTGAGTGACTGTATTAGGAAATCTCTTCCAAGTAGGGTGGCAGAGTGGCTCCAGAGGCCAGAGTGCAGACAGACCTCTGAGAAAGAGGACAGGAATAAGGCTACAAAGGAGCAAGTCCAATCCTTCTGCACTCCAGGACAAACCTGGCCCAGCAACCAAACCAAAATGATTTCCAAAGATTTCTATGGCTAACCAAAGGGTTTTTTTCCTTTGGGGTCCATCACCCAGTTCCTTCCTAAGAGTTATTAACAGAACCCTTAAATACAGAGGAACACAGTGTTTGGGAACTGGGAAATAGGCCAGAGGAGAAATGTATGCTCTTCACTACTCCCCAGTCCCGTTATCTTCCAGATACTAGCTTATCAATACCCTCTGCCCTAGAACCTCTTAACACACATACAATTTGAATACACTGAAGCTCACAGAATAAAACTGAATGAACAGGGCCCACTTGACTGCGTTGGTGTCTAATGACATGAAGTTGGCATAGCTTCTCCAGGGGTGATGGGAACCCATTCAGCTGCCCTCACCTCTCCAATGGCGTAAGGAGAGCTTACCCCTGATGGCTTCTCACCCTCACCCTGGGACTGGCGAGGAGAGTGGTCATGTCTGACTGACTAGGCAAAAGGTATCAGACAATTCCATTTCCCTCCTCTAGGACAGGTTTGGGTACCAGGGCCCTTTTGTCTGCCCCCAACTCAATATGGGCATCTCCAGGGCATTTTCCTTGTTTTTCCCTATGGTTTTCTTTAGAGAAAAGAAATCACTGGACATCTGCTCACAAATCACTGAAATCAAGTTTCTGAAAAAACCACATCATAAACCACCACCACCACCACTACAGCCATTTAGTTAAGTGCTTGCCAGGCACCTTGCTCAAGCTTTACATTGTTTCAGTTATCTGACAACACTGAGGTAGGTATTTTCAACACTACCCCCTACCCCAATACATACCATTAGAGGTGAGGAAACAGGCTCAGAAAGGAAAAATCAATCAACAAGGTCAAACCAGCTGGTAAGCAGCAAAGCTACAAAAGTGAACCAAAGACATCGGACTCCAAAATCCATTCTTTAAAACACTATGCTAGATTGCTTCTCACTGGAAGTTAAAGGGCATATACTCCTTCCCCAAACACTACCTGAAACCCAGACTTCAGATGGGGAAAAAGGCAAGGCCTCATTTTTTCACTTCTTTAGTCAGCTTTTATACTTAAACACTTGGAGGAATGAAGAGAACCCGGGTAAGCTGACCAACAAGTCCCTCTCACCTGCTACCCCAGCTTCCATGGCTTTTCTCATCTGAGACCTCCGATCCTTACATAAAACTACCAATTCGCTGTTTCCCTTCCAACAAATGCTGGAATGCAGAGGTCACCAAACTTGGTGACTTGAGGCATGGCCAAAGACACCCAAGAGAAGCTAGGAGACATTCACAAGATCCCACCATCCCTGAACTGCTTGCTGGGCCATAAGGCACACAGGATGCATTCAGGTGGAAGCACGAAACTGCTTATTCCATCCTGGCTTGCCAGGCCTGGCCCCATCCTGGGATTCTCCTACCCAGTCCCTCCTCACTGGCTCTCCACTGTCCAAGACTTTAGGTACCCTCCCCCCGCCTACCTCTGAAGGTCCCAAGGACCATTGGTCCCTGGGCCTTAAGGCTGCCAGTGTCCAAGGCCTCATTCCCCAGAAGCGTGCCAAAAGCACTGAGCTTGGCTCCACTGAGGACCCTAAGACCGATGATGATTAAACAGAGATGGCTGAAGACTTGCAGAAGAGCCACCAGAGTTAGAAAAGCGAAGCAGGCTGCACAGAATTAACAAAGGAACACTAAGAGGGCAGAGCGGACACAGAATAAATGGACTAACCACAGGTCGAAAAAGGACAATAACGCAAAGATGCTCTAGGGGGAGAGATCCTAGAGAAAGTCTATCCAAACACCTGCAGCCATGGGGCTTCTGAAGAAAGTGCAACTGTTTAGGGAAAAGGCACTTGCCTGAGAGAGACTGGACAGAAGGAAGTTGAGTGGGAGAGCAAGAAACTGGGGGAGCCCTGAAAGAGGAAGATGGAATAGCTCTTCAATGCAGGAAGCTTGAGAGTTCACCAGAAGTCGGCATGGACTGGAGGACAAGCACTGCAGGTTCCAGAGGATGATGAGAACAGTGCTGAAAGGTCAGAGCTTCTGGAACCTCAAGAAGCCACTTCCAGATGCATCCCAGCATCCAACCTGTTTGGGTAAAACTAGTCACTGAGGGCTATTCCCTGTCACCCTACTCTGCATCAACTCCGCACCCAGTCTGAAAGGGTAGAAGCCTCAGAGGTAGGTAGTTTACCATGGGAGAGACATAGTCCTATCTCTGGGAAGTTCACGTTCTGATACCCTAAGGAACCTACCACACACGTCACAAAACTGAGGAACAAATACCAACTAGTGCAAATTAATATAGTCCTTGAGGTGTGAAGACAGGAAGAATGCATAATGATGTGCCACAGAGACCCAGGAAAATCCAAGTTGGGACTCTCCACACCTTAGGACTCAGCCCACTTGAAGTTTTCTCATCACCTGTTCACATGCCCAGATGGGGTCCTCAGTGCCCCTTAGTAGCTCCTGCGCTGAGGATGCAATGACTGGGAAAAAACCAGCATTGCTGGGAGGCCTGGAAGGAAGAGTCCCTCCCAGGAGAGCCCAGGAACTTGGAGGATCCTGGGGGCAGAGCTTGCTCTCTACTGATCTTCCTCAACAATCTCTCATCTTGTCCTCACAAGGTTCAAGATTCATGGCTTCACAACCTCTGTTTTGTGTGGTTCCCTTTTCAATTCAGTAGAAGGTCCTAGAAGATAAAAACCAGGATTTCTCCACATCCTGCAGTGTTGGAATGTAACAGACACTTGTCACAGGTCGGGTAGCTGGAGTGTTGATTAAAAGAATTTTTCCACAAACAGCAAATGCGTCAAAACTTTTCCATTGGTATTCTTTGCCCTGTCACTTGCATTTGACACCCATCCATCTCTCTCTGATGTCCCATTCCTATACCCACCCTACCGTATCTACCTCAGGCTGGGGAATGGGCCTACCTAGGCTTTGTAAAGAAACATCAGCTCAGCCTGCATGTGGGAACAATGGAAGGGTATGTGGCCGGAGAGTCTCTGGTAGGGGCAGAAGGAGGGTCTCCCCACACCAGACTGGCCCACTGATAAGAATCCTTCCCTTCTCTGTCTCCTAACAGATTCAGATTAATGATCGCTCATTCCTAATTGTCAAATTTCTTTTCCTTCATCCTGTGTCTAATCACCAGTGACAGAAACCATTACGCAAATGAGAGCAGACGACTTCCCCCAACTGTTCGCGTTGGTAAAAACCTTGTAATTTAGAGCTCTGATTTGTAGGGGAAGCTGGTCTCCCCCAGGCATCCTGGGCATCTGCTCAACTGACGCCCAGAACAGCCCTTCCTTCCTCCCCTGAACTCCAACTCCCCAACAAATATTTGACTTCACAAAATAACAGTTTCCCATATACCTGCTGATGTAAAAACGCAAGCCTATAATATGGCTGACCTTCTTTCAGGTCCAAAGCCCCAACTTCCCTTGGAGTGTCGCCTGCACACCGCTGGTCAGCAGAGGAGTAAGCAACAGAGCAGGTATGTTTCCTTAGCCGCAAGTAGAATCTGAGCCTAAAAAGCTCTTACTCAGCCCTAAGAGAAGGGAGGAGACTAGCTCTCTTCCTTGGGGGAAAGGGAGGCAGCAGAACATGAATCGATGTTCTTAGTTATTATCTAGAACTGGATCTTCAATCTTAAAGGTGCAAAAGCAAGCTGGGAGAAGTTATGGTACCTATTAAAGGACACATAATGCACTGGAATCTAGAACTCAGTTTCCCCACAACTCCTTCCAGCAGTCTTAACTCAGAACAAGGCTTCCTGACAGTTTTCACAAGAAGTCTTTAGCTGGAGCCCAAAAGAACTTTTACCCTGAGCTGTAGCCTGTGCACCCTCTTGGGCACTGCCCAGTGTGGTGAGATCTGAGGACAGCCTATAGGACAAGGTAGGCAGCAAGGCAGGAGAAACAAGTGTATGGTGGAAAGGGAGCAGCAGGGGCTCTGCAGTCAAATGAACAGTAGGCTCAAATCCTGATTGCCACTCATCACTGAAACCCCTCTGAGCCCGTTTCTTTAGCTGTAAAATGGAAATACCTACCTTGCAGGATAGTGAGGAACAAAAATGAGAGCACTACACAGAAACTGAGTGTCTAATAATCAGGGTCACTACTGTATTACCCAAGGGTCAGCACCAATCCTGTAAAGGACCCTCCCCCCACACCCAGTCGCCTTAGGTCAGATCTGTGCCAGCAAAGCACCCAGCCAGGAGCAGCGGAGGGCCACATGCCTCCCTGCTGCACATCGCCCACTTCCCTGAAGGCTGAGCCAGGGGCGCGGCAGACCTCCTAAGGACAACAAAAATAATCTGCTATCTTTCAAAGTTTGCTTGGGCTGAAGTTTATCCTCTGTCTGCCTTGTTTTCTTTGCTGCACTCCTCTTTGCCAAGAGATAGAGGGATGGAGATCACTGCAATCACATTTTCCAGCATTGGCTATATTTGAAAGAACTACACTTGAGAAGGTACCGTGTTTGCACACCCACGCTGCATCAGAGAACCCCAGAATGGGGTACTAAAAATAAACACCCCTACCCCAATACCCAAACAGGTGCACACATGCACACACATACATCCTCTCAGTCCATCAGTGCGCTGTTAACTGTAACTGTAAACTGAGCTTTGGGGGTTAGAGCCACAGCTCAGAAGCTGACAGTAAACCTTTGGCAAAAAATAAAACAAAACAAACAAACAAAAAAACCCCAGAGTTTTCCAACTCCTCTTTCCTTCCAGAGAGAAGGGGCATGGAGATGGGAGTGGAGGTGAGAAGACACAGGACTACAGGGCCACCATACTGCCCAATTCCAGCGGCCCCAGTTCCACTGAATCATGTGACCGATGGCCCTCTGGGTTGTGCAGTACCCAGCTCCAAGTTGCAGCCCTTAGAGGCGTTCCCACAAGTAACAATGAACAGGAAAAGAAATTCCACTTCTGTGCTCCATCATCAGCTGCCCTGACTTTCAAGGGTGTTTGTGGAACGTTACAGAGGGGTCTGGCAGAGGCGCTGGCTTTAAGAGGCAAGGCTGTATTTTTGTCCTTGCCCTGAGGTGGGTGACAGGTGGCAAGCTGGCTGCCTAGGCTTGACCCCATTTCATTTACTTGGCCAGGAAGCTCCACAGGAGTGGAGGACGTGGCCTGGGCAGGGAGGGTCACAGGACCTGGAGGCTCTCACCACTCAGCCTCAGGTGGGTTGCAGTGAGATCTGACCAGCGTCCGATGGCTAAAACTGAGTTTAAAAGCTTTAGGCTAGGCCAGGCAGTACTTCCCTGGGGCTTACACTGTGTGTCCCACTGGACAAGGTTAAGCAGTGGAGAAACTCAGTAAGCCAAAAGGCAGGCCAGTGTGGACACGGACACAGATGCACGTGCGTGTGTGCACACATATCACACACACATCCACACAGAGGCTCATACCCCTAGAACCTAGAGAAGCCACTACTAAGAGAACTCCCCTGGTACTCAGCACAGGGAGCCGGAGCTGGTGCTGTAAGAGAGAAGCTGTATGTGTCTGCAATTTGGAACTTAGGCATAATCCTTGGCTCTCATGTCCCGAGGGTTTTTTTTTATGTATGGCTTGAGCTGAAAGGTCCAAGTTGGAACTCTGATTCTCTCATAGGAAGGCTATCTAAGCTCTCAGAGGCAAGTCCCCCTCTCACTCTTCCCATGAAGAGTTCCAGTAACCATTCCCACCCAGCCTAGAGCCTGACTGTGAAAACTGGAAGGAGGCAGATTGACCTGGTGGTCAGGAGTGCTCTGGCTCCACAGCCCAGATATAGTGGGCATCCGAGACCATCTCCTCTCTCTCAGGCTGAGGCACTGAGGCTGCAGGAGACAGGCCCAAGAGCCAGCAGTGGCATCCTGACTCAGAAGGAGAAAGCAAGGAACAAATACACACGTGCGTGTGCATGCACACACACGCACACACATCCCAAGGGTGACAGACTGACGCACACAGACGTGATGACAACCAGAAGCTGGGACTCCACACACTGAATGCAGGCCTTAGTGGGGGCACAGAGGCAAGGGCAAGAAGTCTCTCCAAATGGGAGCGGAGCGCCAACCACCCTGCCTTGCCCCAAACACCTGCCTCCAGGGCCATGGCAGGAGTCCAGTCCATTAAGTGCAGCGTGCAATACTAGCGCTTGGAGTCTCCTGTCCTCATCAATGAAGCGGTGTGGACGGGCTAGCAGTCACCTGGCAGGAGGCCTCGACTCCTGGCAGGCTAGTTGTATCGACCCTTGATCATTGTGTTCAACAAGGGCCCCACCTGTGAAGAGACATGAGGAGCCAGTCAGAACTGCCTGTCCCCTGGCCCTGGAGCCAGACGTGGTGTGTCTGGAGGCATTCTATGTCCAACCAAGGGCAGGGACAAGGCTTTTATTCAATCTTGTAAACACACTAACCTACTCTCTTCCTGGAAAATATTCCAGGACATGGCCCTCTCATCTGGGTCCCTCTTGTATGTTACCTTCTCTCTCACAATACCCTATAAATAGCACCAAACTGACATAAGGTCAGAGGAGCCAATAATCCCCCCAAACCTAAGAGTGCCTGCATGTTTCTTAAATGAGCTTTAAGAAGGTTAAATGCCTCTGTATCCTGAAATGGTCACCCGCAATTGGGGCTGGAGCCACTTTCCAATCCCACAGGTCCTCTGGATGCTGAGGCTATCCACGGGAAGAAGGCAAGAGCATTACAAATACCTCCCTTGGGTCCCCAATGGGCCACTGGCACACCTGTGTGGGAAGCAGGTCTCAACATTACCTAGAGCAGCCTTGGCACAGCTGGGAGAGCGTGAGGAGATACTTTACCGCTCGCTTCCCATTCCAGAAGAATCCCCCCAGGGGTCCCCAGCTGGCACACAAGCCCCGTGGGGAACATTACCACTAGCATGGAACAGATTATAATTGATCCACCAGTCAAGCCCAACTCTCACCAGAAAACAAAGATTTTCTGAATACGCCCATAACCTCTATGGAGAGAAAGGACACCAGATACTGAAACAGAGCTATGGAGAATGTGACATCAATCCTGACTTTCCCTGGTCACTCTGCCCATTGGGCCACAGGAGTGCCACCTTGGGGCAGCCACATACCTCTTGTGGGTTCCCCAAGGCCTCTCCAAGCATCTTCTCAATGTTTCTCATTATGGCCACTTTCTGATGGGCTTTGAGAGGATATTCAATTCTCTTAGGGGTGGGGGCCCCCTGCAAAGGAAGCAGCAGCTCAGGAAATGCCTTTAGCAGCAGGCTTCAGTGTAACCCACCATTCTAGCGCCTTTAACCCTTCTAAGAAACTCAGTTCAATCCCACCCCTCTTCATCTCTCCAAAGACCTGGGAATCACTTTCAGAGAGAGCCAACCTCCCCACCCTGCCCCCAAATTATTACACCTACCTCACCCCAATCCCATCTAGGGAGGAAAAAAAAAAACCCATATTCACCTTATACCAGAAGTTCACAGTGATGGTAATCCCCCCATTTAGTAATGACTCTATGTGATGCCACCTGCAAGAAAATAAACATGCTCCTGTTTGCCACCAATATTCCTTAGAGAGAGATAGAAAACTAGGTAAAGTCCGGCTACAGCAAATGACAAGCACATTATCTTTACATTCATCCTGCCAAACACACCCTGGGACCAGAGGCAGTGGGTGTTCAGCTCAGTTTCCAAATACAGAAGAGCCAAGAACAGTTTCTTCAGCCTCAAGCCTCTGGGATCTCTTTGGACCTGAGGAATTGTCATCTTGTCCTACAGACTGTGTTGTCATTTCTCCCATGTTCAGCATGGTCACATCTGGATATGCCGACCTTTCTGTAGATCACATAAAACCAATCCTGCCACAACTTGGAAGGGACACAAATACAGCTTTCCGGGGAATGGGAAAGAAAGCTCCCAAAAAGCCCCCAGTCCTAACCCCCTCCTCACCAGTACATTGGGATGTAAAGAACATCACCAGGGCCAACCACTGTTTCATAACCAACCACGTTCTGGAAATTGGGGAACCTCTCGTAGTCAGGATTGTCAAAGTCCACCTGAGAGGTTCAAGAGAAAGAAAAAAAAAATCAGTCAATCGCCAAATCTTTATTAATATAAACTGCGATGTGATAGTTTGGTAGTGATAAAAAGATGGCTTTAAGAATAAAAGATGTGTTTAGAATTTATATCCGGCAGAAGATACCACACACATGTTAAACATATACACTCTCTCTCAGAGAACGGTATAAGACAAGCCAGGCTTGAGAATTAAGTGTTAAAGAATACTGGGCCTCGGTACTCCTGAGGTCAGAAGCCAATCATCACAGCTCACAGGTCAGAAAACCTAGTCGTGGCCTGCAGACATGAGAAATGAGGATGCACCCTTCAGCCAAATCTTCTCAAACTTTCTCCCACACACATATTCCTGTCAGCAAAAACTTCTACATGAAGTGGCGAGGCAGTTCTCTCAAGAAAGGAGAGGCCCTCCCCGGTTGGCCATAAAGTCAACCACATACTTCTTTTAGATCCAGGAAAGACAGTAAATGACATATGACAATTCTGTTCACCCTTCTCCTTATCAAAAAGTAGCAGCATCCATGACAACAGAAAGCAATTATTAAACCCAATGGAGACATACACATTCAAACAGGGTGACCAGAGTCCACCAGCATCAGTGATGGGATCTGCCCTCCGGAATTACCTTGACAGAACTGTTTATCCTTATGAACATCTAAGGAGGACCACCACAAGGGCCTGGAATATGTGAGCTACACTGTGAAATTATCCTGAGTTTATCCACAGGGAAGGGGAAAGACATGCCAACCTTGGATCCCAAAGGAGTGCTATACCCTCCTCAGACCACACAAGCTCACCTGGCTCTGTCTGTCACATGGGTGATGAACAGGATATGGGTACAGGCACTCAAACTGATCCGGAGGGAATAAAATGCATCGCTTGTAGCCTTTTATCTGAGCAAAGAAGTTCTGCTGCTCATCATAGTGAGCAGGTGTCACATTTCCTGTAGGAGGAAAGACATTTTCTTATTCAGAGCGGTGGCTTGACTGCAGAGGCTAGAACACAAGGCCCAATGCTGGAGAGAAACCCAGCCTTCCCTCTCAGCTAAGGGTTTCTAATCAAAACTTCAAGCACAATTGGGGCGACTGCAATTACAACTCTCAGCAAACTATTAAACTTTCAGTGGGCAGTAAGTTGTTCAGAAACCATCGCTAGCTAAGGGTTCACCATCAATCAGAGCAAAGCAAACTTTCATAAATGATGCTTCTGCCCTTACTGGGGCATCATCGAGATGATATTCACAAGTCTGGCAAAGTAATACACCGTGCATACTTGTACGCGTCTTGACTATGGCAAGAATCAAAGGATAACAAAACAGGAGTAACAAACAACTGAAGTGACTGGTATCAACAATGCATGCGTAACCGTCTTTGATGGAGTTAACCAGTCACTTGAAGTTGTATGAATATGTACTTGCTTTGAGTAGCTCTTCTGGAGCTCAAAGATTCTCAACCTTTGTTCTCACTTCAACACATCTGTGGGATGCAATACTTCTTAGAGCAACACGGAGGCTGTTAATTGTCGTGGAGGCATGAGGAGAGCATATCAGATTCCTGAAATGCTGTATAATTTGAGTAAGGCGAA
Source organism: Lontra canadensis (assembly GCF_010015895.1). Classification (NCBI taxonomy): domain Eukaryota; kingdom Metazoa; phylum Chordata; class Mammalia; order Carnivora; family Mustelidae; genus Lontra; species Lontra canadensis. The sequence goes on from NW_022630997.1 coordinate 17,675,931, forward strand.
TTATTTTAAATGCCAACCTGAATTAGTTCTGCACTAGTGTATATTTGCTCCATCTACTCTTTGTAACTGGGACCTTATCTGTTGTTTATCCTTTGCACAATCCCTGAGAGCTGAGGGCCCTGTGCAGGGCACGGAGTTCAGAAAACATTCCCTGGTCCGCTTGAGTGGGCCAAGACAGCCGCTTTCGTAAATGCTAAGAGTCCATGCGCATCCTCAGAGGAGATCTGCTCTCTCATCTCTACCTAAGGGATCCGCTTCAGTGCACATTACCAAAGGACAGGAAGGCAAAAGAAAAACTTATAGCTAAGTAGGTCAGAACTAGCTCCTGGCAGGTTAATCAAGAGTTGGTTTCAAAGGGACAGGTTAGAGGTGCAATCCATAAGCTGCACTGCTAGAATCTTTATTAATACTGGCAGCAAAGGATCCAAAACTAAAGAAAGAACAAAGGAGAGACTTCAGAACCCAGTGGTGAATGACAACAAATAACTACTCTGCTTCCTTATTTAATCCAATTTATTCACCATTTACTAGGTACCTATTATGGGCCTGGCCCTGGGCTAGTGCCAGAAATAAAAACAAGAACGAGACAATGACCCTGGCCAGTAAGCAGCTCTACTTCTTTTGTACTGGAAGCCTCTTGTTCCTCTGAACTGGAGTTCAAAGGCCTCTCCTCTCATTCTATTGAAAAAAGAATGAACATACTCACATATTTGCTTATGTATACATAAAATCCTCTAGCAGTATACACAAGCAACTAACATGTGGTACCTCCAGGGAGGGTTATCAGGAGGCTGGGAAATAGGAGTGGAAGAGAGATTTATCATTACACACCTATTTATACCTTTTGAATTTAACTCCATAAATATATTAACATTCAAAAGATAACGTTCAATTTATACTGGAAAAGTAAGCTTTCCTCTTCTACTGGAATAAAAAATCTTCTGAATACAAGCAAATCCAATAGATAAGAACAGTATTTCAGGAAGACCCCTCATACCTGAGTATACACGCTCATGCAGCAACTGAGGAAGGGAAAAGAGAACTAATTTTCTTTTTAAAGTGCGGGAAACTAGCTTAATCATTTTACATACATTATCTCTTTAATCTTCATAGTGATTTATAAGCTATTCCTTTCAAAGAAGAGGAGACTGAGATTTTAAAGTTAGATGACTTGTTCAGAGTCATAAAGCAAATGAGTGAAGACAAGCTTGGAAATCAGGTTTGTATGACTCCAAGCTATACTGCTTTCTGAAAGTTTCTTACCTTCCATGCCAATGAGCAGTAGGTTGGATGTCAGTTGTCCCCAGCCACGCTTTCCCTGTTGCTTATTAATCCAGTTCCAGTTAAAACCCAAGAAGTCCATGACGATCTTCCTGCCCACAGTGTCATTGAGTGTTTGCTGCAGATACAACCTATGTTTCCCGAGAATAAAATCCCATTAGTGCACATACACAGTCCCTTGGCATGGCCTCCCTACATCTGGAAATCCAAATCCACACCAGCACCTCCCACAGAGACCAGCTGCAGCCATGCAAGTGTCAACCAAGAGAGATTCTCACAGAACTGAATACTTGCCTGTCCTATGAGCTCTGTTCACCACCAAACTTACTATTTTAAAGAAAAGATTCTTCTTTTTTTAAAAAACATAAACTCTATACCAAATGTGAGGTCTGAAGATCTAGATCAAGATCTTTGTTTTTAAATTTATTATTTTTAAATAAACATATAATGTATTTTTATCCCCAGGGGTACAGGTCTGTGAATCGCCAGGTTTACACACTTCACAGCACTCACCATAGCACATACCCTCCCCAATGTCCAAAACCCCACCCCCCTGTCCCAACCCCCCTCCCCCAGGAACCCTCAGTTTGTTTTGTGAGATTAAGAGTCACTTATGGTTTGTCTCCCTCCCAATCCCATCTTGTTTCATTTATTCTTCTCCTACCCCCTTAACTCCCCAAGTTGCATCTCCACTTCGTCATATCAGGGAGATCATGATAGTTGTATTTCTCCGACTGACTTATTTCGCTAAACATGATACCCTCTAGTTCCATCCACGTCATCGCAAATGGCAAGATTTCATTTCTTTTGATGGCTACATAGTATTTCATTGTGTATATATACCACATCTTCTTTATCCATTCATCTGTTGATGGACATCTAGGTTCTTTCCATAGTTTGGCTATTGTAGACATTGCTGCTATAAACATTCGGATGCACGTGTCCCTTCGGATCACTACATTTGTATCTTTAGGGTAAATACCCAGTAGTGCAATTGCTGGGTCATAGGGTAGTTCTATTTTCAACTTTTTGAGGAACCTCCATGCTGTTTTCCAGAGTGGTTGCACCAGCTTGCATTCCCACTAACAGTGTAGGAGGGTTCCCCTTTCTCCGCATCCTCGCCAGCATCTGTCATTTCCTGACTTGTTAATTTTAGCCAATCTGACTGGTGTGAGGTGATACCTCACTGAGGTTTTGATTTGTATTTCCCGGATGCCGAGTGACGTGGAGCACTTTTTCATGTGTCTGTTGGCCATCTGGATGTCTTCTTTGCAGAAGTGTCTGTTCATGTCTTCTGCCCATTTCTTGATTGGATTATTTGTTCTTTGGGTGTTGAGTTTGATAAGTTCTTTATAGATTTTGGATACTAGCCCTTTATCTGATACGTTGTTTGCAAATATCTTCTCCCATTCTGTCAGTTGTCTTTTGGTTTTGTTAACTGTCTCCTTTGCTGTGCAAAAGCTTTTGATCTTGATGAAATCCCAATAGTTCATTATTGCCCTTGCTTCCCTTGCCTTTGACGATGTTCCTAGGAAGATGTTGCTGCAGCTGAGGTAGAAGAGGTTGCTGCCTGTGTTCTCCTCAAGGATTTGGATGGATTCCTTTCTCACATTGAGGTCCTTCATCCATTTTGAGTCTGTTTTCGTGTGTGGTGTAAGGAAATGGTCCAATTTCATTTTTCTGCATGTGGATGTCCAATTTTCCCAACACCACTTATTGAAGAGGCTGTCTCTTTTCCATTGGACATTCTTTCCTGCTTTGTCGAAGATTAGTTGACCACAGAGTTGAGGGTCTATTTCTGGGCTCTCTATTCTGTTCCATTGATCTATGTGTCTGTTTTTGTGCTAGCACCATGCCGTCTTGATGATGACAGCTTTGTAATAGAGCTTGAAGTCCGGAATTGTGATGCCACCAACTTTGGCTTTCTTTTTCAATATTCCTTTGGCTATTCGAGGTCTTTTCTGGTTCCATATAAGTTTTAGGATTATTTGTTCCATTTCTTTGAAAAAAAAATGGATGGGATTTTGATAGGGATTGCATTAAATGTGTAGATTGCTTTAGATAGCATAGACATTTTCACAATATTTGTTCTTCCAATCCAGGAGCCTGGAACATTTTTCCATTTCTTTGTGTCTTCCTCAATTTCTTTCATGAGTACTTTATAGTTTTCTGAGTATAGATTCTTTGCCTCTTTGGTTAGGTTTATTCCTAGGTATCCTATGGTTTTGGGTGCCATTGTAAATGGGATGGACTCCTTAATTTCTCTTTCTTCTGTCTTGTTGTTGGTGTAGAGAAATGCAACTGATTTCTGTGCATTGATTTTATATCCTGACACTTTACTGAATTCCTGTACAAGTTCTAGCAGTTTTGGAGTAGAGTCTTTTGGGTTTTCCACATATAGTATCATTAGATCAAGATCTTGATCAAGATCTAGACCAAGATCAAGAGTTGCATGCTCTACCAACTGAGCCAGTCAGGTGCCCCTAAAAGAAATTATTCTTAACCTTTTCTGGGTCACAGAATAAATCTAAGAATCCAAGGAATGTTTCCATAAAAATGTACATACACATGGAACTTTCATACAATTTCAGATTCCTCAACACCTATTCAGAGTCTAAAATGATTATTCAGCCTTTCTCTAGAAACTCTCAGAGCCTCAGACATCCTCTTTGGCCCTTGATGGCCTTTATGATAGACTGTATTACTGTTCACCAAGATCTAGTTCCCTCCCTGTGGGAGAGTTAATTCTCCTATATCCCCTTGAAGCCAAGCTTGCTTATTCAACTTGCTTTAACCAATGATATGTCCACAAATATGACTTATGTCACTTCCAAACTGTAATTTGAAGAAGCAGTACTCACTGCCACCACATCTCTCTCCCTCTGCTAATCAACTGCAAGGTTTCAGATAGTAGCTGCTGGGTCTCAAAATAAGGAAGATGATGTAAGAGTAGAGCCTTCATGTGACCTATGATGGACATGGATGGACATGTAGCACGACTGTTGTTGTTATAAACCTTTGTTATTTCAAGTCACTGCCTCTGGCTTGAAACCTAGTTTATCTTAACTAATTCAGCCACCTCTCTGTATCAGCCTTCTACAGCTGAAAGACTCATCAGGCTTTCTGTAGACCCAATCATGGAGGAACATCAGAAATTACCTAAGGGATGTGAAAACCCAGACACGTGCTCAAGTCCCACAGGGGACATCAATAAAAGGGCAAACACGAAGACAAAACACAAAAGCAACCCTGTTCTAGTCCCAAGAATGTTACTTCAAATGGCTCAAAAGTATCTCAGTGCCTAGAATCAGGATGTTTAAGGCAATATTAACTAGAAATCTTGGTAAGTTGTAAACACTAGCTACCTTTTGGGGGACAAAGAACCCTCAAGACTCAAATGCAACCTTTCCTCAGAAATTATAAAATATATCATACAAAAATTTTGTCAAGTAACTTTGAAAGAGGCAGAACACTCACCAAACATGAATCCAAACAACTCCTATTACATCAGAACAGTAAATGGTCAAAAGAGCTCAAAGAGAAATTATAGAACTCCTTGAATCGTAACAACCCGTACAATTCCAAAGTGGAATTGGTCGGTGGTAAAGTAAGCTGGTCAGGCAAAACTCATGCATAGGAAAAAATTTTCCTTGAATCACTCATAAAAACTACACTCATAACTTGTACTTAGTAAGGCAAACTGCTCTCCCTATAGGAGGTAAGAAACTTGAAGTGACTGAGGAACCAGGACTCAGGTGTCTCATCTCATGCTCCTTCCAGCACAAATGTTCATGCAATGGAATTACACTCCACCAGCACCATTTAAATCGACCCCTCTCTCGCAACCCTGGGGATGTGTGAATGTGTGCACATACACATGTACATGCTATGTTAAATTTGAGGAAACTTAAGCAGAAAATGACTTACACTAGTCTTTGTAAGACGTAAAAAACTCATCAATCACAGCTGTAACCCTGGAAACTCTTTTTGGTCAAAGTTCTAGCACTATGATAACCACTAAGTGTCAGGAAGACATACAAACACAAAAAAAGATATTTCAAATCCATTCATGCAGCCATAGGCTGCTAACAGAGTCAGGAAAAGAACTGAGGCAGGAGACTAAAGGAAGCCCAGGGTTGGGCACCAAGTGTGAGATGGAGATGGTCATTCACCATGAAGTACTCAGCAAAAGCAATTCCCCAGAAGCAATGTTACAGTGCAAAACTGAATGCTGTCTGGGACCTACTGAGGAGGCTGGCCTCGCATATAAAGATGAAAGCACAGAAGAGTCACTTCTGAGTGCGTCTTGTGTTTGCCATCTCTAGTATAATGTGCAACTCCGTATCAACCGAATCTGATCTCCCCTAATCTAGGGAACCCTGACACCCTTCATCCAAGAATCACAACAATCTATAAAAATTTTTTAGCTTTAATTGTCCCCAGCCAGCCCAATATTTTAGGACACAGGGTGCAAACTGGCAATCTCAGGCTAAATCCAATGACAGCTGGTTTTGTTTGGCACCCCGCAGCTTTTTTAAAAATTTGAGTTAGCTGCCAAGGTCAAAAAAATTTTAAATAAAAATCCCAGTTTCTGGGGTGCCTGGGTGGCTCAGCGGGTTAAAGCCTCTGCCTTCGGCTCAGGTCATGATCCCAGGGTTCTGGGATCGAGCCCCGAATCAGGCTCTCTGCTCCGCAGAGAGCCTGCTTCCTCCTCTCTCTCTGTCTCCCTGCCTACTTGTGATCTCTGTCTGTCAAGTAAATAAATAAAATCTTAAAAAAAAAAAATCCTAATTTCTGGCTTCTCTTGAAAATGAAAGTATCTGGCAACCCAGGGACCGCACTCCTAACTGGAAACAAGAGTCACGTAAGGACTTCTCACTCTGAACATGGCACATGCTTTCAGCTTCATTGTCGTTTTCACCCAGACAACGTCTCTTGTTTTACTCACCTACTTAACCCTTCTAGGCAACTGTGACTGTCACTTTGTGAAGACAACAAAGAATGACAGAGTGACAATTCAAGTCTAATCATTCTCTCATCTCTCAAACTAGGGAGCTCATCCAACTCCTCCATATGCTCAAACAATTACAAGACAGGAAAAAGGATGCCCTAGATTCAATGGGAAGCCACAATCTGGGAACTTACCTCTCTTCCCCTCCTTGCTGCTGTATATCCTGCAGTTTCTCAACAAACTCGTGAAATTTCATTTCCTCCCTGTTGGACCTGGGCTTAAAGTTCTGGAAATTGGCCATCTTCTTCTCATCATAGTACAAGAACTTGTGGGTGCTGGCACTGTACACAGAGAAGTCTCCGTTGCCAATGTTCTCCTGCAGGTATTCGAGGTCCCATTTCAGAGCAGGATACACAAGATTTGTGTCTGTCAGCACCACAGGCTCCTAAGTGAAAACAACAAGTGAAAAAAACAAATGAAGTCATCCCAAGAAGCTGGTGGATTCTTGTCCCATGACTCCAACAACTTCCCTACTTCTGAATACTTTCTCTTGTGAACAAGCACAAACTCCTTTAAGTTCCATTTCTCCTCGTCTCCCTCTCCACTCTCCCTTAGGCCCTAGTCCACAGCCCTGACAGTCCCCCACTTGTATCATCATTCGCCTTTGACCTCTCCTCTCAACCTGGTCCCTCCCCCCACTCCCCTTCAGACCGGGCCCCGCCTCCTACCTCATTCTCGATAAGCTCCTCCGCCCGGGGGTCGCTCTGACTCAGACGGGGGATGGGCCGGGTCGGAAAGCTATAACTACGCAACTGGGACTCATCCCAGGCGAGGCCCGGAGCTTCGGCCTCCTCTCGGGGTTCTCCAGAACCGGAGGCCACAGCCTCCGTCGCCGTCGCCGCTGCCGCCGCCATCTCCGTCGCTACAGCCGGCCCCACCGGAACCGGAAGCTCCGCCCATTCCGGACAAAACACAACGGAAACCATAGAGATGGACGCGCGCGAGAGCGGTCCAGAGACACAAAGAACGCGGAACCGGGGCGTGGGGGAGCGCCTCCTCATGGTGACCTACAGCTTTACACCCTAAGCTTGGCCTGTGAAGTCTTGGGGCGCAGAGGTTAGACCCACTGATCACCTGGTTAACCAATACACCAAGTATTATTGCTGCGTCAGTGTGCCCAGGCCTACACAAGAAGCAGAGAAAGGAGGCCAGTTTAGCGGGGCATTAAACTGTACAGTCGTGGATGGGGAGAGAAGCAAACTCTTGACCTACCTAAGAAATCAGAAGGAAAAGCAATTGTCAGACTGATAGATGTTGGGGAAAGGTTGCTCTGAAGGCCTAGACAAAAGATATAATCCATAGAATGGGAGAAAATATTTACAAAGTATATAGCTGATAAGTGACTTGTATCTAGACTATATAAAGAATTCTTACAACTAAGCAATAGAAAGTCAAACCAATTCAGATGAAAGACTTGAGTAGACAATTCTCAAAGAAGATACCATGGTCAATAAGCACATGAAAAGAGGCTCAACATCTTTAGTCATCAAGGTAATGCAAATCAAAACCACAATGAGATACCACTCACAGCCACGAGAACGCAGAAAAATTGGAAAGCTCGTATGCTGCTGGTGGGAATGTAAAATGGTGCAGCTTCTTTGAAAAAGTTTTATAGTTCTGCAGAAAGTTAAACAGAGTTATCCTATGATCCAGCAATTCTTTCTCTTCTTCCTTTTTTCTTTTCTTTTTTTCTCTATCTTTCCTTTCCTTTCTCTTTTTTTTCCTTTCTCCCTTCCTCCCCCTCTTTTCTTTCTCTCTCTCTTTCTTTCTTGATCCAGCTGTTCTACTGCTAGCAATATACTGAAGAGAATTGAAAACATACATCCACCAAAAAGTTGTAGAAGAATGTTCACAGCAACATTATTTATGATAGCCCAAAGTGGAAATAACTAATGTCCATCAACTGATGAGTGTATGAACAGAAAGTTGTATGTCAATATAATAGAATATTATTTGGTCATACGAAGGAATGAAAACTGACACATGCTACAACACGGACAAACCTTAAAAATATTATGCTAAGAGAAGTAAGTCAGACACAAAAGGTTACATAGCGCATGAAACTGTTTATATGAAGTGTCCAGAATAGGCAAATCCATACAGACAGTAGATTAGTGATTGCCAGGGTCTAGGGGTAAGGGAAATACACTAATAGGGATGGGGGTTCTTTCAGGAGTAGTGAAAACTATTTAGAATTAGTGGAGATAATTAAACAACTTTGTAAATATGCTAAAAATCACCTTATTGTACACTTTAAAGTGGTGATTTTTATGGTATGTGAATTATATCTTGATAATAGTAAGTAAATTAGGCCAACACTGTTTCTTAATCCAAATTAGATCAGGGCTTGCTATTGATTGAATGCAAATATTATGCAATTATTTTGAACATGAACTAGTGATGTTTATTTACAAGAGGGCAAGTTGCTGTGAGGTAGTCTTCCTCCAAATTTATTTATTTTTTTAAAGATCTTGGAGATAACTTGGGGTTTTTTTGTTTGCTTGTTTTTTAAGATTTTATTTATATATTTATTTATTTGTCAGAGAGAGAGAGAGAGAGAGAGAGCGCAAATGCAGGCAGAGGGGCAGGGAGAGGCAGAGAGAGAAGCAGACTCCCCACTGAGCAAGGAGCCCGATGTGGGACTTGATCCCAGGATTCTGGGATCATGACCGGAGCTGAAGGCAGCGGCTTAACTGACTGAGCCACCCAGGCATCCCTTCCTCCAAATTTATATGACAAGTAGCATACATAATTTTTATTGGTCTAATATATATTTGAGAATGTCTATAGTAATAGATTCTGCACCAAAACAGTCATCACCCTAAAAGTCGCTGGAAATATGTGTACATTTATATTGTGTAAATTATGCAAACACTCTTTATGTAAAAATGAAAATATATTCATATGTAAACCTGATAATATCCCCCATTCTTCTTTAAGCTAGTTTTGTTAACTGTGGTCCAGCTTGAAATCTTTACAAGTCCTCGCCAATCTGAGGCTTTAGCCAGTCTGGGAAGAGCTGCTTTAGGTGCTAGGATTGGTTTTACATTTGTTGAGTTGAGGTGACTGGGATATTCAAATATAAATATGGAGTAAAACTGAGAAGAGAATTTGGGGCGATTTGTGTGTTGCATCATTCCTCTACGTGAAGGAGAACAACCAATTTGCAAAACAAGATTAAGAAAGACCAGGGGCTGAATTTGAAGAATGATCACGTTTGGGGATGAAAGGAGGAACTGCCAGTGAAGGAGAGGAAACAGACAAGCAGTCAAAGAAAGTAAGACAGGCTTGTTTGTTTTGTACTGCACCTGCGGGAGGTAAGTTAGCTGTCCACCTGAGGTGCTCCCGTTCTGTGTCCCCATTATCCTTGGAAGTGTCTAAGTCAGCTGACGGAGAAAGGGATACAACAATATGAAATGTCAAAGTAGTGACCTGTTTGATTTTCTCTCCTTTCCACTTTTCCTCTCTGCCTCTATCCAGCCTCTCATCTTCCCTGCGGCTTCCTAAAACGACTTAAGCCCCGCCCTTATGGGAGCCCAAAGACTTTCCTTCGCTCTCGGCTTCTCTCGTCGCGTTTGGCCCGGCTCAGCCGCCGTGGTAAGGCCTTTGCGCATGTGCAGGGTCAACTAAGAGGAAGGTGAAGATGGCGGCGGCCAGGGCGCGGGTCCTGGGAGTCCGATGGCTACAAAGGGCTACCCGGACCGTGGTGCCCTTGGGTGCACGGACAGGTCCGTGAGAACGGGCGAGGCTTGAATGTGGAGGTGCCTGAGGTTTGGTGTGTCGAGAGTTGGAGGGGGCGGGTATTGCGGGTACTGCGGTGGCCATGTCCGGCGACGGGGCGGAGGTGGATGGAGTTAGTATACCTCGAAAAGGGGGTCAAGAATCTTGCTGGTCATTTGAAGCCAGGGCCGCCGCAGCCACCGCAGCTTGAAGCCCTCAGGGCGGCAGGAAGGACAGGGTCTTTCCTGACCCGCCCTTTTCTGCTCTCTAGCTTCGCACATTACGAAGGACATGCTCCCGGGACCCTATCCCAAAACCCCGGAAGAACGGGCCGCTGCCGCCAAGAAATATAATATGCGGGTAGAAGACTACGAACCATACCCGGATGATGGCATGGGGTGAGATGCAGAGTTTCCTTGCAGCTGGGTAGTGATGCGACATAGCCAGCTGGGTTGGGTGGCTCGACTCTGACCATTTTCCCTGAACCTTCTCGTGACCCCTCAGAGTCAATGGTGTGGATGCCTTTCTCGGTGGAGTGAGGTGGGAGGTGATGGGTGAGCAGCTGCAGCCTAGAGGACTTCAATTTTCTCCTTGGCTCAGGCTGTTTCCTCAAATGAGGAAGCCGAGATTTTAATAGCTCCCTTGAGGACCCCTGAATAGCAGGAACTTTCCTTGGCTTCAACCAGAGTGCGAGGTTTCATTTAGATTGAGCATCTGCTGGGCTCAGGTGCTGTCATCCAGGCACGTGATCACGCTGGAGCTGGACTCCAGTCTTGAGAGCCTTATTTGTAGATAGGATACTCTGTGTTCATGTGTATATCTTTCTTTTAAAAAATTTCTTTGCTGTTAGGGCTGTGGAGTTGAAGTAACTGTCAAGCAGATTAAAGAGCCAACTTCCCTACTCCAGTTGATGTTACCCCCTCCCTTACATAACATCCCTGCGGTTAATTATCTGAAGTGATTACGGTCACCCTCGTTTTCTTTCCTAGCATCACTCTTTCAGTAGTGGTTTTAGCAGCTCCTATTCTTCTTGTTTTCCAATCATTTTCTGTGACACATGACTAGTTGTCATCATTTCCTATGTCTCTTTGTTGTGGACAATAGTAGCCTTGGTAGCAGTCTATAAAAGTTGAAACTGGATTTGTTGGGGGAAAACTCAGCTTATCAGGAAGTCCCATGAGGTGTTTGAAACATGGAGATGTATGTTAACTCGGTGGTTGGGGAGGACATTTGCTATGAAGAGAATGCTTTCCTAATCTGAACCCCTTTTGTTTGTATACCAATTAGCTGGGTGACCTTGGGTTCAAACTAAACTTCAGTTTCATTTTCTGTCTAATGAGGGAATCTAAGTGATTGATTGCTAAATCCCTTTCCAGCTCTAACATTATAACTTTGCATGACTGATATTGAAAGAAGGTAAGAAAAGCATGTATGTTATCATGTATGTTACAATGTTTGAGAGTTTGACATGATCTTTTACTTACACTTTGGACTTCTGTGATTAGTTCTGTACTTAGTGACTATAAATTGAGATCTTAATTTGAAAGTGGGTTTCTCTGTCCTTAGGTGAGGCAGTTATGTGACACTTGGTTGCTCATCTCTTAACATGAGGGTACTTTGAATTGCCTGAGTGATGCTGCTCAAAGCCCCTTCCAGAAGTTTTTCTGTCTCTCAGGTATGGCGACTACCCAAAGCTCCCTGATCGCTCACAGCAGGAGAGGGATCCGTGGTATAACTGGGACCACTCAGACCTGAGGTTGAACTGGGGTGAACCGGTAAGAGATGCATATCTCATTTGACCTTTCTTCCTTCTCCCTAATACCTTCGTGAGGATTCTTTCTTTAGCTTAAATGGCATTTTGCCATCTAAGCAACATTAAGGTTTTATGCCTAAGAAAGCAAGATCCAGTGATCCGAGGTCTGAGGTTCCATGTGTGGTTCATGGAATGAGACTTCTGTAAATAATCAGAGCTCTGTACTTTGAAAATTATGAACTGCCATGCAGTCTTTGATCAGCAGAACCTAGGCTTAAGCCAGCACCTAGACCTCTGTAGTAGAGTAGCTCACACTTGATTTGCAGAATATTGCCCTGGGGCAGTAGAGTAACTTTATCGAACCTTGCATCAGGTTCTGATCACCTTTTTGCAGGACGAGCAGAATTTGACATTGAACTGTTTTTCTGCCTCAGATACACTGGGACCTTGACATGTATATCAGGAACCGTGTGGACACATCCCCCACACCTGTTTCCTGGAATGTCATGTGTAAGCACCTCTTCGGCTTCGTGGCCTTCATGGTGTTCATGTTTTGGGTTGGGGAGACTTACCCCACCTACCAGCCTGTGGTGAGTATCTGAGAAGTGCTCTTGTAGGTACATTTACTTAGTGCTGTTTCCTGAGGGAATGAAGTCTCTGTAGTAGGGATCCAGCCAATACACGCTTGGCTTCCTATTAAGGCCTGTAGAAGGCCTCACCCATTGACCTGGCACACGTCTCAGAGCACTGCTCCATGCCTACTTCTTGGGTCAGTCTGAGTTAGAAGAAACAGTTTAGGACTAGATGAGAAATGAGAATGTGTAAGTCAACTAGTCTTCTAGAGTTGCCATTTGGGGACTTTACTTACCAGTTATATTTTGGCAAGTGATCTTTCAAGGTAGAGTCAAGGAATCTGGAGCTGAAACCTTATTCTTTGCTGGAGGTGTGAAGGACACTAGGTCCTACAAGGTATGGAAGCAGTTGGTTTACTACGAGCACAGACAGTTTTATCCTGGAGAGCGTAAAGGATGTGGAAAATATATTGTCTAGCTTTAAGGAAGTTTGATTTGGATAAGAAGAAGATATAGATAAATGACACAACGAGCAACATTTGAATGGAGATACAAGAATGTGGTGGCAGTTTTATGTATGTAGTGAACCTGTGTATTAAGGGGTATGTGGTCCTGTTGAAAAAAAGGATCATGCTAGATACTAAAAGTATGTATAGACTTTGGATGGTGGGCAGAAGCTGGAGGGAACATTTGGAGCAAGAGAAAATAGAATGAAGGAAGGAGGAGAGTTAGTTAGCTGGAATGGAATAGGGGCATACAGTATTCCTAGATAACTAGCTATATTGGTTACCTAGAGAGCTGTAAAAATTCAGACTCCTGGTTCAGTAGCTCCATGGTGGGGTTCTAGCATCAGTATTTAACAAGTTCCCAGGTAATTTTCATGTTCTGGGAAATTAGGTGTGGAAATCGCCATGTTACAAAAAAATATCGTGAGGTGAGTTGGTCATTTAGGTTGGGATGCTTTGACTGTGAAGTTAGGGATTTGGACTCAGTGGTATAGTAAGACATTCATTCAAATATTTATGAAGACCAACTATATACCAGATAACAGATTGTGCTGGGGGTTGGGGATCCAGTGATGACTGGGTCTGCCTCTAGGCAGAAGGGAACTATGTTGAGTTTTTGAACAGAAATGACATGATGAAGGTTAGGATTTTAGGATGCTTAATCTGGGAGTCGTCTACAGGGTAGATGGTGTAGGAAGGAACTGAAAGCAGGAAGACTGTCGTGTTTTCAGTTGGCTGCTCAGTGCTACCTCTGCAGAGATAATCAGTGTCCTGATGGTAGCTGGCATGTTGGTGTGCACTGACACGAGCCTTCCTACCAAGCCCCAGGGGCTCCAGGCTGGAGAGTGCACATAGGGCTGGTGTGAGCACTAACTTCACTTCAGGAGAGCAAGAAACACAGTGTGGCTCTTCCGTTTTTCAGTTCTGTAAGCACATCACCCTTTTCTCCTCCCCTTGAGCTGTGTTCTCTGACAGCTGTTTGTTGGTAAAGCCAGCAGCCCCTAAAGCACGTCCCAGCCGTGTCTCCTCTGTGCTTTCCCCCACCGCTGCTCCTGCACGCCTCATTTGCTGGGCCACTTTAGTGGTGGAACCATTAGAGGCTGAGTGACTTAAAGGAGATTGAGTCTGTCTAGACCCCAGGAGAGAGTGGGATGGATGGATGCATCGTCTCATTTAGAAAGCACTTACCCTCCCTCCCTCCCTCCTTTTCTCTCTCTCTCGCTAACACACACACACTCTCACGCACGCGCACACAGTGTAGGCACCACTTCTCTTACAATCTAGGCTTTCTCTCTGCCTTGGGCTGATTAGGGAAGAGGAGTGCAGTTCCTGCTGTTCCAGCCCAGCTGGGTCCGACCAAAGGCTACCTTGTACCCATTTGCCATGTGTGATTGTTAACTCAGAGTGGGGTATAGCCAGGTATTGACTGGGATGTATGTTATCTTGCTGACCTGTGTTTTTTCCTTAGGGGCCAAAGCAGTATCCTTATAATAATCTGTACCTGGAACGAGGCGGCGATCCCACCAAAGAGCCTGAGCCAGTGGTTCATTATGAGATCTGAGGTGGCTTCATCAACTTTGTGCCCCTGAACTGACTCCCTCATTTCTAGAGGTTTAACCTTAATGAAATCCCTAATAAAACTTAGTGCTGTGGTATCTGTGCCTCATTTCCGCAGGAATAGCACTACCATGAGGACCTCATCCTTTTCCTTTTTTTTTCCTTTTTCTTTCTTTCTTTCTTTTTTTCTTTCTTTCTTTCTTTCTTTCTTTCTTTTTTTTTTTTTGTCTGCAGCCCATTCCCAACCCCTACCCTCTCTGAGATTAGAAAGATGGGAGGTGGGGGGAGTTAAGCACAAGAAAATGGTAATTTGTTAATTTTGCTGGGACCATGAGGGTATTTGAGAGTTCAAGTTGTGTGGCAGATGGTAAGGGTAGCTCCTTTTCCCATTTACAGAGTTGAAGAAGAAGGAAGATAATGTTCCTCAGTTCCCAAGTTGGAACAAAAAGTATTTCCAATAAAATAAAACCTTTTTATAGTGGCTAGTTTTTTAAAAAAACTGTACTTCAACATGTTTCAAGTATATTCTAGGATAAATAGTTGTTTCTGGACTCAACCTGGGGCTGTGACAGTCTCTAATGTGTTTTCTGTTGTAAGAGTGTGGATTCCTTGAATCCACTTCTGAATCCTACATTTATGTATCCTGAATCCTACATTTATGAATTAGAGGACAGTTCAGTGAGTTATTCTGAACCTGTGCATGGCTTTTGCTCCTGTTTTTGAGGATTTATCTTAATGCTAAGTGAACCAAGTCATTTTCTTTTTGTCCTTTGTCCCTTTGGGGACATTTTCTTAAAGTAACAGTCATGCTGCCTGATAACCTGTCCCATAAAAAAAGCACACATTCAGTATGACCTATGAAAGCAGGTCCATCCAAGTTTGTTTTTGTCCAGGCACTGAAAGGGACTTTTATGAGATCAGGGGGTGGGTACTAATACCAAAATGCCTCTACTTCAGTGTCTCCACTTGCTTTTTATCTGTCTTCATTTTCTGTCCTCAGTCACATTTGATAATATATTTAACAAACAGACATCTGTGTATCTAATATATATAATATTGTGTGATTATATATATATGTATATACATCTACATGTATATACATATATATATAATGTGTGATTTTACATATATGTATATACGTATATATATACATATATATATATATATATATATATATATAAAATCAGACACTGATAGGACCTGGGGATATAAAATTGGACAGGACAAAATAATTGCCTTTAAGTACTTACGTAGAAGCTGAAACTGGCAGTTACAAAATAAAGTGAAAGAATTAAGAGATGTGTAAACAGAGAGAAGAGTGTATTTTTTTTTTTTTTTTTTGTCAGAGATAGCACAGGCAGGGGGAGCGGAAGGCAGAGGGAGAAGCAGGCTACCCGCTAAGCAAGGAGACCGATATGGGACTTGATCCCAGGACTCTGGGATCATGACCTGAGCCAAAAGAAGACACTTAACCAACTAAGCCACCCAGGCGTCCCTAATTTTAATTTTTAAAAAAATTTTTTAATTTATTTTTTGGGGGAGCAGAGGGAGAGAGAGAGAGATTTTTTTTTTTTTTTTTAGATTATTTATTTATCAGACAGCACAAGTAGGCAGAGAGGTAGACAGAGAGGAGGAAGCAGTCTCCCTGCGGAGCAGAGAGCGCAATGTGGGACTCAATCCCAGGACCCTGGGATCATGACCTAAGCCGAAGACAGAAGCTTTAAGCCACTGAGCCACTCAGGCACCCCAAGAGAGAATCTTAAGGAAGTCCGACGCCCAGCGTGGAGCCAGACGAGGGGTTCAGTCTCACATCCTGAGGTCATGACCTGAGCCAAAATCAAGAGCTGAAGGCTTAACTGAGCCACCCAGGCACCTCTGTACTTTTCATTTTTAAAATTCTGTCCTGCTTGGAATTGCCTTACACTTTTGGTCTAGATTTCTTCCAGAGCACTCCCATCAGTGACATTTCTGCCTCATTCCCTAATTTGAGGTATATTCTAAGGTTCCATTTTCCACCCTGTTTACTTGCCTTCAGATCTCATCCACTGTTGCGCAAAGATGCTCCAGAAATGCTTGGTAAGTACTTAATACACAGGAAGAGTGTGAATGGTCTTCTGTCGTGACTTCAAAACCCTCTAGTCCACCCAAAAAGGAAATCTAGGCTTGTGTCACAGTGATTTGGGGCTCAGTCATAAAATAACGGAACCAATTCACCATCTTTGGAGGTGTAGCCAGCAAAAACATGGTGGAACTTCCGCATTAAACCAAAGTTTTGAATCGCAGATAACAGGTCTAAGTTCTTTAGCTGCTGGCAGAACATTTTTATTGGAAAACGCGGTAATTCCCTCAGTCAACATAAAAAAATCCATCTGATTTTTTTTCACCTCCCTCTTCAACTGTTAACCTTCGTAAGTCACAAGAGCCTGTCCAGTTTTCCTTTATAGTCACTGCCGCTATATTAATCCAGGCTGTCATCACCTGGTACCTGGACTGTTAGTCACCTAATTGGAGTCCCTGCCTCCAGCTCTGGTTTCTCTCCAAGGGAATCCATATTACTTGTCTCAAAATACAATCATCTTACTGCATCCCTACTCATAATTCTCAGTAACTACCGATTACCCACAGGGTTGAACTCGTATTCCCAACCTGTATCCGGCCTCTTTAGTTCATGGTAAGGGAAATGCCAAGGGGACCACTGGCTCGTTGGGCCCTTCCTTCTCTCTGAGATATCACCTACCTTGCTGCTGCAACGTATGACCACCTGTCTCATGTTCCTGAAGCCCTCCAGGAAGCCCCTGGTCTACAATGCCAAGCCCCCTGCATGCCTGTACCTTTTCATTAGTCAAAAATGCATAAAGCCAACAGCTTTTGGCTACCAGTTGGTGCTGGGCTGTAGTGTGTTGCTGTTATTTATGGCCTCGATTGCTATTTACCTTTTCGATTAGGATTCCACTGAGAGCTTCTGGAACTAGTACCAGGTCTTCTCCACTTCAACAAATAATGAATTAGTATTTTCCCTTTTCGCGGGGTGGGGCTTGGGGGCTGTGCCCGGAACCTGGCTCAAATCGAGTAGGTCAGAATTGGTCGTCGCAGGATCTGACCCACTGCCGCAGAACTGCGCAACCACAGGGTGAGAGAGCCCGGAGCAAAAGCGAGAATCCTTTGACCTCTTTCGCGGTTCAGCCGGCTCCTCGACCCCGCGCTTTAGCGCGCGCAGTGCCCTGACAGGACTACTTTTGGCCTTCGGCAGCCGCCGTCCGCAGCGCCCACTTGAGCCCATAGGCCCTCGGAGGAGACTGGCTCTGGCTGCGCCGCGCTATCCTGACCCGGGCTCCCTATGCAGGTGCGTCTTGCCCACCTCTTTGGGGGTGGGGGCGCCCGGGAGTGCCTCCCCTCCTTCGGGAGAGAGTCGCGGGGGAGCTTGCCCCCAGCGGAGACCCCGGCCCGCGCCTCTCAGGGCCCCACCGCGCCCGCCCTCGGACTGGACCCGGCTCGGCTCCCTCGCGGCGGTGCTGCGGCCCGACGAGGGGTCTCCCTTGAGCGCCGCCCTCGCGCCTTCCCGTGCGCCCCGGGCCTGGGCCTGGCCGGGTAGCTACCGCCCGCCCTCCATCACTGCAGGAGTCCGTTCGGCTCTTGGTTGAAAGTTGTTTAAAAGCCCATCTTCCCAGTTTCCAGACCGTCGGGGATTTAACACCTCATGTGCGGTTGAGTTTAGTTTGAACTAGTATAATGGTTAAAAGAACTGGGCTATGGTGGCTGATGTGGGTTCACTCTCGGCCCAGCCAGTTTTCTTCCCCGTAAAAATGGGGATCATATAGTACCTGCCACGGAGAGCCATTGGGAGACTTGAGATTTGCACGTTAAATGAGTAGTGCTAAACACAGCTTCTACTTTTGTTAAGGGCTTTCCCCGGCAACGTGAAAATGGCTTTGACCAGCAGGTGGCGGTGGTGACTGTATGATGTGTTGTGCCGCAAGTCTGTACGTAATTGTGTTGCCTCAAGTGTTTAGAGGCCCCCTGAGAATCTTGGCTGAATTGGCAGCCTCAAACTTTCTTCAGGCTGGAAAGTACATTACAGTTTGAGTAGTACTACCTGCTATTTTTCTAGGTTGAGACTAACCTGATGGTGGCTTCCTTAAGCAGGTCACAGCAGGTCCCAAGCCTCCTCCCTCAAGTTCAGTGTTACATTACAAACAAAACACTTTCCTGCCACTTTGCAGCCTGTTGGGATCGCACGTTGAATATGCGTTAGAATTGGATTGGAAACCACAGAATTAAAATGGATGTCTACCTTCATTCAACAGATAAGGTTAGCAAGGGGAAAAAGATTGAGTCTAATTTTCATTGGATGGCTCACCTCTCAGAGAAGATGAGCCCAGAAAGGTGTGATAAGGAGCCAGTATGCAGAGAATGAAAGGAAGAACGTTCAAAGTATGGAAAACAATTTACAAAAGTTCTGAAGGGGGCGCCTGGGTGGCTCAGTGGGTTACAGCCTCTGCCTTCAGCTCAGGTCATGACCCCAGGGTCCTGGGATTGAGCCCCGCATCAGGCTCTCTGCTCAGCAAGGAGCCTGCTTCCTCCTCTCTCTGTGCCTGCCTCTCTGCCTACTTGTGATCTCTGTCTGTCAAATAAATAAATAATGTCATTTAAAAAAAAAATCTCTGAGTTAGTATAAAGCCAGGAAAGGAAAAAAGGCTAATGTGGCTGCAGCACGATGAGTAAGAGGGGAAAGTAGCAAGAGATGAGGTTGAAGTTGTAGGCTGGAGCCTTTGAGCAGGGTCGTAAGGGGTTTGAGTGCAATTTTATTCTGAGTGCAGTAGAAGTCATTGAAAGATTTTAAGCATGGAATCCCAAAATCCTCTTTGATTTTAAAGATTTTATTTTATTTGACAGAGAGAGACAGCAAGAAAGGGAACACAAGCAGCATGAGAGGGAGAGGGAGCAGTAGACTCCCCGTGGAGCAGGGAACCTGATGTGGGGCTCAATCCCAGGACTCTGGGATCACCGCCCGAGTGGAAGGCAGATGCTTAATGACTGAGGCACGGAGGCGTCCCCCTTTTTTATTTTAAAAGTTCACTTCCACTGCTATGTAGAGAGTCAATTGGGTGATGGTAGAGTGAAGATGGCCGGTTGGAGGATTATTGCAGTAACCCAGGTGAGAGATGATGGTATATTCAAAGAGTGTGGTGGTGATGGAGATGGAGAGAAATAAACAGATTAAGATATAATTTTGGAAGTGAAATCAGAAAGACTTAATGAATTAGAAGGGAATAAGGGATAAGGAGGAATTGGGGATTTCAGGTTTTCTGGTAGAGCAATTGGGTGGAGAGTGGTACCAGTTACTGAGATGAAGAAAACTGGAGGAAGAACAGATTTGGCGAGAGGAGATGGTGGAATAGAGAAATCTGTTTTAGATAGACTAACTTAGGTATCATTGCTATATCCAAATGGAAATGTTTGATTAACAACTTATATATAAGAACTTGGAGTTCAGAAGAGAAATTTGTGTTGGTGGTACGAATTTGGGGGCCATCAGCATATGGATGATATATAAAGCCAAGGGAATAGATGAGGTCACTGAGATATTATCTGATCTGATAATTATCATCACCGTTGGGCTTGTGGCAGCCACTGTGTTTGGATATCTTTTTGGGGTAAATGCATTAGATTTCCGTAATTGGGTAAGTGAACTGTCCTTGCAGAGCTACAGATGATTATGTGTGTGTTACCCCCTATTCCCCTGAAATCCGCATTCATGGTAGGGAGAGAGAAACAAGATCCCGCGTCTGCAGGTACTCCTTGGATCTGACCCTTAAGTTTGCAGGTTTCTATTTTCAGTGGACTGAGGGCCATATCAGTTTTCTGCCCCACACAGGACCGACCATGAAGCTAAAGGAACTTGAACGGCCAGCTGTCCAAGGGTGGAGCCCAGCCAGCCAGTACCCTGTGTATCTGGCCACAGGTATGATTAGATTGTGGACTACGATCTGCTGAAAGTACATAAGTCAAGGGGAGACTTAATATCCAGAATTCCTTGCTGAGCTTCAGAGAAAGCTTTAGAGTCATGGAAAGGTGGGGTTTGCTCGCAGCATAAGCAAAGGGACATTAAGTCTTTGGAGTACCTCAGGGCAGCCTTGAACTATGGCTCAAGCCTGGGCACCTCCTGTTTTCTTCCTTTCCTTGGAATTACCATTTGGAATAGGGTATTCCCAGTCCTCTTCTGTTCTTCTGCCTCTCCACTCCCCAACCATTTTACCCCAAATCCATGCATGTATTTTTGCTTATATGCTGCCTCTTCCTAACTTTTCTTGTGCCTAGGAACATCTGCCCAGCAGCTAGATGCCTCCTTTAGCACAAATGGCACATTGGAAATCTTTGAGGTTGATTTCAGGGACCCCTCTTTGGACTTGAAACACAAGGGAGTCCTTTCTGCCTCAAGCAGGTACTATGTCTTAATTGTTGATGGGTGTGTGGGACAGATCCTGATATAGACCCTGTTGAGGAATCTTGGTAGTAATGTGTACTTCTCAGAGCTCATGAGGAGATACGTGAGGGGAGAAGTTAACCCTGGGTTTATTTTGCAAGAGGATTTCTTAAAACACCCACTTGCACCTTTTTGGTCAGCAGCGGCAGCGTTGGGCAGAATCAGGTGATAGAGGGCACCTGGCTTAGATGGTTGAGTGTCTGCCTTCAGCTCAGGTCATGATCCCAAGGTCCTGGGATCAAATCCTGCATTGGGCTTCCTGCTTGGCGGGGAGCCTGCTTCTTCCTCTCCCTCTATTGCTCCTCCTGCTTGTGCTCTCTCTCTCTCTCTCTCTCAAATAAATGAATTAAATCTTAAAAAAAAAAAATAATCACGTGATAGAGACACCGCACACAGAGCTGGACCCATAAGTATGTGATCTCTCTCTGAGCCCAGAGATGTTGGCTCCTTCCTCCCTCGGCTCTTGAGAAGATAACCTTACACAATATCTACCTTTCTGCCAGTGGAGGGAGAATGAGTGAGCCTCTCCTCATCGTGGTTAGGCACTGATTGGGTACTCGTGGATTTCATGGCTCTGGTGGGCTTTCAGGGCTAAGTACTAGCATGCACAGAGGGTATGTATACAGACCAGACACTAGCTCTGTGTATTTATTCATCCCTCAAAACGGGTCTAAGCCATAAATACTATTATTCCCATTTTACATAGGAGGACACTGAAACTCTGAGAAGCTAGGATTTACATCTAGGCCTAACTCCAAAATCTACCTTCTTTCTATTATTCTATTATTCACCTTTTCTTTTATAGGTTTTGTAAAGATGTGGCTTACAGCAGTGGTCTCCAGATTTTCATACCACCAAGGAAAATGTGAATATTCACTATACTTGATATATACATATACATATACATATACATATACATATACATATACATATACATATATATATACACACACACACATACTTATATACTTATATGGGGAATATAAGTAATATACTTATATTACTCTACTATTAAGAATGCAGTTTCTATAATTTTATACATTAAAAAGTAAGTCTTTTTCCTACAGCTCAGAAAATTATCTTGATCATCCCACTTTAGAGATTACTGATCAAAATGCAACTTTGCATTCTCTTGTGCGTTTTTTGGTTCATCTGAGAGATTAATTAAGTTATTTAAACAGAAGTACACTTTTTTTTTCTTTTCATGGTTTAACCTAATAAAGGTTAGTTATTGTTCTCCTTTTCTGGAGCCCCTCTGTCACTTTCTGGCAGTATCCCTTATTTTATAGTTTTTTTACATCTCTTTGTATTTCCAGTACCTTTCCTTTTGAAGAGCAGCCACTGGAGGGTTTACCAATAATCATGAAATATTCTTAGCATCTAAGCAAGCATTCAGAAAGGGCCCCCGAAAGGGGTGAACTAATGCAATAACATTCATACTCCTGGAGTTAAGAAGAGGGGCAGTGGACAAGGACCCTTCTCCTCGGCCAGCAAAATAGCAGCCTCAGCAAAGCAGTGGCTCCTTAGGGCAAAGAGTTCCTAATAGAGGCAATATAATTGCTTAAGAAATCTTGTATCATGCTTGTGTATGCCCATGCATACACAATAAATATATATAAAAATATATATAAAATAAATTACTTATTTTATATATAAATATATAAAATCTTTTTAAAAATTCTTATTTTTTAAAAAGAAGGTGGCTGGGTGACTCATTCAGTTAAGCATCTGCCTTCAGCTCAGGTCATGATCCCAGGGGTCTGGGATCAAGCCTCTCATCAGGCTCCCTGCTCAGTGGGGAGCCTGCTTGTCCCTCTCCCTCTGCCTGCAGCTCCCCTTGCTTGTGCTCGCTCTCTCTCTCTCTGTCAAATGAATAAGTAAAATCTTTTAAAAAAAGAACTTTTCTTAAAAAAAGAAATCTTGAAATTGAATCCTAAGATCCCTTTGGGCAGGGATTTTTGTCTGTATCTCTGGCTCCTAAAACAGTGCCTGTTGTTAGAAGCGTAATAAAATCTGTTAAATGAACAAGTGACATTAGAAATGTCTGGATTACCAAAGTGAGCATTGGTATCTGCAATTTCAGTTTGTTATAGTTATTCTTCAGTTAATCTTAGTGCCTGGAGAGCTTTTCAGGGGTGATGAGTGGTAGGTTTTGCAGCCAACTAGGTTGAAGGGACCCTTTTTGAAATGTAGGTACCCAATAAAGGAATCATAAACTTCGCTTCATATCCTGTTCCATCCTGCAGGGATTGGGGGCTATAACCAAAATAAATAGTACAGTTAACCCTATTGATAGTATTTCATCTCTACTTTCTTCTCCACCTCCATAATTGTATCCAAATATTGATTTGCATTTTCAAAGAACTAAAGAATTACCTTTGACCTGGATCTATTAGAGTTGTGGTTTTTTGTGTGTTTTTTGTTTGTTTGTTTTATTTTAAAGATTTTTATTTATTCAACAGAGAGATAAAGAGCACAAGTAGGCAGAGCGGCAGGGAGAGCGAGAAGCAGGCTCTCCACTGAGCAGGGAGCCTGATGCGGGGCTTGATCCCAGGACCCTGGGACCATGACCCTAGTGGAAGGCAGCTGCTTAACCGAATGAGTCACCCAGGCGCCCCAATCTATTAGAGTTTTGTTGAAGAAATTATCTTAGACACTCCAGAGTCTAAGACACCCACTTTTGGCTCAGCCTGGGTTCAGTCACTCACTCAGAAACCCACATTTCAAACTATTGACCAAGATGATCAGGTAGGTAGAGAGCTGCCCATTCTTTGCTTTATGCTTTCCTCTTTTCTGTGTCATCTTTGGCATGGTTTAGTGGAAAGTACAATTGTATTGCATCCTTGGCTAAAGGTCCATGACTGCGCAGGTGGTATTCTGACAGTGGTCTTCAGTTTCCTCACTTATGTATAAAGAAGAGGTTGTGCAAGATGACTGCTAAGAACCTACTGGGCTCTAGATTCGGGTCTAATGTTCAGTCTTTCCTTCCCTTTCTTTTTTTATAGCAAAAAAAGCAGCAGCTAAGTACTCAGTTCACAAGTCAACACACAAGTCATGTATTTGCTTTTTTCTTTTCCTTTTTCCCCCTAAAGAGTTATTCATTTATTTATTTATTTGAAAGAGAGAGAGAGTGGAGGGAGCAGCAGGAGAAGGAGAGAAGCAGACTCCCCATTGAGCGTGGAGCCTGACTCAGGGCCCAACTCAGGACCCTGAGATCGTGACCTGAGCCAAAATCAAGAGTTGAATGTTTAACCAACTGAGCCACCCGGGTACTCCCCACTTTTTTAAAAAAGAAACCTTCCTTGTGTCTCTTCATTGTTACCTAAACATACACTTTTCAAAACCTTTCCCCTTCCTTTGCCTGTCCTTTTTATGGCTCAACCACATTTGAATCCTGAAGACCTCTTTATCGTTAATCCATGATGCATCAGAGAAATGTTACATATTTAGAAATACCTGACTGAAAGAGAACTGCTCTGAAACACTGGTACAAGTGCAGACAAGGAGATGCCTCAGGCTATAAGTAGACTGGGAGTACGTGGGTAAATGCATCAGAATCAATACGGATTTCAACATCTTCCCTTATTGGTCCAGGCTGGTATCAGTCTGATGTATCTAGTACAGGGGTTCTCAACCCTGGTTGCTTGTTAGAATCACCTGGGGGCTCATGTTAAAAATGTGAATTATGTAGGTATGTAAAGAATCTGTATTTTCTTTAGGTGCCACCCATCATTCCTGATGCTCTGTGGTGCCCATTGTTACCATCTGCATGGGAACCTCTTCAGCAGAGAATTCTACCGGTATTCTCATGTTTTGAAAGTTCCCATTTTTCTATACAAACTCTTTCTATACCTTCTCCTTAAATCTCTTTTCTTCTAATGTCTGAAAAATCCTATTTTTAAGCCAAAGGCCAACTTGTTTTTTTTTTTAAGTTTTTATTTTTAAACCATTCAAACATAGAAAAGTTGTAGACTAGTACAATGAGTAATTGTATGCCTTTCCTTAGATTTGTCAGTTCATTTTTGGTTGCATTTGCCTGCATGCTTCTGAGCTCTCTCTCTGCACACACACATGCGTACACCCGCCACCGCCCCCCCAACATGCTATTCCCTGTCCTTTTGCAGAGCAGAGATGATTGACAGTCCTTGAGCCCACTGAAGGATCATGTACTGTTTGGGCTCCTGCTTCACCCTTGCCAGTGAAATGGTTAACCGTAGGACTGTACTTTCTGCAGGCTTAGAGAAAGGAAGTCATTTTGTCATGCGCTGTGTTCTGCATTTTGGTCTCTCAAAACTAACAGGGCTTTATTTTCCAGCCCTTTGGTGACTCCCCCTTGAGGTGTCAGGTGCCTTTGTCTTCGGTCTGGAGGTCATGAGCTGTGCCCATACTGTAGCATCTTCCACCATCTGTGTGTGAGTTTTTCTCTGGCCACACTCTCTGGTTTCTGTGAGACCTATTCTGGGCTTCTGTAGCTGCTCTGTTGACTTGCCCTCTGCCCACACTGACCTCTAGCCCCAAGGGGACATGGCAGCCTCTCAAACTAGTGTGGCACACATTCTTCTGCCCTGTTAAGATCAGGGAGACCTTAGAACACATAGGCATTTGGACAGTAGCTCTGGAGCCACCGTTTGTGTCAGCTCTGCTGTTTTATCTCAGTTGCTGACCTGGTCTTAACCAGTGTTCAGCTCTTTACTTCTATTCTAACAGGCGGTTGCTGCTCTCATGACTGGCCAAACAGGTTCCTGCCTGGTCACCCCACTCAGTTCCCAGGGTGTGGGAACATTTCATTTCCAGGTTGGGATCTTATGGTATCATTTGATGTGAAATCTAGCTTCTCTGAAGGGCTGTGGAAATAGCCTTGGCTGGCAACTGTGAATGAAGGACAAGCTACCTGGGAGGCTTTGAGGATTTCACATGCTTTCCCTGGGGGCTTTGCAGAGGAACCATCTTTGTCTGCAGGAGCCCAGGGTCCATCTTTTTCTTTTGTGCAAGACACTAGCGGTGTCTCATTAGAAGCATCATTAGAAAGCCAAAAGTGTTTCCCAAGAGGTATGTTTATTCTTTACACTTCTCTGTTGGTAGGGCTGGCCCAGGGCAGTCACATGGAAGACACACAGGGTGGAAAGGTCTGTGGGTCTTTTCTTACCTCCAGTTTGAGAGGGAAGAGGGGACAGCAACTGTTTGTGTAGGGAAACTGCTTCATAGGTATAAAAGAGTTTGGATCTTCCTCTAAGCAGAATACACTATTTTATGATAGTTAAGAGCTTGGGCTCTAAAATAAGATGGGCCAGAGCACCTGGGTGGCTTAGTTGGTTGAACATCTGACTCTTGATTCTGGCTAAGGTCATGATCTCAGGGTCATGAGATCAAGCCCCACGTCGGACTCCATGCTGAGTGTGGAGTCTGCTTAAGATTGTCTCTCTCACTCTCGCTTTACAAAAATAAATAAATAAAATAGGATGGGCCAGGCTTTAAACCTTGATTCTGCCACTTCCTAGCTGTCAAATAGGGATAAAATTACTAGCTGTGTATACAGAAGTTTCATAAATTCTCTCTGCCTCAGTTTCCTCAATTAAAAATGAAGTCCATAATAATACTTCATAGGGTTATTGAATACTAAATCAGCTAATATATGTGAAGCACTTAAAACAGTGCCTGGCATATAGGAAGTATCCAATAAGTGTTAGTTGTTGTTGTCATTTGAGTTGTGAAGATTAAATAATCTATTTGAAATATGTATCCCTGGGTCTATGTAACCCCAGTAATGTTAATTAAGGGAAAAAAAAAAAAAAGCATGCCACACAACTCTGAGGCAGTGTTCTCCTGCCTTCTGGTGTAACAAAGATGGAATCTTTTTTCAGAGAAAGGGCATGACCAAGCAAGCAAACCTGTGTTGTGTGTCTGGTAAGTGAGGGAGATAGGCAGACTCCATCTTGTTGGGGATGCCTGCATATTGACAGAGGCTGACAGAAATGCCTCCTCTCTGCCTACTGACATGAATCTGAGTTGGTGCTGATGCTGGTTCCTCCTTTTTGTAGGTTTTACAAGCTGATCTGGGGGAGCTTTGGCAATGGGCTTCCAGAAGGCTCCGGGATCATTGCAGGCGGCGGGGACAATGGCCTGCTTACTCTATACAATGTGACCCACATCCTATCTTCGGGGAAGGAGCCTGTGATTGCCCAGAGACAGAAGCACACGGGACCTGTCAGAGCCCTTGACTTTAATCCTTTCCAGGTACTGCATTTCATTTGGTCTAACATGGCCAAGCTGTGGAGCCACAGATCTGAGTGGAAGCATTCACTTATGACCTTTGGTCTGTAATTCTGAGCCCTTCTCACACTGTTATGGGGGAGGTTTTGGAAGCCCCAAATGTGGGTTTCTTTCCGCCTTTCCTGTTCTTACCTTTTCCTGGGATGGTGTATCTCCAAAGGCCTTTTCTTCATACAGGCCAACCTCCTGGCCTCGGGGGCCAATGATTCTGAAATCTTTATTTGGGATTTGAATAACCTCAATGTGCCAATGACCCCAGGATCCAAGTCACAGGTAAGGAGGCTCCCGGGGCTGCTGATTAGAGCGTGCAGCTGATTTGCCCAGGAAAGTCTTGAATTCTTGAGGCACCCAGAGCCCAGGAGACTTTGTACTTCACCACTGGAGGGCAGTAAAGCGCCACAGACTAACATGTTGCCAGCCAACCCATAGCAGGGATGGAGGGGAAGGGTGGTGTTTTGTGGTCATTAACTGTCCTAGGGTTTCTGGAACAAAGATGAAGAAAGGCAGTAAAAGACATTGAGAAAAGGAGTGAAAATACTATTTATCAGAGTAGAGCTTAGGCAGAGTAGAGTAAGACCCTGGGCTCTGGAGTGGGGCCAGATAGATCCTTGTCCTTTTGTGGGGTGGGTCAGCTTTGCCTCTATATCTGGTTCTCCCATGCGGTTGGGCATCTTGTGTATGTCTGTCTCTGAGTATACCTACCTGTCAGTCTGTAACTGGGCCCGTCTTTTTGCTTCCTGGCTCTTCTCTGTCTTGTGCTTACAGTATCGTGAGGTAAGTTAAGTATAAATTTGATAGCACCTTGTGCCCTAAAAATAGCAATGGCTTGTCTTTCTGCCTCATTCTGCATGTCTTACATGTCTTTATTATCCTCCCTTCCTCCTTCTCTACCACTCTCTTTGTCATAGATAAGAGGGCTGATTTAAATCTTGACTCCATCCTCTCAGGAACACCTTGGGATAGGAGTAAATTCCAAGTCTGCCTGCCATTCTCTCACCTTCTACACCAGTCCCCTAACGGATCCTCTCTGGAAAATTCAGCTCCCACTCCCTGACACTGTTTGGGTTTGGGAAGCCCCATCTCGACTCTTGGGCTTTCTGCGGGGAGGTTGGGAACAGTGGAAGAGCAAATGGCTCTTGGTCCAAGGGATGACAAGTTGTCCCCTTCCCCCTCCCCACTTCCTGCCTCAGCAGCCTCCAGAAGACATCAAGGCACTCGCTTGGAACCGGCAGGTTCAACACATTCTGTCTTCTGCTCACCCCAGTGGCAAGGCGGTTGTGTGGGATCTCAGGAAGAATGAACCTATCATCAAAGTCAGCGATCACAGCAACAGGGTGAGTCGTGAAGGCAGAATACAGGCTCGGGCTCTGGCTTCTTTCTCGTGCCTAGACTTCAGAGCTGCTCTTCCCCAGGCCAGTGTTCGGCTCCCAGCTGTTGCACTTGCAGGTTCAGCCTCTTAGCAGATTTCTGGTTGAGAGTGAATGCTTAGGGAAGCTAAACAGAGCTGACCCAAAGGCTAATGTTCCTTACTTACTCATGGTCATCACTTATCACTTAGAAAAGACAAAACCCACCCTCAGAGGTCCTATTCCAAGTAGGCAGAAAAGGTTCATAACCAGAAGTTTCAGGTTACGTCACCTGTTGCAGGTCTGCTTTGTTCACAGATGCATAGCTCAGGCCTGGCCTGGCACCCAGACATAGCCACCCAGTTGGTGCTGTGTTCAGAAGATGATCGTTTCCCAGTGATTCAGCTGTGGGATTTGCGCTTTGCCTCCTCGCCCCTGAAGGTGCTGGAGAGCCACAGCAGGTAAAGTCTCAAATTCTGTCTACATCCTTGGTGGATGGTGGGGCATAACTGACCTGGGTAGGAGGCAGTGAATGGCTCACTTTAGTTACCAGTCATCTTCCCTGTCTTCAAAGTAATTCCCAGTGAACACACAGTCTCTAAGTCCTAGCTCTAGCTCCAATAAAGAAGAGCTCCTTGAGATCCTGAGGTCATGGAAAAGAACCTGAGATTCCATTTAACTTCCAGAAAGGGAGTATAGATGGGATCATGAGAAATATTTGGAGACAATGTTTAGTGCCTCTGGGAGAATCCCCAGGCTCTGATTCAAGGATAATGTTCTTTAAGTGGTGAGGTTGCTTCATCCAAGACCTCCTTAATAGGAGAACCTTGGCTCCTGTCTCTCCTCTGAACAGGCTTTCCCCTGAAGCTGTAGCTCTTGGGCCCATAGCAGAAAAAGCAGCCCCACACTGTTCTTTCTTACTAAAGGGCTGTATTGCCTTTATACCTTCTTGGGGACTTTGAAGAGTTGAGTCCTCACTACCCTTCTTTTTAAAACAAGCACCCATAGGGTTGAGTGCGTGCCTGATTCATGCTGTTCATAGTCCCTACTCTGCAGCCGGGGAAAGAAGCAGGCCGTTCTGCAGGGACCTATGGGAGACAGAGTAATAGAGTATATAGTGTACAGGCTCTGGGATTTGATTTGGGTTCTGGTTGTATGACTGCTGAAGGTTCTTCAATTTTTCAAAGCCTCATTTTCCTTGTTTGTAAAATGAAATCAGACTGCTCATTTTACAGGGGTGAAATTTATCCAAGATATATAAGGCATCCTACTCAGAGTAGGCATTCGACAAAGTTAGCTGCTCTTTTCTTTTTAGGGGGATCTTATCCATATCGTGGAGCCAGGCTGATGCTGAGCTTCTGCTCAGTAGTGCCAAGGACAACCAGATCTTGTGCTGGAACCTGGGGAGCAGTGAGGTAGGCTGGCCATTCTGTGGGTGTGCTGGGAGAGGAAATAAGCTATGTTCTGGGTTACCTTCCTTTTAGTCAGGGTTTCCCTAATGGTGGGGTTCCCTCACAGGTAGTATATAAGCTACCCACACAGAGCAGCTGGTGCTTTGATGTGCAGTGGTGCCCCCGGGACCCTCCAGTGTTCTCTGCTGCCTCCTTCGACGGCTGGATCAGTTTGTACTCCGTGATGGGTAGGAGCTGGGAGGTCCAGCAGATGAGACAGGCTGACAAGGTTTGAAAGGCTTGGTGGAGAATGCTGGAGGGAATGCTGTCTCTATGTGGGGGGAGAGGAAAGGACGAATGGCCTGGGAGGAAATGGGGACTATTGGAGACTGGGAGGCCAGGGCCCTGGGTTGGGAGGGCTGCACTTTTGGTGTAGTGCCCATCTTCCTGGGAGGGTGTCGTTCCTGCTACAATACAAAACAGTCCTTCATGTTGACTCTTACTCTTGGCTGTTCCCTGTAGTATTTCAGGGACACTGGATCTCCACGCTGGGACCATTATTTTGGAAATATGAACTGTCTCATCTCCTTTTCTCCTGTAGATCCATTCTGTGTCTATATTCCACTGTAGACCGTGGATGCAGTAGGCTTTCCAAGAGCTTCCTGCCTGGGAGTCCTACTCTCACTACCAGTTCCCTAGAATACGGGAGTCCAGCCTTTGTCCAGATTGGGTATCTCAAGGATTCCTCCCAGAGTAAAGTTTATAGATGCGGCACCATGTGGGGTTGGTGATACAGGTGTCCTTTTGCCCTCAGATCTCTTCTTCTTTCAGCAAAGGCCAGCCTCTCCCACCATTGCAGGTACTGGAGCAAGTGGCCCAAGCATCGTTGATACCTCCTCTAAAGAAACCCCCCAAATGGATGAGAAGGCCAGCAGGTGTTTCATTTGCTGTAAGTGTAGTGTATGGGAGGGTGTGCCCAGTTGTGCGTGTGTGTTTGTGAAGCCTCGCGTATGCCCAACGCGTAGCTGTGTTCTATGGGAAATTTATTCCTACTGCCTGTGCCTCACATCAGGGCCCATTTTCAGGCTCAAGCAGAGTCACTATTGCTCTCTCCTCTATCCCTTCACCTTGCTTACTGCGCCAGTGCAGTCTAAAAAGTATTGGTGGCTGTAGGCTGTTTGGTTATAGAGAACTGCCTGAGGGTTCCATCTGATTTTTCTCTAACCCCTACATGTCTGGACTGGTACTGAGTGCAGACATGTAAGGGTTAGAAACACAAAGCAGGAAAAAAAAATTGTAAGTCCATCCTGTCACTCTTCTGCTCAAAACCTTCGACCTCTATTCCGTTATGAACTCAAGGCCAAATGTACACAGGGCCCTGCTTACCTTTCCAGTTTTGTGGGTTTTTTTTAAGATTTTATTTATTTATTTGACAGACATCGCAAGTAGGCAGAGAGGCAGAGAGAGAGAGAGGGAAGCAGGCTCCCCGCTGAGCAGAGAGCCCGATGTGGGGCTCGATCCCAGGACACCGAGATCATGACCTGAGCCAAAGGCAGAGGCTTTAACCCACTGAGCCACCCAGGCGCCCCACCTTTCCAGTTTTTATTCCCAACTTTTTCTTATGTGTTCCCTAGGTTCCAGTTCCATATGACTCCTTTCTGTTCTACGGATAACTCCTCAACTTTGCTGCTTCTGCCTGTACCCTTCCCTTCAGCTTCCCTCCTGAGCCACTGAATCCTACTGTGGTCTTTTTTTTTTTTTAAGATTTTTTATTTATTTATTTGAGAGAGAGAGAGACAGTGAGAGATAGCATGAGCGAGGAGAAGGTCAGAGAGAGAAGCAGACTTCCCGTGGAGCTGGGAGCCCAATGCGGGACTCGATCCTGGAACTCCGGGATCACGACCCGAGCCGAAGGCAGTCATCTAACCAACTGAGCCACCCAGGCGTCCCCTACTGTGGTCTTTCATGGTCCCTTGCTTAAATACCACCACCTCCACAATGCCTGACTTTAAACCCTTGTCAAACTTCACTTGGAAGATTTCTACTCCTCTAACGACACATTGTAACTGTACTAAGGTTATTTATATACGTGTGTGGAGACCCTACTAAGTCAGAGAGTCCTTGACGGTAGGGACCACATTTTGTTCATTTTTATCCCTAAAGCAAATGCTTCTCAAACTTTAATGCACATACAGATCACCTGGGGATCTTATTAAAATTCAGATTCTGGTTCCTTCAGTCTAGGATAGGGCCCAAGATTCTGATTTTCCAACAAATTCCTAGGTGATGTCCTTGCCGGTGGTCTGAGGAGTGGCAGGGCCCAAAAGTTCTTAATCCAGTGCTTTAAATATTAGGTTTCAGGGCACCTGGGTGGCTCAGTTGTTAAGCATCTGCCTTCGGCTCAAGTCTTGGTCCCAGGGTCCTGGGATCAAGTCCCACATCAGGCTCCCTGCTCAGCAGGAAGCCCCCTTCTCCCTCTCCCTCTGTCTGCCACTCCCCTTGCTTGTGTTCCCTCTCTCGCTGTCTCTCTCTCTCTCTATGTCAAATAAATAAATAAAAATCTTTAAAATATATATAAAAATAAATAAATTTAGGTTTGAATTGAAAACAGATGTATCAAAGAAGTGGTTCTTGTGTTCAGAGCCACCAGTTTTATTGTGGAGGTAAGGCTGACATACTCAGGAGCCAGGGAGGTGAAGAATTCTGATGTTGAGAGAGGTACATTCTGTTATTTATTTGTTTGTTTGTTTCAGGAGGTAATTCTCTGTTAAATTTTTTGAGGAATCACCAGACCATTTTCCACAACAGCTGCACAGTATTTCCAACAGCAATGCCTAAGAGTTTCATTTTCTCTACATCAGCTCTACTCGTTATTTTCTGCCTTTTTTAATTGAAGTGTAATTGACATACGATGTTACATTCAGTTTCAGGTGTACAACTTAGCGATTTGACAAGTCTGTACATTAGGCAGTGCTCACCACACACGTGGCTACCAGCTGTCAGCCTACAGCGCTATTACAGTACTGCTGCCTATATTCCCTATGCTGTTGCTCTCATCCCTATGGTGTATACATTCCATAACTAGAAGCCTCTACCTTCCACTCTTCTTCACCCATTTTGCCCATCCTCCCACTCCCCACCCCCCCGGCAACCACCAATTTGTTCTCTGTATTTATGGGTCTGTCTGGAGAGGCCGGCATTCCTTTTTTATGTTTTTTTTTTCTTTTAAAGATTTATTTATTTATTTATTTATTTATTTGAAAGAGAGAATGCCTATGGATGGGTTGGGGGAGATGGGCAGAGAGAGGAGAGAGAGAATCTCAGGCAGACTTCCTGCCAAGCGCGGAGCCCAACACAAAGCTTGATCCCAGGATCCTGAGATCACCACCTGAGCTGAAATCCAAAGTCAGACCCTCAACAGACTGAGCCACACAGGCGCCCGAGGCCTGCATTCTTGTTATAGCTCTGTCACTTACCAGCTGATGACCTTGGGCAGATCGCTTAACTCAGGAATGTCTGTAAAACAGGGATAGTGATACCTGGTCAGCTTATGTTAGTGAATTGACATGAACCTCAAATAAGAATATACATAAGCACTTTGTAAGACTAGCAAATATTAACAGATCAAAAGTTAAGTTTGTTTTGTTTAGCGTTAATCTGTAGTGTAGGTTTGTGCTGTAGGAATCCAGTGAAGAATTCCAACTCGGAAAGTTCATTAAGGAGGAGGCCTCCGGAAGGGAAATAGTGAAAGGTTGGGGAGTAGGCAGTAGCTGTCAACCATGGCTGCAACCTGAAGACCTTTCAGATACACTGATGCCTAATTCCCGGGCCCTCCCCCGCCCCCGCGCCCCAGATTCGGACTCTATTGTCCCGGGTACAGCCTGATGACTCGGGATAGCTGTGGTGTTGTGTTAATGTGCAGCTGCAGTGGAAACCTGCTGGAGTCAAGGGACTTTAATAAGCTCTGCTTGGTGACAGATGCTTTAGGTAGGGTGCCTGTTTTGGTGAGAAGGATGCTCAGGTAGGGCTGTTTTTGTGGGTGAAGGCTCAGAAGCAGGAATGGACTGGCCACTTTGGGGATGTGGAGTGATCACATAAATAAGCAGGGATACAGAGGCTAGAGAGTCTGGTCCTGACTTTGGGGGATTTTGTACACCACGGGCAGAAAAGTTTAAGCTTTCTTCTGTGGCCTTGTGAAACCATAACACATTCCTAAGCAGCTGTAGGTATAGGGTGATGGTCTGAGGCTTGGACTGGAGGAGGAAAACCCAGAGGCTAGCAGCCTATTCCAATAACCGAGGTGTGCTAGCCCTGGGAATGTGACAGAGGGGCCCTGCATGAGAAACACTGCACAAGAAGAGGTAAGACTGCTGTTCCGTGGCTGTGGCTGTGTGGGTATAAAGACTATGATAATGCCAAGGCGTTTAGTCCAGGTGACTGGGAGAATAGTGCTATTAGCACAGCTGAGAAGATGAACTATGTGCTGGAGTTTGAAGCCGATGGGGCTAAAAATGCAGAGGTGGTTTTGGTATATGGGGGCGCATTTGCTACTCCTTTCCTGATCCCGTTCAACCCCCAGGAGTTCTTACTGTTGGTTTTCTATCCTAGGGTCAACCAGTTAAATAGCATTCCCTGTAATGTAGACTTGGTGTTAATTTTTAGCGTGAAGATATGACCTTTACCCTTGTTTTTTCTCACCAGTTTGGGGGGAAGCTGGTTACCTTTGGCCTCCCCAGCACTCCTGCCCACCAGGTGCCACAGCCTTGCCTCCGCCTAGTCTTCGTCAGTCAAGTCATCGTAGAATCTGAATTCCTGAGGCGGTCAGCTGAGCTGCGGGAGGCCCTGGAATCAGGAAATCTCCTGAATTACTGTCAGGACAAGATTGAACAAACATCGGTGCAAAATGAAAAGATGCTCTGGCAATTCCTGAAGGTAAGCATGAAGGTTGACTGCTCTGAAGTGTTTCCCCAAAGCTGGAAACTCTAGGACATGGACAACCACACTGTGACCTAGATTACAGAGGCCCTGACCTCTCGGGCTTTTTCCTACACCACACCACCCTCTGGACACAGACTCTTCACCTTTTACCAGTGGCTCAGAGACCTTTTGCAGCTAAGGAAGCTGAGAGGTACAAGTGATACTTGCCTTTTTTGCTTCTATTGCTGATGTCCTAGATACTTTATCAAAGCCATGGTGAAGGCTTTTATGCCATGCCAAAAGGCAGATAAGGTGATGGGAAGAGAGAAGAGAAGGGAAAGGAAGGAAAGAGGATTGGCTGGAAGGGGACATCATCATGAGAAGGCTTTGAGCTTGTTTCAGGTAACCCAAGGCAAGTTATTGTGATGGGACTCAGGGCTTAAGTCCCAATTTATTTTGGAGGCATGGATCAAGTTCCAGTGCTAATGACATTTCAAGTTGTGCATGACATCAGAAGGAGTGCTCCACCTATTAAGGGAATTGAGCAGATAAGAGGAGAGAACTAAAGGGAAAAAGAGAACCTACTGGACAGACAGTGAGAAGATTATTCAAAGCTTTGGGATCATAGTGAACAATGCAAAAGGACAGAGCCTGTCCCTGGGGACCTAAGAAAGACTTGGGGTCTGTACTTCAGACATAGTAGGACTTCATGAACATAGACACTAGGAATCTGGGAAGGAGACAAGATTTGAGAAAGATCATCAACTGCTGAGTGAAGCTAGAAAAAGATGTGGGAAGAAAAGAATAAGAAATGATGCTTTTGTTGTAAGCAGAATACTACTGCTCCAGGAATGGTGGAATGAGAAAGAGAATAAGAGGTCACCATCAGGAGTTGAGCCTTTATTCTTCTGAACAAAGGAGGCAGCAGCACCTAAGGACAGAGGGGAGTCTGGTCGAAAAACTCCCCAAGAGCTGTCCAGCATGATGGTTCTGAAGCTGAATGTGCTTGAACATTTATTTCCAAAGGATGAATACGGGAGAAGGCGGGAGCCCTGAGAGACTGTGAGAAAGGAGTAGTCAGAATGCATGGTTCTGTGTAGGGCAAATGAAGGGCCCAGCTCCCTAACCCCAATTAGGGTAGGGCTTCAGGAAGGCTTGGCCCCCAGTGTCTGGGACACTGAGTGGGTAAGCTGACTTGGTTTATTGTATCTGGGCAGCTTCCACCATGAACTATGTTTTCATCGAGATATTTTAGACTCACAAGACTCTGTAGGTTCTCTTGCCATCAGTCTCCCCAGAAGGATGTGGGACAGGAGCCACAGCTTGTCGGCCAGGCAGTGGGAGATGGCGCTCTTCTGTGGGGATTCTTGGAGCAGCCCATGCAGCAGTTCAGAGTCCTCTTCCCCTCCCCAGAAGACAGCTTGGGTGCAAGGAGATGAGATGCACACAAGGCAGGCATGTAGGTGGCCCCGGCGGAGAAGCCTCATGCCCACAAGAGCCAATGTCTCTTGTACCCACTTCAAAAATGGTTCTAGAGTCCCTGCAAGAGATCTGTCCAGTTACAAGAGTCCTTGCAGTGAGGGCAGCCTGGGGCGTGGTGCCCACAAGAGGCTATTTATTGTTTGTTTAGTTCCATTTCAGATGCAGTTTATCCATTGCAAGCAGTGTTGCCTGGAAACATAGCTGACATTTGACTCTTACCAGGTAACCAGGCTAATAGATCTAGTAAGTCAACAGAAGGTCTAGTTCTCATGTAGAAGTGGGCAAGGGTTTTGTTAACACCCATGCCTCTAGCCCAGCAGGTTCAAATCTGGGTAGAAAAAGGGGAGAGATGGTGTTGGCCTCAGTAGGACCCTTCTGGTAGCACGAAGAACTCTATTAGAGGGTGCACTGGCACAGACGTTCGACTTATGCCAGAGAGGGGCATTCACGTTGATTTAATGGAGACTTGTGTGTTCTGTGGTTCCTTAGGTGACCTTAGAGGAAGACTCCAGAATGAAATTTCTAAAACTATTAGGATACAGTAAAGATGAGCTTCAGAAGAAGGTAAGCTGCTTTCACATCAGAAGTACATACTTGAAGAAGAGAAGGCCTTCAGTGGAAACTGTCTCAGTGACCTCTTTCTGGGCTTCACTAATGCATATATAAACATTGTACCTCCTGGAGGAAGGCTTCTCCCCAGGTAAATAGGCCAGGATCTTAGTCCAGTCAGTGCGGTTGAAGGTGGGAAGGAAGCATATTAGATGTTTGACCTTGTGCTGGGAAGAGGATACTCACAGGTCTCTCCTTGCAGGTGGCCACGTGTTTGAAGAGTGACGTGGGGCTGGGTGAGAGCCCTCAGTCTAAGGGAGACGATCTCCACAGTAACAGACAGCAGGCCTTCTGCAGCCAGGTGTGGTGGGACCCCAGAAAGCTGGACCTGGGGTAGCACAGGAGACCTGCCTTTAGGGCATCTGCCCCTTCCTGGCTCTTTGTTTTGCTCTCATAAAGTGCTTGGCTTCCGTAGATGTCTTCAGACTCCTCGTTTCTTGGAACCACAGTGAGACACAGAGTGCATAAACTTTTGGGCTGGGAGTGGAGCTCTGTTTTAACCATGCACTAGAGCCCATTCTAGACCTTATCTGGTTATTCTTTATCTGTATCATTACGGGCCAGATAGTAAAGCTCCCAGAGAGAGCTACTAAGCCAGCTCTCTATCTGTTTTCAATTCATTTCCAAAATAGCCACCTCCATCCTTTCTTGCACAGACCTCCAAACACATCACAGAGGAAGCCTCTGCCTCCTCATCCTTCTTTGATGAGCTGGTCCCTCAGAATATGACTCCATTGGAGATCCCCATCACAGAAGGTACTCTGATCCCGAGGGAGAGAAATGCTCTGTGTGGGAGTAGGTGGGCTCAGAGTTCTTGGAGTTGAGAACATTTCCTTCTTGTCCCCTGCCTCCTGCCTCCTTCCCACCATCACAAGTTCTGGGTGGTTCTGTTACTGATTAGAGCCCTCCTTGGATTTTTATGGATACATCTTTGCTGTGGAAGGCCTTCTAGCAAGATATTTTCTCTCCTACTGTTTTCTTAAAAGACTGTGACCCTGTTCTTGCTGAGCAAGCACACACTGTCCCTCTGGTATTGCCATGTGAGGCCCTCCCTCATGTCGGGCCCTGTCCTTAGGGTCCTGGGTCTGGTACTCGGGGACAGAGTGCTACATTTTGTTGCTGAGGAACGAAACTTGGGAGTTTTATTTGGGGCAAGGGAGATACAGAGATAGAAGGGGTGTGCTGTGGGACCTGTAGGGGGCCGGAGGCTAGGATCTGAGGGCAGGCTGACATGGAGGGGACGCCTCCGCTTGCAGACACGGATGGACTCCTGAGCCGGGCTCTCCTGCTTGGGGCGCTGCGCCCCGCTGTGGAACTGTGTCTGAAGGAAGAGCGCTTCGCGGGTGCCGTCATCCTGGCCCAGGCTGGCGGCGCAGATCTGCTGAGGCCGGCACGGGAGTGCTACTGGGCCAAGGAGAAAACCAGAATCTCTTCGGTAACTGCCCACTGTGCAGGAGGGGAGGGGAGGGGATTACTTGGACTTTGTCAGGTGGATGCCTACACCTCGGTGTTTAGAAGCTCTGCCAGGCCTCTCTCTCCCCGCTCCAACGAGCCCTCCCTCACCCGCAACCCCAGTCAGTGGTCTAACAGGAAGCCTGCTCACCAGTGGCCTTTCTTAGCATGTTTCTGTGTGTGACTCTGACTGCCTGTTCTGGATGGATGCTGATGACCTCCTTCTCTCTCTGCCCATGATAGCTGCTAGCCTGTGTTGTACGGAAGAATTGGGAGGATATGGTGCACTCCTGTAGCCTGCAGAACTGGAAAGAGGCGCTGGCCTTACTACTGACATACTCTGGGCCGGAAAAATTCCCTGAGCTCTGTGGTAGGTAGCCCTAGGTGTCAGATGGAGTGGTGTGTCTCTGGCATGCAGTTAACAGACACAATTGAGGAAGGAGGCAGAGGAGCAGCCTGAGCTCTGGGAGGCCAGGCCGTGTTGTCATGACCAGGGTCTGGGTCAGCTGGGAGGCTAGGACTACAGTAGTGATCACATATTGTCCTGTTTTACTTTTGCTCATTACATCTCTATGCAAGAGCTCTGCCCTTCACCCTTCACTGTAGAGCAAAACTGGCCTCAGTATTGTCCAAAGCCATTGCAGTTACTTGTCCCACAGCTCATGGTCCTCTCTCTGTTTTCAAGTAGGAGAATGAGAAGAAGCACAGGAAAGCTATGCCATTAAAGAACTTTCCTTCTCTCTGCAGACATGCTGGGCACTCGCATGGAGCAGGAGGGTGGCGGAGCACTAACTTCCGAAGCCAGACTCTGTTATGTGTGCTCAGGGAGTGTGGAGCTGCTGGTGGAGTGTTGGGCAAAGTGCCACCAGGCTTTGTACCCCCTGGCTCTGCAGGTACTCTCCGTGTGCGGGGCCCTGGTCACTCCACACCACGCTCGTTGGAGAGGCTGTTGATGGGGATGTGCAGGGGCATCAGAGGCGAGGCTTCTGCGTCCCCAGGCTGTGACCAGTCTATTAGGAAGTAGAAAAGGGCCTTCAGTGTCTGGGACTTCTTCCCAGGGATGAGCTAGCACCTTCCTTTCTCCTTCTCAGTCAGAGGAGACTGAGCAAGAGCTGTTTAGGCATTAACCTTCACAATTTTTCCCACTTTAGGTTTGGTTTTACAAGTTTATTCTTTGTTTGAATAGTTGTGAGCCTGGGCCTACTAGCTGCTATGAAAAGTTCTGTGTATTTAAATTGTAAAAGACACTCCACAGCTAACTAGAGAAGACTCACAGGAAGACAAAGCCGCAGATGAAACAATAGTGTAACAGAACCTGAAGTTGATGCTGTACTAGCAGGGTAAAGGGTAGAGAAAGCCAAAAAAAAGAGGCAGAGATGTAGGAGAGTCTAAGAGCCAGATGGACTCAGTTGGAGCAATGCTAACAGCTTGGGAGGTGAGGCCAAGTGGCTCTTCTCTAACTGTCACATCTTTTATGAATCATCACCTGCTGCTTATATCTGGCCATGGCCAGATACCATCAGACCTATAGTGGAGAGTCCCCGGGTGAACTCCTGGCCTGAGAGAGCAGGATGTGCTTGGAAGAGACCTGACTGCCCTTATCCCTGTTCCTGTAGGACCTGATGGAGAAGGTGATGGTCCTTAATAGGAGCTTGGAGCTACTGCGGGGTCCTGACAGGGTGAGCTCAGGCCCTGCCACAACCTTCAGGGTCACTCAATATGCCAGCCTCCTGGCAGCCCAGGGAAGCCTGGCCACTGCCATGAGCTATCTACCCAGGGACTGTACTCAGGTGAGTGGGACCATGGAGAGGGAGCAAACCGTTTCAGTCATCTAACACTGGCTGAACACGTCCATGTTCCAGGCACTCCGCAGATGCTGAAATTCTAGAATAAATGAGATCTATTCCCTCAGGAAGCTCACTGTCCCTTGGGGGAAATCAGATGTCAGTAACTTACAGTGTTATAACAGAAGCTTATACTAGGTGCTGTGAGACTCCAGGAAAGGGGCTGGTTTTGCGTAGTCACCAAGGAAGGCTTTCCAGTGGTTAAAACAGTTGAGTTGGACCTTCACAGAGAAGCAGCTTCCCAGCAGAGGTAGGGCATTCTAGGTAGAAGGAACAGCAAGGAGGGAGGCTTGGCAGGGTTTAGGACCTTTGAGTCATCTAAGGTGGCTGAAATGTAGAGGGTCAACTGAAGTTTGAATGCTATATGGGGCCAGGCTTATAAGAAAGGATGTTTACTCGTTTTAATTTTAATTAACACAGTTTTTCATTATTATAACTTTTGTAGCCACCAGTTCAGCAGCTGAGAGATCGACTTTTTCATGCCCAGGGTTCTGGTGTCTTGGGTCAACAGTGTCCTCCTTTCCCCTTCCCTCGGGTTGTTGTGGGAGCTACCCCCGGCTCTAAAGAAACATCCTCTTACAGATTGGGATTCCAGCCTTCTTACCTGGTGAGAAGTTCACTCATTTGCTCATTCATTCAAAAATACTTATTAAATGTCTGCCAGGTACCAAACATGGTTCTAGGCACTTGGAATATATTAGTGAACAAAAATGATGAAAATTTCCAACTTTGTAGAATATAGATTCAGTTTTTTTTCTAATAACTGCTTGTCAAACAAGTGCTAGGTTCTTAGAACAGAAATGTGGCCAAACCATGATTTATGCCCTTCCTTAGCTCATAGTCTCATGGAAAGACAGATATGTAAAAGATAGGTACAGTAAAATTCATAAATGCCATGATCGGGGTACGATACGGTACCATGGGATCACACAGAAAAAAGCAACTTAGTCGTTGGGAGAGCAGGAGAAGCTTAGGACATATTTTAGAATGAATATGATGTTTGAACTGAGTATTGAAAATTAAGTTATTTAGGCAAAGGAAGGAATAGGTAAAGGCTATTTCAAGCAGTGGGAACAGCATGTAAAAAAGCACCAAAGGGAGTGTAAATAAAGCCCACTTGAGGAACTACTGATATTTCAATGGGGCTGCAAAACAGGTGTTTGTTGTAGGGGAGTGAGATTAGATGAAGCTAGAGTAAGAGGTGGGAGATAGAGCAGGAAGGACCTGGAATTCTGTGCTGAAGACCTTAGACTGGGCCGTGAAATTGAATGGTCTTCTGCAGGGGAATGATTAGCTATGTGTTTAGGAAGGGCAAGGCTGGAGGCATTTAAGAGGCAATAGCAAGAGATGATGAGGGCAAAAATGACTGACCTAAGGCTAGAGAATGAGGTTAGATTTAAGATACTTAATAAGTAGAATGGACAGAAATCGGTGATGGCTTAGAGGAGTCTGCGAAGTGGGGGGGCTGACCCCCCAGGTACCAACCAGTGCCCAGATGGTTAGGGTGCTATTAACTTATGATACCAGGATCCTGCTGGAGGGACTGGGGAACAAAATCCAGCAAGATGGTAAATAGAGGTATCAGACAGAAGTTCTGATGGTTCATCCTGTCCCACCTTCAATTCTCACCCTAATGTTTTTTCTTCTTTCCCCCTGCTTACCCCTCCCTCCTCTTCCTTCTCCTATCCCCTCTCTCTTTCTGTCTCTCTGCCTCTCCCTCTCTCCTTTCTGTTTTGAAATAATTATAGATTCATAGGAAGTTGTAAAGAAATGTACTGGGAAGTCTCATGCATCACATCCCCACCCCATTTCGTGCCAGTGTCCCACACAACCATAGTATAACATTAAAACCAAGAAACTGATATTAGTACGATCTGTAGATTCAGATCGCATGTGTGTGTGTGTGTGTAACTACGTAAGAATTTATCTTCTCATCTTTTAAATAGGGTCCTTCACAAAGCAAAAATTGTTAATTTTATAAGGTCCAATTTATAGTTTTCTTTCTAAGGATCACACATTTTATGTCTTTGCAAGTCTACACTCCCCTAAAGTTTTCCTGTGTTCTTTCTAAAAGTTTTATAGTTTTATGTTTTACAGTTATGCTGTGTTCTATTTTGAGTTAATTTTTGCATATGGTGTGAAGTTTAGGCCAAGCTCCTTTTTTTGGCCAGTGGATATCCATAATCATTTATTGAAAAGGCTGTCTCGGGCACTTGGGTGGCTGAGTCGTTAAGCCGCTGCCTTTGTCTCAGGTCATGACCCCAGGGTCCTGGGATCGAGCCTCACATGGGGCTCCCTGCTTGGCAGGAAGCCTGCTTCTCCCTTCCCACTCCCCCTGCTTGTGTTCCCTCTCTCTCTGTCTCTCTTTGTGTCAAATAAATAAATAAAATCTTAAAAAGAAAAAGGCTGTCTGTCCTCCATTGAATTGATTTTGCTCCTTTATTAAAAATTAACTGGGCATATTTGTATGGATTTATTTCTTAGATCTCTGTTCTTTTTTTTTTTTTTTTTTTTAAGATTTTATTTATTTATTTGACAGAGAACACAAGTAGGCAGAGAGGCAGGCAGAGAGAGAGAGAGAAGCAGGCTCTGCACTGAGCAGAGAGCCTGATGCGGGGCTTGATCCCAGGACCCTGGGATCATGACCTGAGCCGAAGGCAGAGGCTTTAACCCACTGAGCCACCCAGGCACCCCTCAGATCTCTATTCTATTGTGTTGATCTGTGTGTCTTTTCCTCCAACAATACCACTTTGTCTTGAGTACTACCTCTATATAGTAAGTCTTGACATGAGGAAGAATAATTCCTCCCACTCTGTTTATCCTTTTTTTTTTTTATGATCTTATTTATTTGAGAGAGAAAGAGTGAATGAGAGAGAGAGAGAGAGAGAGAACAAGCAGGGGGAGGGGCAGAGGGAGTAGGAGAAGCAGACTCCCCACCAAGCGGGGAGCCAGGCACAGGGATCCTGGGACTTCGGGATCATGACCTGACCCAAAGGCAGACGCTTAAGAGACTGAGCCACCCAGATGCCCCTCTTTGTCACATTTTATAGAGACATAGTTTCTGTTGATTTTTATTTTAAGAACTAGATTTTTGTTTCATATTCTTTATTCTTTTATTTTCCGTTACTTACCCTTCTTTTCCTTTCCAGGTGTTGACCCTTTTTTCTCTTCACAGGTTCCAACTCCATCTCCAAGACCAAGGATTTTCACACCTCAGTCATCACTAGTGACACCCTTGATATCTTCCCATCCTGGCCCTTATCAAAGCTCCCAAACACAGAATATCAGTGACTACAGGGCACCTGAGCCCCAGGCAGCCCAGCCTTTGCCCTTGGCCCCTAGTGTAAGGCCTGGTGAGTGAGTGAGTCAAGATGTATCTGGGCAGAGCACAGAGGATAACAGTTGGCATGGCCAGCATGGGTTTGGGGGGCATCATGTCTACTGTATAGTGAGAGGAGCTTGGAATTTGAAGTCTGAATCCCCGGTACTATGACTTACTGGCTTTGTATCTATGGGCAACAGACTTAGCCACTGTTTCTTTTGAAAAGTGAGAATAGCTATTATATTGGTCATTTCAACCCCACAGGATTGTTTTCAGGGTCAAATGAGGAATAGTTAAAAGTACTCTGTAAACGGTTGGTCTCCATACCCATATACTCATCTTTCATTATCATTATTAGGTATGTTTGTTTGTGTTTTATTGCTGCCTTATTCTTCCCTGATAAGCTCCGAGTCTCTTCCAAATTGAAGTTTGGTGGCAAATGACCTGTTTCTGTTCCTTTTCAGCTTTATTTGAGCCACCTCTATTAAGTGGGCAAAAAGCCCAAGTTCCTAACCCCTTGGGGTTCCCTGGAACATGGCCTCTTCCTGGTCCACCTCCACCCGTGGTACCCCCAGACACCATACAGCCTAGCTCTACCTCTCTGGCTGAGACGACTGGACTGTTCCCTCCACTTCCCGTGAGACTCCCAGGTGTCAGCCCTACAAGCTTCCGGTCCCTAGCCCCTCCTGTCAACTTCTCTACAACACATCCCCCGGGAGGGCCAGGTGCTGCCTGCTCTAGTGCCCTCCCGATCACTGGCCCCTCCACTGCTCACCCAGGTCAGTCTTCTTTCCATGGCTTCTGTCTTCTGGGTCATTGCCTCCCTCCCTACCCCCCTCCACTACCACCTTTCCTCACAGCAGTGATTTGGGGGCCGTTGGGTTGAAGAATGTCAGCTGAGCCTGTCTGGTCTACAGAGGGAGGTGTGATCGACTCCAGCTCAAATAATTCTGTTGGCCTTTAGACTGAATTTCCAGGGTTCCTGACTGTGCCCCTAAATACCTCTATCTGTGCTATGCAGGACCTCAAGACTCCTTGAAAAATGCCCCAATGCCCAGGGCAAACCTCCAGAGGAAAAAGGTCAGTTCATGCCACCTACCTCCATACATTCACCAATGACCCATGTTCTATTTTCTTCCAGAATTCAGCCCGTCCGCTTGTCAGCACACACACTGTCCTATCCCTTTCCTCACTCATTCTTCTCCTCCCCGCCAGCTTCTCTTTCCTTCTTGCATGCATGTATCAATCTCCCCGTCTCCTGGTTCCCTACTTGCTACTCTGTTCCCTTGCTCACTCAGAACTTTTGTTGCTCTCT
Source organism: Lontra canadensis (assembly GCF_010015895.1). Classification (NCBI taxonomy): domain Eukaryota; kingdom Metazoa; phylum Chordata; class Mammalia; order Carnivora; family Mustelidae; genus Lontra; species Lontra canadensis. Next base: position 17,720,763 of record NW_022630997.1, read on the forward strand.
CAAAGCAGGGCCTAGGAAGTCTCTCAGCTTAGACTCATATGTCTTTCTTTCTCTGTGTCTAGTTGTCAGAGATATTTATGCCCCCAGCACCTATCACTGCTCCAGTGATGAGCCTCACCCCTGAGCCACAAGGGGTCCTTTCCTCACAGCCTTCTGTCCTTGGGAAGGGCCATGCTCCCCCAGGAGCTCCAGGAGAATTCAGCCTGCAGGTGAGAGGAACAGTGCATTAACCTTCCTCTTGGAAACTGCAACTCTTCCTGGGTATAGAAAAGCAGGGAGCATGGGAGATGGGTCTCAGGCATCAAGGGGAAGGCAGATTTTGCACCGGGGAGCTGGTGTGGGCAGGTCCCAGATGTCCTTACTGCAGAGAAGAGGGAGTACCCCCTTTCCCCAACTGTGCTTTAGTGGGAGCAGCGTGACACTGAGTCACTGAGGACTAGTCTGTAGGGAAGCTGTGAGAAGGACAGCTTGCCAGTCTCCCCTGTCTCCCTGCTCCTTCCTCAGCAACTTCAGCAGCGGCCCCCTGAGAAGGTGGAAAGGAAAGAGCTGCCTCCAGAGCATCAGTCCTTGAAGACCAGCTTTGAGAAGCTTCTACGACGCTGCTCCCTGTCTGCCACTGATTTAGTAAGTCTGAGCCTTCCCCTCAGTGTCCGCCTCACAGCACTGGCTTGTTGCCAGCATTCCTGAGCTGTAGATCAGTTCCTTGTGTGACTCTTCTCTCGGGTCCCTGAGCCGCTGTCTGTGTCTTGTACTTACTTGATATCTCTACTTGGGGCAAGAGTGGGGGCTCGTCTGGTCTGAGTCTAGCACCTAGGAACAGGGCCCAGCAGCACCAAGGCTTAACTCTTGGCAAGGCAGCATGGGGCACTGGAGGGAGGGTGAAACTAGGAGTAAGGAGACCCGCCATCCATGTACTGGCCGTGTCAGCTTACACAAGTCACTTACCCTCTCTGGGCCTCCATTTCCTCTCCTGTGAAATGAAAGCAGCAGCATGAAGTCCTTCCAGCTCTGACATACTGTGATTCTTTATAGTCCTGTGTAGTGTTAGTCTCGGGGGCTGGAGTCAGAATCCATTTCCCTCCCTGCAGAAGACAAAACGGAAGCTGGATAAGGCAGCCCGACGTCTAGAATGCCTATATGATAAGCTCTGCCAGGGCACAGTAAGTACATTTGGTGGTGTTCCTCTGTCCCCTGCCCTCCACCATCAGCCGTGACCAGAGGGACCCCATTGTCCTTTCCCATAGGTCTCAGTGACCTGATTTCCCCACAAAATACACACATAGACCTCTTGCCTGACCCTGGGCTCAGAACTTAAATCCTCTCTTACTGTTCCATGCTCCCAGGGCAGGGGCTGGGTTGGGCTCCCTGACCTAAGCGTCCCTCCGCCCACAGCTCTCGCCCCATGTCCTGGCTGGGCTTCACGAGGTAGCCCGATGTGTGGATGCGGGAGACTTCGAGCAGGGCCTGGCAGTGCATGCCCAGGTGGTGGCCTGCAGCAGCTTCAGCGAGGTCTCCAGCTTTATGCTCGTCCTGAAGGCTGTCCTCACCATTGCGCAGAAGCTGCACATGTAAACCAGGTCGCCTCCCTTGCCCGGAGCTACTTCTGCTGTGACTTAACTCCTCCCTGCAGAAAAGGGGGAATTTTGGAATGGGTTTTGTTTGTCTTCCCCCACCCCCTTCCCTTGCTGCTGGGTATATGATGCAGTGGGCTTGCCTCTAAGCTAGCAGAGTGCCTGCTTTCCACCCCTTTATGCCTGGCCTTCTAGAATCTGCCCAAGGCTCTTGGCCTCTGAGGCAGAGGGAGCCGGTTCTTCCCTTTCCCTGATGCTGGACTCTGACAGGACCGGAGCAAGGCGTCTTCTCCCACAGGGGGATTCTGTGTAAGTGTGGCTTCGGAGGGCTGAGCGGGATCATTACCTCCAAGTCTACGTCTGCTGTACGCATCTTGTGGGGATTTGTTTTCCCCTTCTGTGGGTTATGAGCCTGACCTTACCTTCTCCTTGCCTCTGACTTCATATTTCCAGGTCCTTTAATTTCTGAGCCCCAAAGACTGGGCTAGAATTGACTGTTGTTCATCTTTTGAACAAGTCATGGACATGAGGGGTGGGTGCTGGGTGGAACCAAGAGGAGGAACTTTGGCTCCTTTTACAAGACCTTCTCTTCTGCCAGTATCATAGGGGAGGGCTGGGTTAGGCGGAAAGTAGAAGGGGCGCACCGCCTTTTGCTGGGAGCTGTCCTAGGCTGTGAGACAGGAGCAGAGGGACCACTGCCTGCGGGGACCTGACCTGATTTGACCTGCCCGGACCCTGGCCCAAGGCCCTTGGCCATTCATTCTGTGATCATCAACCCCATTCTGCAACAGGAGCCATATTAACAAAAGACTTTTCTGGCACTGCTCCTCAAGGGTTGGAGGCCCTTCTCCTCAGCCCTCACATGTCTCAGGGCTGCCTTCTCTGGCTGCACTTTTCATGGTTGAACTTTGCATTTGAAGCACTGATGTACTTAGTGGGCAATAAAGCTGCTTTGATTTGGTTTCCTCAGTCATCTCCCAATTATTGTCTCCTCTGGGTCCTATTTTGCCCTTATCTCTCTTCCTATTCTCTTTGTTCTTGCTCCCTGCACCCCAGTAAGGCAGGAGAGAGGCTTGAAGACCCATGGGGAGTCTAGAGAGTTGAAGAAAGGAGGGCGTGCGAGGAGAAGGCCTTGCAGCATCTGTGGCCACTCTGGTGTGTGTGTGTATGTGTCTGTCCGTGCCTGACGTTCAGCTCTAGGGTTTTCCCCACACCACTTCAGGGCTGAGCTCGGCTGCACAAAGGGGCTGGGTGTGAAGCCGGGGGTACTATCTCTAATCCTGTTGTAGATCCCATCATGTCTGTGGGCTAGATGTGTGTGTTTGGAAGGAAGGGATTGTTAGGCAGTATTTGTTTGTAAAGCCACTTGCTCTTCAGATAATACTTGCACTAACTTCTATTGAGGAAGCAGTGTGAGCCCCAGCAAAGTCCTTTCCCAAAGTGTCTTTGAAGCCAAGAGCCCATTGAAGGGAAGAAAGGCAGGGAGAGGGGATTAGTTTGTTCAGCAGCTGTGAATTTCAGTGGGAGGTTGATGAACTCTGAAGTCTTTGTTTAAATTAAAGGGGGGGAGAAAAAAGCCGCTGCTGGAGCGAGAGCCCCACTTGGGGCCCTGAACTAACACAAGGAGAAGTCTGAGCTGCAGGGAGCTGTGTACTGACTGCGAAGACTTTTCCCAAACACTTTCGGGAAAGGTGTTGTGAGAAGAGAAGGGGCGGAGTGGGGGATTAGCATGTGAAATGAAGTTTTCATTGACTCCAGTGGGGGTAGAAGGCTATTTTAATGGCATTTTGTTCTCTTATTTTCTCTCCTTGAGCTCTTTAGAGATATTGTTTTGCTAAGGCAGGCTTTCTATCCCCTTCTTTCCAGTCTGCGGATTGCCTCTATGGGAGCCAACATAAATATTTCTCCTCCAGGAATGCGGGTTAATTAAAAGGAAATGAATGAGTGGAAGCATCCAATCCAGACCCACAATAGGCGGGTGCCCTGGCCTGCCCTCCCCTCCCACCACCGCCAGCACCACCAGGGCTGAGCACGACCCTGGCTCTGTCTTTGCCCTAACCTGCTGCTAAGGCCAGTTGAAGCTGGGATTCTTTTCAAGAAAAGAAAGCCCTGCCTGTGTGTAGGCCCACAGGCCAGCAACAGGAAGGAGAGTGTTTTGCGCCCCCCTTCCCCCCACGCCGTGTCCTTGTCACTTCTCAGGATCTCCCTCTGCTTCTCTCTGGTGGAGACACATGGGCCTTAAAGGGTATGCAAGAGGAAGGAAGGGACGAGGGTTCCAGTATGTACCCCACAGTAACTTACTAGTTGGCTGAGCAAGACAGACATCTTTTTCAGCATTGGTTTTAATCTATAAAACAAAAGGTTTGACTGGTTGACCGCCAGGGTGTCCTACCAAGCAGCTGTTCTGGACTCGTCCATGTTTTGCAAAGGGGAACACAACCCTGGTGATTGAGCGTAAGAGAGAACTTAAACTCCATGAATGCAAGGAAGTCTCTGTGTTGTTTGTTCACCGCTGTATTTTCACCAGTGTTTGCTGAATGACCGGATGAATGCGTGGATAATGCAAGAGAGGAAAAAAAGCAATACAGATCTGAGTTAGCTCAATAATGTTTTCTTTATAGAACTCAGATGAATCTGGTTATCAATCATATCCATTTGGCAATACAAAACAACAACCTATGAAAGAACTTTCTGGCAGCAATGACGGGTTTCAAGTACTGGCCGGGGATTATCAACTACAAAGCACAATAATTGTCCTGCTTTTATGCTGAGAGACTTGGAGAATGTAGTTTTCCTTTACAGCCCCGTTCTTTTATATTTTCTAGCGGCCTTGCCAGATTTTCTTATGGTACACTATTAAGTAATTCTGCCAAGTGGGACAGCCAGGTTAGTATATGCTGCTACCTGATTAGGGAAGAAGGACAAGTTGGGAGATTCACGAGGCCCAGACCAAAGCTGAGGGAAGGAGCAAAAAAGGGCTTTTGCTGATAGAGCTGGAAATGAAGCCCTAGGAGATCCTGAAGGGAAGTGTGTCCCCCATGAGGAAGGGCAGGCAGCCTCTCCCCTCAGTAAGTGTTAGTTGACCAGAGGATGTACAGGGATGAGGGTAGGGATTTGGAGTCTGACCTGGCCACTGTCCCAATTTGGAATATACAAGGAGCCTTTCCACTCTCCTGGGTTGGCCTCGAAAGCCTTAGCCCATTACCTACTTGGAGCCACATCTCTCTGCCCTTTCCTACTCAGGGAGGTAGGATGAGGTGGGCTGGCATCTGACCAGTTCTAAAGAGCTGTCCCGTGTCCAGACCCATGACCGGGTTAGGAGGAGGGAGATGGCTGGGAAGCTCCATGGGCTACAGAGAATCTGTCAGGGTTTGACTCTTCCCTCTCCAGAGCCCTCTTTCAGAAGCAAGTAAGTTCCTGCTGTTCTGCTTTTCTCTCAAGCAGTGAGCTCACAAGCAGTGAGCTCTTAGCTTCTGAGTGAATGTACTGAGGGAAGATTTGTGTGGATGATTCACTAATTGTTGGCAGGCTAGCCTCAGTCAGCCCAGCGTTAACTACGTAGGCCATCGGGAAAGTGAAGCTTGGAAGAGTGTTCTGGCAAGGGGGGGAAGGAAGAGAGGGCCTAGAAGTTCTACCTTCCACCCCCCACAATGTCCCTAAGAATAAGTTCAATACCTAGAAAAGAAGGCACATATCACAGGGACTTCAATAAATTAAAGTTCAAGGTGCTGAGTTTCCAACTGGAAAGTTTCATCGCAGGAAGTTTACCTATTGAAGGCAAATATCCAATGCCCTGAATCCTGCCTGTTTGAGATCCAGGGTTTGCGAAAAGGAAAGGTCCCAGCTTCTCCTTCCTCATGACCTGCTTTTAGAGGTACAGAGTGGGGTCTGAATGGGAAATGGGCTTTATTTCATTCAGTCTTGGCTCAGAGAAACAAGGATCCTTTGAGGAAGGAGGAGCGGTAAAGTCGGTTGCTAGGAAGGAATAGGTTAGGAGCAGGGAGAAGTTTCAGGGGCAGGGAGTGGCTGGTCGTCTGCCCTTACATAGTTCCCAGACATTGTGGGTATGCCTGGGGTACCTCGGGTGATTGTCTGAAGGTCACTAGGTCATGGCCTGACGGGTGGAGTCACTGTATCACATGGATGAGTAGCACCCTTGGTTTCCAGCAAGTCACCCTGCTAGGGTTCCCACTTCTTCCATCCTCAGGCCCTGCCTTTGGGAAACAAGCCCCAAACACATGCTTTTTCCGGGGTCAGTTTTGTCAGTTTTTCTTCAGGGAACGGGAACAAGAGAGAAAGCATTAGAGATTGCTGGGGTGTCTGCCAGCGGTTAGCAGGGAATCAGAAGCAGGGAAGGAGCTCTGAAGAAAGAAAAGATGTGGCTGTGGTAGAGACCTGGCAGCAGAAGAATGGGAGGAGGGGTGCAAGAAAATGGGAGAAAGGGAAAAGCATGGCTTTCCCCGGCCAGGCCCTGTGAATCTGGGCAGTGCTCTTCCACAGGCTCCATCGGCCAGGCCAGGTCAGGCCTTAGGGCAGCAAGGAAGGGGAGGAGACACGCCTGTTCTCACCCTAGTCCAAGGAAGTTCAGGAGCTCAAAATCTCAGGACTGGGAGTTCTCACACCTAAGTGTGCCGGGTGAGGATGATGGGGACAGAGTTGGAGGAGAGCGCAGAAGAATTAGGGGAAACGGTGGGAAAAGGGTTGGAAACTGGAGAGATGGTGGTGTCTCTCCCTCCTGGGATCCCTGGGCAGGGGGATGCTGGGGCGGGGGCATTTCCTAGGTTCCTCTATCACTGGGGTCTCTCTAAAAGAAGCCTAGGACAGATGGGGAAAGGAGGGGGTCAAGGAGCCCCTCAGGGTTTTCGCCCGGGTTTGTGCGCTGCGCCCCCCCGCGGCCGTGCGGCGCGGCTGCAGAAGTACTTGGTGACCCGGCGGCGGCACTGCTCGCAGCGGACCGCGCAGCACCAATGGAACTTGCAGTTGCAGCTGGACACGGTCTCGGCGCGGCGCTCCTCCACCGCCAGCCCGCAGTCCCCGCAGAGCCGGCGGCAGCTGCGGCGCTCCCAGCGGCCCAGGGCCCGCCCGCGCCGCAGGCACTCTCGGCCTTCCGTCCCCAGCAGCCCCAGCGTCTTGTTCTCCAGGCAGTAGTCCGGGGAATCCTCCAAGTGCACCAGCTCCCGCGTGGAGATGGAGCGGAAGGTGTCGGCGATGGCGCCTCGGCCGGCGGCACTGTTACCGGCCCCCTGCAGCAGGTCCACCTTGAGAGCCGCGTGGTACTTCTCCTTCAGGTGCGCGCCCACCTCGCGGAACTCGGGCAGCTGCAGCCAGCAGGTCTGCGTGGTGCAGCTGCCGGACACTCCGTGGCACTTACACGTGCGTTTCATGGTGCCCTTCACCGCCTGGGGAGAGAGCTAGGAGTGAGCTGGCCAGGGAGTAAGCAGCGGGGAAGCTGGCTGCTGGGGGATTGCGAGGCGGCTAGCTAGTCCATGTAGCTGGCGGACCTGGACCCTCGCTTTTCCAATCTGTTAAATGAACTGAAGAGGGGTCCGCACCTAGGGCTGATGAGAGTGGAGCCAGCTGCCTCACCCCGGGGGCTGCAGGACTCACCTTGCGGCCAGCCTCGTTGTTGTGCAGGTTCATGGCTGCCCGAGCATCCTGTCCTGTCTCTAGGGCATCGACAAACTGCTTGGATATTGCCTCTCCGAAGCCCACGTTGTCACTGCAGCCTCCCCACAGCCAGCCTTGGCCCCCTGGAATGGTTCGAGGGGAGGAAAGGTCGTTGAGCAGGCGGGCATGGACTCCTGGGCTACTGTTTCTAACTGGGTTTGGCGTTGGGCAAGTATCCTCTCTCCAGATCAGTTTCAGTCTACATTTGTTTAGGCCACATTTCCGCTTCCACTTCCAGCCTCAGCCAGTTCCCTGCTCTGGGCTCCATGACCTAAGTCCTCGAGGAGTGGATTCTGTGCAAGGTGCCTGCGGCTTGGCCCTCTACACGCCGTCTCTGGTCTTTGGGCAGAGTGTGTTCGTGCCTGGTGAGCGATTGACAATGGCCCGAAAAAGGAGAGGAAAGCACCAGCTTGGGGGGCAGGGGCACAATAGAAATAATATGGACCAACCAAGTTGAAAGTTGAATTGGGAGGTCAGAGAGGATTCCAGAGGACAGTGGAGGTAAAGCGTAGAAAGGAAATGGGTAGGCATGTCCCCTAGTAGGGGGACATGGAATGATGTTCCTTCTGTTCTGAGAGAGTAGCAGGATTGAATCCACAGGGAGTGTTCCTTGGTTGTGTTTAAACTAAGGAAACCCCCCCACTTGGAGAAGGAGGGCCCTGAGCTACATTGAGCCTGGTTTGTCACTTCTAGGGTTTTGGCTTAAACGGGGCAGCCCTGATTTCCCCAGATTTAGAAGAATACCACTGTCCTTCACCCACCAAACTACCCGCCGAACTTTTCTTCGTAGTGAACTTCACCGGCCTGCCCTGGCCACCCACCGTACTTCTACTCACCCAGCTGCCCGTTGCGGGAGTCATCACAGCCGCAGTTGTCAAAGTCGCCGAGGCTGCAGTTCCTAGTCAGAGTGTACATGACCCCAGCAGAACTGATGGCGTGTACAAACGCTGTCTCCCGATTAGCTGGCAGGAACAAAAATGGGGGAGTCAGAGCAGGGGTTACAACTCAGAGAGTGCCAGTCATGCTGTCTCCCTTGAGTGCCATCACTGTGCTCTCATCCCCAGCTCCAACCTGTTTCTCCACCTTTACAATGTACCTTACCCTCTTCCACGGTCTGCTCCAGCCTCCGTCTGAGGGCTACGCTTCTCCCCTCCCATCTTTTCAGGTCACACATTATGACTAGGTGGCTAGATGACTGTTGACCTACAGGATTCTTAAGGATTTAGGTGGCAAAGAGCCAGAGGAAGAAATGGGGAAGGAGATGAATCTGAAGGCCAGGCCGTAAAGAACTCGTGCCCTTTCCTTCCTGAAATACTGAAGTCTAAGAGTCATGGGCCAGCTAGTCCTGAAAAAAACCTCTGCTTAACAGCTACTTCATTGACTGGTATGGCCACTCTTTATCTTCTTGGGAATCTGGTGTCCACGTTAGTCCCCACTTATCCTGTACCTCTCTGCTGAGCTGCTGAAAGAAGGGGCTAAGAGGCATGAAGAATTAATACTCCTACCTACCTCCTGATGCTCTTTATAGTGTGAGGAAGCTCTTAGCCAACTGGGAGGCCAAAGATGTTATAGACTAGGGGTGAGGCAAGGTCCATGCATTGAGCAGTGAGGGTGTTGGGAAGAGAGAGAGAGAAAAAAAAAAAAAAAGCTTTGTAAGAAGGAGGAGATGGAAAAGGGACAGAGAAGATCCCAGAGACAGGATCACCTGAGAGTAGAGACCAGGTGAGGACTAGGATGCTGATGTAGAAGCAGCAGGGGGCCATCCCTGAAGAGCGGGGCTCTAACCTATGGCCAGGGGGTCAAGGGAGCTGTGACCGAGGCTTTCCTTACCACTGCGAAGGCCACCATGGCTGGACAGCTGCAGGGCTCTCTCGGGGCAGTTCCATCGGTCCCAGGCAAACTGATACTTGCATTCTTCAATACCACTCTGGGCACCAGCTGCAACACTGCTGGAATAGATCAAGTAGGCCTACAGAAACACAGGGGTCAAAATTCAGACTCCCAGCTGAACTTGGGAGGCATTTGCACTGAACTGGCCATGCATCTCTTTTCCTGCCCACTCTTCTCTCCTTCTAAAATAATGACAGGGACACCTGGGTGGCTTAATCGGTATAGCATCTGCCTTTGGCTCAGGTCATGATCCCAGGGTCCTGGGAGTGAGTCCCTTGTTCAGCTCCTTGCTCAGTAATGAGCCTGCTTCTCCCTCTCCCTCTGCCTGCTGCTCCCCCTGCTTGTGCTCTCTCTCTCTCTCTCTCTCTCTCTTTCTCTCTCTCTCTCTGACAAATAAATAAAATCTTTTTTAAAAAATAAAATAATGACAGAGTAAGCACTTTAATGAAATATGCTATACCATTTAACATCACAAATAACTTTGTGAAATAACTTTGTGAAGTACTATTTTTATAGGTTAGGAACCTGAGGCTCAGAAAGTTGAAGTAAAGCGGTTTGTTCAAAGTCCCACAGCTAGCATGGTAACAGTAAGAACAAAATTCAATGTTACCAGATCTAGACCTCACTAGCCTTTTTTTTTTTTTTTTTAAGATTTTATTTATTTGACAGAGAGACAATGGGAGAGAAAACACAAGCAGGGGGAGGGGCAGAGGGAGAAACAGGCTTCCTGTTGAGTAGGGAGCCCCATGTAGGACTCAATCCCAGGACCCTGGGATCATGACCTGAACCAGAGGCAGACGCTTAACAACTGAGCCACCCAGGTGCCCCTAGACCTTGCTAGCCTTTGTTCACTATACTATTCTGCCTCTCCAAAATGAGTCCAAATTACATAATTCAAAATGAGTCCAAATTACATAATTACTGTCTTAGAAAAGAACATTTGGCTGCTGGAACTGTCCTTAGAGATCATGGAGTACAAAGCCAGCATTTTAAAGATGGAGAGCTGTGTCCTACCACTGCACTGAGAAGGATGTGTGGCTGCAACCTGACACCAGGAAAGGCCATTGACTTTGTGGTTCTGGAACTTCTGGCCATAAATTCAGAATCAGTTCTCCTGAGTTCTTGCCTTGGTCCTAACAGTAGTTTGCTGTGTTCTTTTGGGTGCATCCCTAACCCTCTCCATGCCACGTCTTTACTTCTGGAATATACACAGCTAATAAAAAAATGTGGATATCATGAAAATAAATTGACATGTATAGTCTTCAGTCAAGAAGCTAAGATCAGTGAAATCCAAATAAATCAAAGGCCATTTTTTCTTACCTTTGGACCCGTCATCAGGAAATTGTTCACTGACCTAGAAGAGACAAAAACCACAGAGCTTAATGGGGATATACCAACTCATTTCTGTTGCCAATCATTATAGGGATTACCTCAGCAAACATAATTGATAGGAAGAAATGAAAATGGTTTTTCCTAGGAAAAATTATGCAGAAGTGATCTATTAAAGATAAATTTATCTAATAGAACATGCACAAAAGGAGCTAACATTAGGGTGCCTAGATGTCTCAGTCAGTTAAACATCTGACTTTTGATCTCAGCTCAGGTTCTGATCACAGCATTGTGGTTTCAGTCCCTGCACTAGGCTCTATGCTGGGTGTGGAAGCTACTTTAAAAAAAAAAAAAAAAAAAAAAAGAAGAAGAAGAAGAAGAAGAAGGGCTAACATGCTTTCTTTTGATTTTTAAAATTTCAAATAACAAAAATGTTGCAAGTAATATTTGATTATTATTTTGCCATGGAGTGGGAAGAGAGAGCATGAACTTACTACTGTGTACCAGCACTCTACTGTGAGTATTTTACATGCCGATCTTGTTAAATTCTTACTGTATTGGCTATTAATGTTCCTATTTTTTAAATAGAGAATCTGAGACTCAAAAAAGGTAAAAACTTGTTCAGTCTCACCCATCTAATAAGTGATTGAAGCAGGATTGAATCCAAGGCCATCAGACTCCATAGGACTCTGAGAAGGATAGTTCTCCAATCAGAAAGAGGTAAATAGGGGAGCCTGGGTGGCTCAGTTGGTTAAGTGTCTGCCTTCAGCTCAGGTCCCAATCCCAGCGTCCTGGGATCAAGCCCCACATTGGGCTCCCTGCTAAACAGGGAGGCTGCTTCTCCCTCTGTCTGCCATTCCCCCTGCTTGCACACGCATTCTCTCTCTCTCTCAAATAAAATCTTAAAAAAAAAAAAAGAAGTAGTAGACTGTCTTTCTAGGAACTGAGTCATAATTAAATTCCAAAAATAAATAATCTGACTCTGGAAAATAGTTTGGCCATTTCTTTCAAAACCGAAATAAATGGACTTGCCATTCAACTTAGCAGTTCTGCTCTTGGGTATTTAGCCCAGAGAAATGAAGATTTGTCTTTACTCAGGAACTTGTACATGGTATATGGATGATACTCCAAAACTGGAAGCTACTCAAATACCTTTCCTAGGGTAAGTGGATAAAATAACTGTGGTTCATCCATGCCACAGAGCATTACTGGGTGGGAAAAGGAATGAACTAATTGATACATTCAATAATACAGATGAACATCAAGTACATTATAAAAAGTGATCAAAGCCAATCTCAAAAGGATACATACTTTGGGGCATCTGATTGGCTCTGTTGGTTAAGCATCTGACTCGATTTCTGCTCAGGTCACGATCTCAAGGTCGTGAGATAGAGCCCAGTGTCAGGCTCCCTACTGGGCATGGAGCCTGCTTAGGATCCTCTCTCTTCCTCTATTCCACTCATGCTCTATCTTCATGATTTCTACATACTTCATGATTTCATTTATGCAACAATCCTGAAATAGGTTATCATAGAGCTGGAGAATAGATTAGTGGTTGTCAGGGGTTAGGGATTGGGGATAGGTGTGGCTATAACGGGGTAACACCGGAGAGTCTTGCTCTGGCTCATAGAGGAGATCTTTATGTTAGTCATAATTTGCAAAGACTTTTGGACATTACCAGGCCAGACCGAGGCTAGTTCCCATTCAGAGGATAGACAGATTCAGGAAAGAAAACAGCAACAAAACAAAAATCAAGTCGTGGAGAAAAGAGAAAGCTTTGCCATGAGCCTGGGTTGTAAGAAGATACTAAGTTGGGATCACAGAGAGCCATGGTGGGAGATAGTATTCTTTCCTCAAGATCCTACAATATGTAAAGATCTGTATGATGAGCTGGTTGAGCCAAAATGATTAATCAGTTAGATTTAATTGAACACCTGCCATGGGACAAGACTGTAGGCTTTGTGTGGACATTTCCATTAATTAATGTTTGTTAACCCCAGAATTATTTGCAGACATATGTGAACCATTATGGCTGGCTTCCTCATATCCAGACCATCCAGTATTAGGAAAAGACTTGGGATTGTTAGCTAGACTTCTTTTAATGGTCATTTTGCAGTATGTACACATATCAAACCATCCTGTTGTATACTTGAAACTAATATGAAGTTATGTGTTGACTATATCTCAATTTAAAAAAAGGTAGTATGTCCTTGTGAACACCAAAGGAGGAGGATCTTGTTCTTAATTAATGAGACAATGGCAAGGGTATTTTATTGGGGAGTAAAATACAATATGGATTACAGATAGCATAGTTAGTGTGTGAGGTTAGAAAGTGGAAAGAGAGTGAAAAAGGAAGGAATTTAAGTGTTTTTATGGGTATTACCCAGGGACAATTATGTGATTGGAGGCAAGATACTAATAAACAGTAGAAGATACACAATTTGTTTACCAAGCGGAGGCAGCTGTATAGAACATGGTATAATCACCATGCTCCTAGACGAAGTACAAGCTTCCCATTCCCCATATGGACTGTTGCTGAAGATACCACCCAGATGGAGTGTCACTCAGAAGGTTTGTGCCTTACCCTCCTAACAATTCTCAGACCTTTTCTTGAACTCCAGACTTGCATATTCCACTTCAATGTTTAATGGGCATCTCAAACTTAATCCATCCAAAACTTAACTCCTGATCTTTGCTGCCACCCCCCCCCAAACCTGCTCCTTCTGTAGTCTTACCCACTGGAGTAAAGGACACTTCCTCCTCTAGTTGTCAGACAAAAATCTTGGAATCATCGTTGGCTCCTTTCTTTCTCTCATATCCCATATTCATTCTGTCATCAAATCCTGCCAACTCCGGTTCAAATTATATCCAGACTCTAGTCAGTTCTCAACACCTTCACTGCTGTCCCTGGGTCCAAGCTATCATTGTCTCCTGCCTGGATGATTGTTTTGTTTTTAAGGTTTTTCTTTTAAGTAATCTCTACACCCAGTGTGGGGCTTGAACTCACAACCCCTGGGATCAAGAGTCACATGCTCTATCAGTTGAGCCAGCCAGGAGCTCCATTGCCTGGATTATTGTTAAAGCCTCTTGACTCATCTCCTTGTTTCTACCCTTATTCTCCCACATTTTATTCTCAAAATGATTGGTCTATTTAAAGATCAGTCCCTTGAAAATATAGATCAGGGGTACCTGGGTACCTCAGTCAGTTGAACATCCAATTCTTGGTTTTGACTCCGGTCATGATCTCATGTGGAATGAGACTGAGCCCCATGTCAGGCTCCACGTTCAGTGGGAGTCTGCTTGAAGATTCTTTCTCTGCCCCTCCCTCCACCCCCAATCAAGTAAATAAATAAATAAATAAATCTTTAGAAAAATAAAATGTAAATCAAATTTTGCTACTTTCTGTTCAAAGTTCTCCAATGATTTTCTTTTTTTTTTAATCTATTCTTTTAAAAAAAAAGATTTTATTTATTTATTTGACAGACAGAGATCACAAGTAGGCAGAGAGGCAGGCAAAGGGGGGGGGAAGCAGGCTCCCTGCAGAGCAGAGAGCCCGATGTGGGGCTCGATCCCAGGACCCTGAGATCATGACTTGAGCCAAAGGCAGAGGCTTAACCCACTGAGCCACCCAGGTGCCCTGATTTCCTCTTTCACATAGAGCAGAAAGCCAAACCTTATCATGTTTTATAAAATCCTGTGCAATCTGGCCCCCATTAACAGCACACTGGTCTCCTTGTTGTTCCTCCAGCACACCAGGCACTCTTCAGCCTCTGGGCCATCACATTGGCTGTTCTTTCTGCACAGAATGCTTTTTACTCAGATCTCCACATAGTTTGTTCCTTCACCTGCATTCAGCCTTTAAATCCTGTGTGTCATTCTCCCTAAAGCTTTTCTTGGTCATCCTATTTAAAATTGCAACTCCCCCACCCTTCTCTGCTTCATAAATTGTATGATTCTCTTTATACAAAATGTCCAGAATAGTCAATTCCATATAAAAATTTTACTTACTCTTAATATCTAGTTCAAAAGCCACAACCAGCATTTCCTGAAGATTCATAGCAACTTTCTTCTGCCTCGTATTAAGATTTCCTTTTATTCCCTGATATTTGACTGTAAGTGGGGGTTGCCATAGTTATCCTTGTATCCCCTCCAACTCCTATTACAGTACCTTGAACAGAGTAAGTGCTCTTTAAAAATGGATTGAATTAAAGGGTTTTGAAAAAAGGATGGAAGGATCATCAGAACGAACAGAACATTGTAGGATAATAGGATCACTGGAAAAGATCCGGGGGAGGATATGGACAAGGAAGTCTGGCAAGCCAGTGCTCCCACTAATTTTCTAACATCGAGAGCAGACGACCGTGCCACATTAGCAGATGATCATACCACAAGAGCAACAGACAGTTAACACTAAGCATATGTACACAGAGGTTGGTGTTACAATCAGAAGTTTTAGCAAAGTCAATCTGACACACTTAATGTTATGTGTAATTGTTATTGTGCTTCATAGTAATTAGACATAAGTGGTAAGTGATTTACATAAATAACTGCAGTTAGTTTTGTTTTTATGCTACCAAATAAAAATGTTGTAATTGTTTCTTCTCCTTTTGACAGTCTTCCAGTATATATACTGATGCCATTTAAAATTTAACTTCCATCACACGATAATAGCTGACGTTTATGGAGTGCGTCTCTTCTAAAGCAGTGCTTCACCTGTATCATCATTTTTAATTTCCAGGGCAACCCTATGGGGTAGGTACTATGCTATATACTGAATGTTTATCCTGTGCACAGAAAATACTTTAAGTGCTTTCTTTGCACGTTTTCAGCTCGTATCATTGTCACAACCATTGTATAAGGTAGAAACTATAATGTCTTCCATTTTACAGGACCAGAAGCTGAAGCATGCAGCAGTTAGCCAGCATCCCACAGCTGGGTAAGTGGTAAAGCCAGGATGGGAACCTAGTCAGTGTGATCCCGGAGCATGTATTCCTTCGCTGCTATGCTTTTCCACAACCCATGTTTCTCTTGCTCATATTCCCACCTGCTAATTCAGGACTCCTGATCCCCCAAAAGTTCTTGATAACTACTTCTTGAAGGTCTTAGTGATGTTTTGCACACACTGATAAACAAGCGCGGTTAACTATCACATTGTCTCTGCCGCTTTTCCATTCTTCCATTGCTCCAACCCTCCCTCTGTGTGTATGTCTGCCAGGCACCTATATCTGCCAGGCCTGGCCTCTGCTTTATCTGGGCACCACCATATTCCCTGAGCACATTGTAGGGAGGACTGTTTCTGCTTAGACTGGGTTCGATGCATAAAAAAAGTAGCAATGTACCACACTAATTTGGGATGTTAATAATGGGGGAAACTGTGCAGGGGGAAAGGGGAGTATTTACAGGAACTCTGTACTTTCTGTTCAAGCTCTCTGTGAACCTAAAACTTCTCTTAAAGGAACCATATATATATTTTTTAAATACAGGGACAGATGTCTTTTAATCCATTTTAGAGCTTTGCTTTTCCACTTAGGTATCAAAACTGCCATATGTGTGCGTGGTCTTAGACGGTTTCAGTAAAATAATTCTTCAGGTTTGGCCTATAACATGGCCTCCTCATCACCCACCAGGCTTCTTCATTGGACTGAAGCTGAGGGGCTTGCTAACATGTTCCAGTGACTGGCTTCATAGCTGGGATCTTCTTGATTCCCTATCTTGCTATCCCTATCCCATGCTATCCTGGGAAGACTCCATAGCCACTCATTTAGATAAATTTCTAGAGCTGTCAGCCCTGCTAGTACTCCTGACCTGCCCATATACCGAGACTCCAAGTGGTGGGCCCAGCCTGGAGCACCTTCAAAAGGTGCCATCCTCACAAAGAAATGGGCGATGAAGAAAAGTATCAACTAGAGTTTCTCTCGTGTTTTGTTGAGACATTTCCTGGGCTCAGCTTTCAGTGACCTCCTGCTCAAAGTGCCTTTGTCCACCCAGGAGCCATATCCTTGGCCTTGGCACACTGGCTATTACTGATTCGCTCACACTGGACCTCCTCCATCCCTAGGATGACTCCCTCAAGAATAAGCACCAGTGCAGTTTCTGATTTAGGTGAGACTCTTTATTATGCTGGGAGCTGGCAGTGTCCATTGGCTTAAAAGCAAATAGATGGGGCTCTCCTGCCAGATAAGCAGGATAATTCTTCAATGAGACTCTGCCTGAAGCTAGCCCTGCCCCTTTCCCCAGATGCCCAAAGAAGGTGGCTTTGGTGAGAGCATCCCCCTAGATCTGCTCCTGGCCTTCCTGTGAGTGCTAGCAGTGAAGGGTGTAAGCAACAGACGCACTCCACCAATACCCTTTAACTGTCAGGTGGCCATAGTGCCTGACCCAGGCAGGACTGCAGTCTTCTTCCTCCTGTCTCTTGGTGTTAGTCTTGCTTCGGCTTTTTGTTTTGTTTTGTTTGAAGGGTTCCAGTCTAGGGCAATGGAGTGTAAACTTTAGTGTTGTATGTAAAACTGAGAAGTCTGAGTAAGCTTTATGGAAGAGATACTATGGTTATAAGATCTTAATGCTGGGGAAGGCTGGGGAAAGGGTACATAGAACTTTTCGGTACAATTCTTTGCAAACTTCTGTAAATCTGTAAAATGCCATTTATATAAAAATAAGTTGATAGGGGTGCCTGGGTGGCTCAGTCGATTAAGCATCTGTCTTCAGCTCAGGTGGATTGAGCCCCATGTCGGGCACCCTGCTCTGTGGGGAGCCTGCTTCTTCCTCCCCCTCCGCCTGCCGCTCCCCCTGCTTGTGCTCTCTCTTTCCCACTCTGTCAAATAAGTAAATAAATCTTTAAAAAATACATTTATCATTTAAATATATAAAGTATAAAAAGATATATAAATATATAAAAATTAAATGTTACATACATATATACATACGTACGTACATGATCTGGAATGCCAGAGATTTGGAGAATAGACTTCAGTGTAGGCATTTGAAAATTAATCCACATGGATTAGCTGGT
This sequence comes from Lontra canadensis, assembly GCF_010015895.1. Taxonomy (NCBI): domain Eukaryota; kingdom Metazoa; phylum Chordata; class Mammalia; order Carnivora; family Mustelidae; genus Lontra; species Lontra canadensis. The sequence continues at coordinate 17,738,229 of NW_022630997.1, forward strand.
AGAGTCCATAAGAATCCTCTGGGGAGTTTATTAAACATGAAGATTCTTGGGTCCCAGTTCCAGAGACTCCTGTTGAGTGGTGGTAATGGGGGGAATAGATGGTAGGAATCTGTGTATACCACGTTCCTAAGATGATCCTCAGAGTCCACTTCGAGAAACACTGGTCCAGAGGGAGAACAGGCCTCTAATACCTAAGTAATAATTTGAGGGCTTGGAAAGTTTAAATTATTGCTTCAGTCTTCTAGACAATTGCTGCCCCAACTGTAACAGTGACAAATTGATGGACATTGTCTTGTTTTGTTTCTGGATGGAGTACCTTCTGGTTTTGGTAGCTCTCCTAGTGCTCTCTGGTCACTGCCTTGAGGGACTGGGTCTCTGGCTGCACTGATCATTAAAATCATGGGGATTTCTTTCCTTCCCTGTGGTTTTTCTTGGTACTGTAGGTTTTCCCTCTAGCAATTGTAACTGACTTATGTTTACCTTTGTCATACCAGGAATAAACTATCTTGGGGGGGGGGTGGAATGTGCCCACAAGGATTCTGAGTGTTTGTCTAAGGGCCATCTGTCCTCTAGGAAACTTGCTGACTACCTCCATTCATGGAAGTCTTCAATGCCATAGTTATGATTTTATATTCTTAGACCACATTCTTGTCATCAATCCACTGTCATCAGGGACTCTAACTCAGTTCTTGGTTTGTACTTTTTCCTACAAGCTTCTGATGCCATCTCATCCTTCTCCCAAGTTAATTTACCAACAGTAAGAATTTGGGAGAGTAGTAATTTCTCTTTCTTTCTCTCTCTTTCCATCATTCCTTCTCAGCTCTTACAATAATGTTTCACCATACCCTCTGCTGTCACTTGCCCCCATCTAGGCTGGTTAGCTAAATCATGCCCTCTTGTCCCATTTTCCCTGCCCTCTGCCTAGCTCCTCTACTGTCAACATGTATCAGTTCTTTCCCCTTCATTTCAATGTGTGTCTAAGTCTTTACATTCCTAATTACTAAATATTTTTTAGTTCTTGTTAAACAACCATCTAGATACAGATGCATTTGTAGTTTTGAAGCTATGGGTAATGCTAGAGGAGAGTCCTGTGGACTTTCCATCTTTTCCCCATTTCTTCTCTGCTCTATGGATCTCCTGGATCTCCTAGCCTTGCAAGGCCTCAGTGCTGTATTCAGCCGCGATCTGACCCCAACTGGAAATTCTTTGGACTGTCAAACACCCACAGCTCCGTATTTATGCAGCTTCTCTCATGAGCCATATTGCCTCCTGAGTTGCCTATTTCATAATCAGTCTGATCACCAGCAAAAATTTTTCCCAGAGAGCTGGTACAGGAGGTGGGGGGACATTGGACAACCCAAATACAAGTGCCATAGCTTCTCTTTTAGCTCTGGGAAAGTCTCCAAGTTTCTTTTGTTTCTTTGTGTTTTCTTACCTCACATTTACGATCCATAGATCCAAACACCCTACTTTCAAAGCTCCTCGTCACTTGATACCATTTGACGAAATTTATTTTACCACCTTAGGAAGTTCACAGAAAATGGGAAGTTCCCATTCTCTGGTAGTTATGTCTAATGATGGATGAGCAGTTTAAACCACTATCCAATTAGTTTCAGCAATTTCTTCCTGTTTGGGGGCATTTTCCAAAGTAGTGTAGCCCACGAGGCTGTAGCACATAGCAGTTTGGCAGCTGTGGTGAGAACACATGGCTGATTCTATATGGCCTGGGGCACAGATGGACACAGGACCAATTGTACCAAATACCATCCTGTCTTCAGACTTACTTCTTCCTTTGCATGAGTAGGCCCTTATTACGGGTCAAGTTCATGTGCTGGACTCCATTTCCCCTGAGTATGAGAGACCTTTCCCAGGGAAGAACTCAGTGTCATGCAGCAAACTTCTCATAGGCGAGCACTACCTGGCCAAGTGTGCCCTGATTCATTTGAATCCCAGTGGTTAACGTAGGGGCTTAGATTTAAGTTAGGATTCCCTTTTTGCCTTCCCCACCCCTATGTATATGTATTTTTAAACCTGCATAGGGTTTTTTTAAAAAAAGATTTTATTTATTTATCCGAGAGAGAGAACACAAGCAGGGGTTACAGGCAGAGGGAGAAGCAGGCTTCCGGCTGAGCAAGGAGCCTGATGCAGGGCTCGATCCCAGGACCCTGGGATCACAACCGGAGCTGAAGGCAGACGCTTAACTGACTGAGCCACCCAGGTGCCTCCCGCTCCCCCACATATTTTTAAAAAGCAAAATTCTGAATGTGAATCTCCAGAATTTAGTGTTTTCCTCTCAGGGCCCCAAACTTTCATCTCAATGCACTCTGACACCTTGTTGGTTTGGCAATCCACCCCCCCCCCCCACACACACACAACTTCACTTTCCTCACAAGTTTTGAATAATAGGTTTGGCTTCTCCCTACCCTTTAATCTCATCTTTCGAGGTCCATAAAAAGTCTCTGGGTCCTGAAGCTCTAGCTGGCCTACTTCGGAAGGGACCATCTGATTACAGCTTGGGGTGAGGGGAAACAGAGAAGGGGCAGTGAACAAATGCAGGTGCGGATCTCTGTGTGGTGATCTAGCACAGAGAGAGAACGGGAAAGGAGCTAACAGGCTGAGGGGAGGATCCTGAGGAGAGTTGCTGTCTGGAGCTGTAGCTAGAAGGTGCCCCAGTGAAACAGCTTCTCTTAGAACGAATGTGTAACAACTGGCTTTTCACCTTCTAGAACTCACAGGATGTCTCTGGCCAGGGAGAGCCCAAAGATATCTCTTTCTGAGCGAGTTTCCATGTGATTCTCTCCATCCTCTACAGCATTGGACCCACAGAACACAGGTGCATCAGCACACCTGGAGCTGGGCACACACACAGTGACATAGAAGGCAAGTTTTACGAATGGCTGGCTGTGAAATAATATCCCATTGGTCCGAAGTTTTTTACTACCCCCTCTGACAATACCCAAGGATATTTAAGCTAGGAGCAATTCACTGTACAATTAGAAAGAATTAAAGTTAAAATGCAAAAAATATTTTTTAAAGGAGTGAACAGCGTGGCTAGTTCTTATTCATTGTAAAGTCCAAATAATTGAAATCAGGCTCTTTCCCATTTAGTTAGGGGAAGGGATTAGAAAACAGAAGGCACAGATCTCTGAAGTTTCGAAGGGAAGAGAAATACCCAGAATTTCAAAGACACGTTGCCTCCTACTCAAAAATTTGCCCAGAAGGGACAGAGGTGATATCAGCGGGGAGATCTATTTTCAGTAGAGCAAAGGAACTGAAGCGAGGTTACAGCAAATGAGCAGTTATGAAATGAAAGCTGCCAGTGTAGACTCACTGAGGGAGGATGGCATTGAAAGTAAAGACAGACATGATTGCAGTGCAGACTGGGGCCAAGTGAAGGTTTTTTCCCAAGATAAGTATAAAAAAATGAAGGAATGTGTAGTTTTCGTCCCATTCCCATATCTATGTCTCTTTCTTCCAAGGGAATTCAGGCCTATAAATAATTCTCAAACTGTTTTTTTGTAAATGTGAATTTTCCATATTATAATGCAGTGCCCTAAAATCAACAAAAATGAAAAGTCTTATAAACCACTTAACTAAAAAAAAAAAAGTTAAACAGATGCATCAGTTTTAATAGAAATCGTATTAAAATTTATAATAAATTCCCACATTATCTCAAATCCAGCCTGTGCCCAATAATTCTTGGCTAAGACCATATAATAGCTGATGGGACAATTGTGTATTCTAGGTCTCTGCAAAACAATCCCAGGCCGATTCTTTCCCGAGGAAATCACAAATGTTCAAGGGACAGTCTTTTCCTCTGAAACTAAAATGCCATGTGTATTCCAGGATGTTTTATAAATCGATAGGCTGTCTTTCCTTGTCCTCATTTCCTTCCTTCTTTATGTATTGTAGCAAACTCTGCTGAGAAACGCTGAGCTACAAAAAAGCACTTCAACACTTAGCATTTAAATGAGGACTCTAACTGGGAATAAGCTGTATTCTTTCTCTGTTCTGTGCCCTCTAAGCAAAAAGCTGCTAAGGAACAGCCCAAGCCACTGTTCCCAGAAAGCCTGGGACTACAGGAACCTCTTCCAGGATCATTATGGAGGCAGAAAATTTTGTTTTGTTTGTTGATTTTGTTATTCTGGTCCCTGTAGTATAAACCTTAGAAAATACTTATGTTCTCAACTGCATTGTTGGATACAATATCAGGTTATTTCAGGATCAGGAAGGTAGGTGTATACGGTAACTCTGAGAATTAGCCCACAAAACAACTAGCTGTACAGTTCAAGGTGAGAAAATTGACAGGTTATGACACTTTAGTATCATTTTTTACTATTTAATGGAACTAAATCCAATCCAACGCTCCACTTCTGTTGCCTTTGCTGATCAGCTGCAGCTCAAACAGAAATAAACTAAATGTATTTGAATGAATTTTCTCTTTTTACTAATTTTTATTCTTCATTTTTCTCCCCAAGGGTGGCTGGTCTTATCTATACTTTCTCCAAGATTCACTCTAATCACTGACTCTAGATCTCTCAGACACAATAGGAGATTTCTTTTCCTATTACTCTTCTTCCAGTTTTAAACCATGGTAGTATTTAGAAGATTTAGACAAAGAGAATTATATGCAAGTGAAAATGTGAGAGAAGATGAAGCAAGATGAGCTAGCAGAGGCCAGCTGTTGAGGCAGAGTTGTGGGGTCCATTATACACTGTTCTCGCTCTCTTTGTTGAAAAATGAAATTTTCCATAACATAGAATTAAACAATATGCTGCTTCTGAACCAATCATGTATGCAGCGTGACGTGAAGAAATGTTAGGATAATATGGTTCGCTATTTTTTGTCCTGGCTACTCGTATAGAATGGAATCTTTCAGTTCAACTGTGGTGAGCCTGAAGAGCTTGAGTCAAGGAAAAAGACTGTGATTTATGGTAGCAAAAGAGAATTAGTTTTGAATGAAGAGGAAATTTCTCACAAGGCAGGATGGTTTAAGCTTGGCCTAGAAAACCTAAGAATTTCCTCTACGGAGTTGAGGAAACTGAAAGACTAAACTACTGGTCCACTTACAGGGCCTTATGGAGATGACTGGAACACAGCCTCATGGTGTGTTGGGTCCAAAAGGATGCTGAAGTTGGGGAAACAACCAAAAGTGAATTTGGACTGGTCGGGTAATGGTGAATTTAAGCAATCCCCTTCTGGTCTGATTGCTCTTGGCTTAGAGATAACTTTGACCTAAGAAGCGTACAGAGAAATGATATGATCAATAACCAGGGCCTACAAAAAAGATTGAGAAAAACAAGCCATTGGCTTATAAAGAGACTAGAGAATCTGTCCAGAGTGAATGGTAGTTTCTTTTGAGAGGTCCTCTGAATGTAGATGTATTTGAAAGGGAGGCAATGGGGAATGTTACTTATGTGAAAAGAGCTCAGTTTCCTCCAGGCTAGTCTTTTACTTAGGATAAAAAATCTGCTTTCTGCAATGTCAGGTTTTATCCTAAGAAAAATTATATTGACCTCTCTCTCCAAGCCCTATGAATTCTCCTCTGCCTTTCTGAAGGAGATAGAACAAGTTCTTTCCTTTCCTTTCTTTCTTTCTTTTTAAAGATTTTATTTGTTTATTTGAGAGAGAACGTGCACACAAGCATAGAGGGAGAAGCTCGGAGAAGCAGGCTCCCTGCTGAGCAGAGAATCCGACTCGGGGCTCAGGACCCTGAGATCATGACCTGAGCCGAAGGCAGATGTCCAACTGACTGAACCACCCAAGTACCTGTCTTTCTTTCTTTCTTTCTTTCTTTCTTTCTTTCTTTCTTTCTTTCTTTCTTTCTTTCTTTC